>NC_143575.1:155865824-156198342 GCF_048544385.1 Mastigoproctus giganteus
AGTTGGACTGACCAGCCCAGAGATCTTACCTCAATCCTATAGAGCAGTGTTGAATCCAGGGGGATGACCGGGGATGAAACTCTCTGTCACCAGGGGGGGTGGCGTTTTATAAAATAAAAATAGTCATTTTTATTTTATAAAACTAAATAGCAAATAAAAATTAAATAAAATAAAGTTAAAAAAATAAAAATAGTAATTTTTATTTTATAAAACACGAATTCAATAAACTAAGTGTGGTATTCGTTAGGGATACACGGCGGAAACAAATCACTAAAATTCAAAAGACGAAATTTTCAAAATAATTAAATCGGCAATATTTCGGGCTGCACAAATTGTAACTAAAAGCCACCATTTCATGTGTCCGCATTTTCGTTTTAATCTTTTTCGGGTCCCCTTTATTTTCACACAAACCATCTCTTCACCGGGGATGTTTCACATAAACGGTCTACTTGCGACTAAATATTATTATTATTATTATTAGCCATGTGGTGCAAGGAAGTCTGAGGCTTATGCTGCACAAGCCAAAAAAAAAAAAAAAAAAAATTCCCGACTTACGTTCGGAGAGAGAAGTGGAAGGAAATCATCAAGAGAAGAATGATGAAAGCCCAGGGGGCTCACATCTAGTGAGTATGGGCTTGGCACACCCAGGGTATTGAGCTGGATATCATCATTCTTCTTTTTCTTGATGATTCCCTTCTACTTCTCTCTCTCTCTCGGGGTAATTCAGAATTTTTTTTTTTTTTTTTTCGCCTGGTGCAGCATAAGCCTCAGGCCTTCCTTGCACCATATGGCTAATAATAATCATAATAATAATAAAAGATATCCAGCTCAGGACCCTGGGTCAAGCACATACAAGATGTGAGGCCCTGGGGTAATTCTTTGTATACAGCAAACAAAATCGCAGGCCGCGAATAGGTTCCTGACAGATGCTACTGTAATTATAAAGTGTCCCGCGGCTTTCAGGAGTCTACTGTAGCCAGTAATTCAATCGTCGGTAGTTTTGCTTTATGGTTTTCACATTCCCTTTATTTGTTTTTTGTTTGTTTTTTTATCACAGCAAGAGTCTACTTGTGGCTAATTCTTCCTTTATACACCGCAAACAAGAGAGTTTGGTCGCAGCTTATAAACAATACATTTTATAACCTATTTATACAACCCCAGGGGCTTATATCTGGTGAGATGGGCTTGGCACACCCAGGATCCTGAGCTGGATATCATCATTATTCTCTTCCTTGGTGATTTCCTTTTATCTCTCTCTCGGGGTGGTTCAGAATTTTTAATTTTTTTTTGGCTGGTGCAACATAAGCCTCAGGCTTCCTTGCACTACAT
Organism: Mastigoproctus giganteus; assembly: GCF_048544385.1. Lineage (NCBI taxonomy): Eukaryota > Metazoa > Arthropoda > Arachnida > Uropygi > Thelyphonidae > Mastigoproctus > Mastigoproctus giganteus. The sequence continues at coordinate 155,867,154 of NC_143575.1, forward strand.
GGCTAATAATAATAATAATATGCATCTGTACTGTAATATTGCAAGATTGCATGAAGATAACCTTAGAGGGCCCGAATGAGTTTTCGAAAAATTAATAAATGAAGTGATCGATACACATGCACAGAAAAAAGCAAAGAAGAATAAGATTATTACAATACAGTACTTGCATGTTTGATTATAATTTTTATATATATATTTTTTTACAAATTTTAATCGATGACTTTCATATCATTAAACTGTGCTTGTTGTCAATAATGTGGTTTTTGTGAACCATTAGTATTTAAATGTTAAATAATAAATATTTCCTTTTGTTTTCTCATATACATATATTGTAAATATTAAATAATAATAAAAAATGTACACATATACTACATATACCTCCGAAGTTTACATGGCTCCCCCCCTCCGGTGCAAACGCTCTGGATTCAACTCTGCTTTAGTTAAATAGCTTTCTTCTATCTTAGGCGCCTCTAGGGATTGAAATTATTATTATTATTATTATTATTATTAACCATATGATGCAAGGAAGCCTGAGGCTTATGCTGCACCAGGAAAAAAAAAGTTCCCGAGTTACCCTGAGAGAGAGAGAGAGAGAGAGTCAAAAGTAGAGGGAATCACCAAGAAAGAGAAGAATGATGATATCCAGCTCTTTCAAGCAAACAAGCAAAGCCCTCTAAAAATAATAATAATAGTCAATTTGAATAATAATCAATATGAATATTATTCAAGCTAACAAAATTAATCGAATACTTTACAAATTGTAGAACAGATGACAATTACCTTCTAGACAATACAAAATAAGTTGACATTTAAACCGGAATTTGAGTGAAAAAGAATTAGTTACCAAAAAAAAAAAAGGAATAATGCAGATGGAATAACAGAAAAATTTTAGCACCCACTTTTACATTTTAACCAATGAAAAGCAGTCACTGAATAATATGTTTCAGTCGAATATGATTAGTTCCAATTTCTGTACAATGTGAATTATGCCACAGAAATCAGTGAAGGCAAACTGTGTACCATTTGCATAGATTTAGAAATTCTGCTAACAGATGGTCGTTAGGAAGGCATCTTCAGCAGTAATTTACAAAACCATTTCAAAAAATGACATTCTCCATCAAAAAAATTGCAATCCATGTACTGAAATAATTTGATGGCACCACTGGCAAAAATGTTTTAACACAGAATTCTTGTTACGTGACCAGTATCAGTGATCACGTTTGCAAATACAAACTGTTTTGAGTGCTGATTCTAAATTACAAATCAACTTCATATGTTTAAAAAAGCAGTAGGGTCTCCCTAGAAACAGGAATCAGCACCTATTACATCATATTATAAATGCCTTTGAGTGGTCAATCACAAGTTACATTCAATTTCGTTTGGAGAATGGAGATTTGCAAAGATGAAATTAATCAAAGCTCATCTCTGCTCCATGATAACACAAGATTGGTTGGCAACATTATCTATGAACCATGGCCAAGATTTAAACCTGGATGAAATAATCTAATGATTTGCAGTAGCTGTTCAGACCAAGAAAAGTTAATCTTTGAAACCAAAATTTTATCAATATGTAATTAATGCTATTTATTAAATTTAAATTAATATTTCTATTTTAATAAAATTAACTGAATAAAATAAAATTATATCAAAAATTGATTTATTTTTGAACTTAAAACTTTTTTTGGTTGATATGAACAGGGGGGAGATACTGGCACCAAAGCAAAAACTCAGAGCAAAGCATTTACAGCAGATACAATTCCCCGATCAACATCTGCACAAGAGCTATGGCACTGGGAGGTAACATATTTCAACTGCAGTCTACAATTGCCTTGTACAGTAGGATTATGACCTCCCTATCTACAAGCAAATGTTTGATAAGATGCCATGGGCCCTCCTTGATTTCACTGGTGGAGAACATCATGTGTCTGTATTGTAATCCCTTTCTTCATCTATCTTTCCTAATTCAACCCCTCCACATGTATAAGTTCTCTTGGGATTGCATTCCCAAAATGTAAGATCTTATGTATGTTTTGCTCATTAAAATACAGCTTCCCCTTTTTGTGGTAGATATAAAATATAGCTACTAATTATTAATTGCAAAAATTGGAGTGTCAAACAGATAATAACATTTTGCACACTGGATAAAAAAGAAATCTGCATTACTCTTATAGAATTATTTGGTGAATACGAATTTGTATTCAAAACCTCCTGCACAAAATAAAAAAAATGTGCAGTACTCATAACTGCTACAATTTTGTTTTGTTTCAATTTGATGAATAACAAAAATTTCGGGGAAACTTTTCTACTAAAGGCTATGTTATAAACTTCCAAAAACTTGTGTCAAATCAAAACTGAACTGGAATAAATGCAATTAAAAAAAAAAGGCTACTGTTAATTATTAATAAATTTTAGCTTTGTGAATTAGTCTTAATAAGCAGGGAGGGGGGGGGGAGCTTTAAGAAATTTTCATAAATGTTAATCCACCACTGAGCTTTTAAATTGCATGTGGGATCACAAAATTGTTACAACTGTAACAATTTTTGTGTGCACTCTTTTAACTATTTTTCACACTTTGACATCATCTGCAAATTTCACACCCTTCACTGATGTCATTTAATGAAAATCAGAAACAGTGGTCCCAGTACTAATCTTTCGGTAACCCTACATTAGTCCAATCTGAAGAGTAACCATTAATTAAACCTCTGCTTCATGCCCTACAGCCACCCAGCAATTTATCTAAGGATCTTCCTTGTTTGTTTGTTATTTGGTTTTTAGGAGCATTAGCAACTAAGGCCATATTGCTCCGGGATATGCGGTGGTCATTCCTTGACCTTTCCGCATCCTCCGTATTTGGTGGTGACGGGCTCGAACCCCGGTCTAATCAAGAAGCGTGTGCTACGCACTGCTGCTCCTTCCCACCTGGCTACGGAGGTGCCTGATCTTCCTTGTGAATATTGCCCCTCTGAATATTTCTGGAAGGGTGGCAGATATTAAATTACACTGAGATTAGATGTGAAATTATAAATTGCTTTCCCCAGATGAATGAATGTCCCCTCTGTAATATTTTTTTTTTTAACAACCAACTCTTGACTATCTGATAAGGAACCAATAGGCAGTGCCTCATCTTTTAAATAAATAGCTTTTATTTAAAAACTGAAAACAAAATGTTCTGCTGTGAGCAACAACATAGCAACAACTTCATATAAATTTAATAAGGCCACCTTTTTCTTCTTCTTCCCGTCACATAGCTCCCTGAGGAGCTGTTGTAGCCGCCACCAACAAATTCCTCCAACTGCATCAATCAATCATGTGCTCTCTACGAGTGGCATCACAAGGTGTCATGCCCAGAAGTACACTGATCCCATCCTTCCCCATAGTTGCAGGTCTTCCTCTGCACCTCTTCCCCTTGATTTTCCTTCCATTATATTCTTCAACAGAAAGTTTCCCTTCTTACTATATGACCAAAAACTTGAGTTTTCTTTTGTTCATGCTATGAAGAAGAATTTTAGGCCTGCCAATTCTATTCAATACCTACTCATTTGTTCTTCGATCCAAGTAAAAAATACACAGTATTCTCCTGTAACACATTTAAAATGGCTCAATTTTCATCCTGTCAACTCTTTTCAGATTCCATCCTTCAGATCCATAAGTGGCAACTGGAAAAATTAATGAATCAATGATTCTCAGTTTCATCTTTAGGGGCAGATCTTGATCTCTCCATAATTTTGTCAGATCGGTGACCAACGTTTTAGCAATTGCCTGTTGTCTCTTTACATCATTTGAGCAGTCACTATTTTTATTTATTCTTGACCATAAACTTCTTAAATATCTTGCCCATTAACCTTCACTTTACTGTAACCAAAATTATCACCAATTACCATAATTTTAGTTTTACACAGATTCAGAAAAAATCCTTTTTTCTTACTTGCTTCACATACTCTCCTCAGTGTTTCTTTAAGATGATCCTTAGAATTGCAAATTAACACAGTAGGCCACTTAGCATTAGATATTTTCCCATTTTGAAGGTATAATTGTGTATAATTAATTTCCAAGCTTCCCAGATATTGCATTACTTTCAAACAAATGGCATTGCCACAAGTCATTTATTTAAAAAGATGAGATACTGCTACTACAGCCTGTTTTTTCACAACTTATTGGTTCCTCATCAAATAACTGTGGCCTCTTAACTTGTGCCCTCAGTTTAACAAAGACACTTGCATGGCATTTGTGTGACATCCCTTTTTGTTTTAATTATAATATAGTTTTACCGAATTGAAAACAGAAACCTGTTAATATTTCCTAAACTCTACTGAGTTTAAGAAATCATAAAAGTATTGAACGAAAATAAATGAAACTAATAATAAAGATTTTATTTACAATTTACAGTCACCCATCACCCCCCAAGATTGAAACCAAGATGCTCATGCAGCATCTGGAAACACAATGCAAATATCTGTATTTCATTGGCTAAATGTTGTTTGCATTTAGCTTGTGAAGCCAAAACTCTATGGCCAGATTAGAAACCTGATGTTTGATATCTCACAGATGGCATGTGAGAATGGGAATTGCTTAGAAGAAAGATAAGTGTTTTTGCTCAACAGGTGTAAATGCCAAACAGAAATTAATGTCTTGTGATTCATAGTATACTGAAATATATTTTCTGAAAAAAAAAACACAAGATACAGTTAGAAAACATTGATGGGCAAAGGTATATGGTTTTGATTGCATTTATATATTAAAAAAAAAAAAAAAGTGGCATTTCAGATGTCATACTAGCAGCAGAATATTATATAAATGGGGGTTAAACATTTTGTGATGCCATTCACCCAAACATAAAATTGACATTTGAGATAGTGCCTTTTGAACAATGAATGCTGTGCTAATGTGATGCAGCAAGAGCTTAGATTTCAACTGAAAGCTTGCAGTACCTGTGTATGTAGAAAACAAATGTTGGTACTAAAGAGTCCATTCTCAAAATTAATTTAAGGAAAATTATTGAATTAAAGAATAATCAAGTAACAAGTTTGCAAATGTGGAGGAACTGCTGCATTTTAAGTGACAAAATAATCATATATTATATTATTACATTTGCATACTCAAATAAACAGGGAATATTTGTTGATGTTCCTTTGTCATTGTTTTATTTTGCAGAAAATATTAATTATACAATGGAAAATCTATAATTTCCAATTATTCAATTTGAAAATTTCACCATAAATATAAGGCAAATTGAAGAAGTCCCATAATCCATTATTTAACAGATGAAAAGCTAAAAAGTTCTACTCGTTATTTGTATATAAGCTGAATTCAAAAACTGATATTTATTATTTGAAAAATGTATTAATAGTATAGTAATATATAGTATTGCATTAGTCATCCAAACATTAGTTTTAAACAATTTATAATAAATTTTCTTCAGTGCACAATTATACAAATTATAAATTACATGAGTACATTATAATTTTTTATCACCAGTGGAATGCATATAAAAAACATGTATTAAAAATTTATAAGTTAAACAAATCTAAGAATGCAGTCTATTCTTTGCAACATGAATCAGATCAGGATTTTCAGTAAATTCTTTAAATTTGCTGTATTCAGTGAGGTTACTATATTTAATGTAATGTTTCATATTCACAATTAAGTGATACTTCTTATATGATCCATGTCCAGAATAATTGTCAGTTTCCTTAATAACAAAGCCAGAGTGGAAAGCGAAAGTACAACAGAGCAAACGAAGGCATGTTTCTAAATTAATATTATCAATTGATTAATAATATATTTCAGAAAAAAGAGAAATATCACAAATGAATATGTTTTTTTTTATTTATAACTAAAAAATATCTTTTGGTAAAACACTGCATATAAACATACACAAACACTAGGTGAGATGTATCAGCCAAATTGAATCAAGCTTTTAATTCTCAGTCCCAGTTCATGAGGGACTGAGGGAGGAGAGCAAGTACATTAGTTATTTTCATTAATCTTAGTTGAAGTATATTTTGTTAGGACGTGTTTAGGGCTAAAGCCTCAAGCTCCGAGCAAATTTAGACTATGTATATATTAAGTGCAATAGTATCATTAATACACAGCCATTTCTGAATAAACAGAATATTTAAGACGGCATCGTTTTAAGTTATATCTCAATTGTGAATACCTTCACGAGTTGCCATGATATTGCACTACTTCGAATAAATAATGCTTCACCTAAGGAGAAGACTAATGTTACTTATTCTCAAGATAGGTACCACCACCCAGATGGCACCGTTTCGGGGCTATTTGGTCCTTCTTCAGTGGGTGGGTAGGTAGGTACCCAAGTGATGCAATGATGGCATCATACACCATCAGGCATCTCTCATATTGTGGAGTTATACTTAACTGTTTTGCCACCACCCAGACGGTACCCTGAAACGGTGCTGTCTGGGTGGTGGTACCTATCTGAGAATAAGTAACATTAGTCTTCTCCTTAGGTGAAGCGTTACTTATTCGAAGTAGTGCAATATCATGGCAACTTGTTGTGAAGGTATTCACAATATGAGATATAGCTTAAAACGATGCTGTCTTATAAATATTCTGTTTATTCAGAAATGTGTATTAATGATACTATTGCACTTAATATATACATAGTATATTTTGTTGTAAAGGGAACAAGGCACACAGAAACAAAAACATCAAACTTAAAATATATAATGGATATCAATATTCTAGCAACAAATACAATTCTATAGAACTCCTGCCAAAAAAAAAAAAAAAAATTAAATAATTTTTTCTTCTGTTTCATTGCAGAACAGAAGTATTTCATTGCAAGATTCCCCTTTCGTGTTCTAATCTTGCTGCTCTTCTCTGCACTTGTTCCAACAGACCCACATCTTTCTTCCATACTTGCATGAAGTACTCAGGATGCAACCTAACCACTGTCCTATATAATGGAATAATCACTTCCTTGTCCTCCCTACTGGAAAATTCCCAAATATTATTGATCAAGCTACAGAAGCTGAGCTAGCAGCCTGTTTGCTACTATCATATCCAGTATGCTACATTAATCATTTTATTAAACAAAATCCTATCTCTGACATAAAATTATTTTTCAATAACTCAAATTTTTTATAATTCAAAGAAAAATAAATCTTGCTTCTTTCAGCAAGATTTATTTTTCTGGGTCTTCAGTTTCTTAGAAATATGAATAGATAAAACCAAGACAAAAAGGATTACACTTATCTGAAACTGTTCAGATTCAAAATATCTCCTACACCACACCATAATTAGATATCCTAAGAAGAAATAATACATATGTCATGTCATAAAAGAAAATAGTCACCTCTAAACCAGTAATTTGACTCCTGCATATTCAGTTACAGAATGAAATTTTTATAGAGCAAGAGACATCTTTTCCTACCTAAATTATGGTGTTATTTAGAATAAAAACTGCTAAAAAGGTAACGTGACAAAAATTTATACTAATTGATAAACTGCCTGCATATCATTAGAGTTTATTGGCTTCGGTGGTATATTCCATTATTGCAGTACAAGAAATACCCATGAGACTGAATACAATGTATCAAAAAGTATGTCCTAAATCTTGCTGAAATTTTAAATATTTTGAAATACAGATAATATATTAATTTTGCTCAAATACCAGCTAAACTGCTTGTTTACTTTCAAGAATGTTTAATATAAAATACAGAATATTAAAAGCTATTAGTGCATTCATTTTTATTTTTTAATTATGCTTCTCCAAATTTGTTTTAATAACCTTTTTTTTTTTTTTTTGATTTTCCTTTCAGGTTATTAAAGCACTAACAGAAACAATACTACAATCTAGGAATGGTTTTTGAAGTGTATAAAGGAATGGTATAAGGGAATAGTAAATGGATGAAACCCTTGGGTTTTAATCCAGCATGCCCAGGGTTGCATGTTCTCTCTACAAACTTGGATTTCTGTTATCATGTGAAAAAAGCCTATAGAAAATTTCACCCATCTTGATCACATTCAAATCCAAACTTTTACAAGGTTACGTCCAAATACAGGAATCATTTGAGTTGCTGTTGTAGGGTTTTATGCAATAAGACCATACTGTACTTTTGTATCATGTTGTGCAGGCTGAAATACCCATGGGAAAAACTGTACTATCTATGCCCGAGATCAGCTAAGTACAGCTTAGACAGAAGAGGACTACAGAAATTCCTAATCATAGGTGGGAATCAGCCTAAACCTCTCCAAATGAGTGACAATGGCAAAACCACTATGTTCTCATGAATCACTAATCATTTGGGAAATTGGTAGTTCCTTTTTTTTCAAACTAGCCATGAGAGATCACAGACACCACCCAGATGATCATGAACACTACATAGGTCAGTTCCCTAAAGTGTATAACTTATAATACCTCTGTAAGGGTGTGCAGAAAAGAAGAGATTCCTTTGCCACTCTGCCTGCCAATCATAACAAAAAGCTGCATGTAGAACAAAGCAAAATGCACTATACAAATAAGTATCTGAATATTGTTGCCAACCCAACATAACATACCACAGGTTGAGTATCCCTTATCCGAAATGCTTGGGACCAGAAGTGTTTCGGATTTTGGAATATTTGCATATACAGGCAGTTCCCGCTTTACGAGATTTTTTTTTTTTTTTTCCCAAGTATCAACAAAATCGAAAATATGAACATTAATTGTAAAAAATGAATGTTAAACATTCATAAATACTGCATTTCAAACCACGCTCTTAGCTATATAATACAGTGCATCCCAGCTTTACGATATTAATCCATTCCAGAGACACCACTGTATCATGAAATTATCGCAATGTAAACTCAATAACACATTTTTTGGTAATTCGTTCCATGACCTCGGAAGTTGAAAATTTCACTATATAACTCTCTGAAAAGTCATTTTTATAGGGTAAATTGTATTAGTTACAAATTCAAATCATTAAAATGCACTACCTTTCATCGTTATCATATGTTCCGTTATAAGAATCAATTTTGAATGCCTTTGTGATATTTTTCTTAAACACATTTCTGGAGATCACCACCATAAAAAAATAAAAACAATTTGCACTTTCCAGTTTATTGGGCTTTTCTGTTAGTGCAAGAAATTATAAATAGGTAGTAAACTCTATCTTCTTGCATTTGCTATTGTACTGATAGCTGGAATTGTGTGGTTTTTTCATTATTATAGTGAAATGCGTTTCCCCCCTTTACTGAAATCTTCAATCTTAAAAAAAAAACAAATACATTTTCAGAATCTTCTCTTCATTCCTTTTTTTTTTTTTAAGTTTCGGAAACTTGTTACTCCGTGCGAATTGTTAGTTGCAAGTTGTGTGTTCCATTAAAAAATGCTTATTCCACTTTGGCATCATGTTGGTGCTCAAAAAGTTTCGGATTTCGGAGCAGTTCAGATTTTCAGATTAGGGATACTCAAACCCATACAATGAGAAAAGTTAACACCTGCCATTTAAAATACAAATTTTGGCTTACAAAGTGGGGAACCCAACTAAGAGTGATAATAAATAACATACACTTATCGTCTAACCAAAATGCTCAAGTCATCACTACTTTTGTGAACAAGAAGGAAAGGTTAATAGTAATCCTAGCCTGATTTTTAACACCATGGTTTTCAAAGTTGTCAGCAAACAAAAGATTGTACAAATTCATGTACAAAAATTCTGCATGTCTATGCTGAAGCATATTTTGTTTTTGAAAATTACTGTAAGCAAGATGATGCAAGGATGCAAAACATATGCAGCACCAGCCAAAAAAATTCATTTGTCTAATCCTTTCAGTAATTTATCCACATCTTGACAATTTTTCAAAATATTCACTACCATAACATTAAGGTAGTATTATGTTTATTCCAATTAATTAATAACAACTAGCAAATGCAAATTTCTGCACATCTATTTTGTAACTATCCCATCAGCATTGAGCAAGCCCAATGCTGATGGGATTCTTCCTCCTGCTCAGATTACACACCTGAGGGATCATAGATTCAAATTGAGGAAAGTTATAGAATAGACATGTGGAAATTTTCTTTTAGCCAGCAAGTGGTTGATTGCTGGAATAAACTTCCATCTGTCGTGGAAGTTGACAGCTTAAATAAATTCAAGTCTGAACTAGACAAACTTTTGGAGTGAATGGCTGGGTGAAATGGAAAAGGATTTTTTTTTTTTTTTGTTTTGGCTGATGCTATATAAGCTTGCTTTCTTGCATCATATGCCTCTACTAATGCTAACTATCATTTTTCGATTTAAATTTATGCTCCTTGTATGTGTCATTTTAAAAAAGCAATGGCATGAGCATTTAGTTTTATTAACTCTTAAATCTTCTATACTTCAATTATGTCATGAAAACAAGACATATACATGCCTTGTTTTCATGATCTAATTGAAGACATTACATAGATGTCTTGTTTTCAGAGAGCGTAATTTACAGAGACCCAGTCTTTCTTGGTAAGAATATCCTTTTATGCCCCAACTAATTTTGTTGCTCTTCTTTGCACTCATTCCAAAAGATTTATGTCCTTCCTAAAATAGTTTCCAAACCTAATTGCTTGCAGTATTCTAGATGTGACCTAACCATTGCAATACAATATAAAGAGTATTCTATGGCATCTCTCACACTGTAGAGTCAAGCCACAACTGGATTGAAGCTCTTATACTCAGGGTACCTATCTGTCTGCCTGCTGATAAGGAAAAAAAAAAAAAAAAAAAAAAAAAAAAATTCTGAAACACTGTCATCTTGATAGTGGCACTCACTGTCTAAATAACTAAGAACAAATAGCAGTATACTCCCATTGTGGGGAAGTACTACTTATTCAATGTGTACAAATAGAACTCTTTGTGCAGGGATTGACAATATGAGATGTTAAGTAATGCTAGTTAAAATTTATTTGCTTTAATTTATGTCAATTGTATAAACTAATTCTTTTTACTGACCATAAATCAGGTCAATTAACTGATTTCAATGAAAAACTTGATATTCCATCATCTAGAAATGGTCATAAGTGTCTGTATTAATTCCAAGTGAACTTTCATGCTTTACTATTAATTTTTATTACGCAGTCTAAAATTTACTGCTAATTACATGCTATTATTACAGCAATTATAGTACAACATACAATGCAACCCATTTAAAATCTTTCATAAATTAAACTTCCATCTGATCTTCCATTTTGCCAATTGTTAACAAGCTGCAAAGTTGATTCAGTCATTGCTTATCTAATATTTTGGCTTATATTAGTTATCTGTGCAGCCAAATTGAATGGGAGAGTTTGGAGAAACTTCAGCAGTTGTTCCAACGTTATGAAAGCTTTTGATCAGGTTTGACATAAAAGCCTTCTAAAGAGATTTTCATGCATCTTATGAGCTGCCTTGCAATTTTTGCAATTGGATAATCAGTCTTTTCTGATTATTTACTGCATGTGGTGATAAAGAGGTTTGATATCTTTTAACTCTCGGCTAATGCTGGAGTTTTCTTAAGGTTCTGTCTTTCACCTACTCTTTTTTTGCTGTATATTAATAACCCTCTACCATTGAAGTAAATCCTATCTACAGTTCATCAGAACAACTCTAGTGTAGAGGTACAAAATACAGACACTTTGATATGTTTATTGAGCAAGCAATTTTGATTTTTTTTTGCCAATAGAACCCATAGCTCTGTAATTAAAATATCATAATAGCAGTGGTTTCATTATATAATTTTTTTTCTTCAATTTCATAACTAAGGTGCTGATTTTAAAAAGCATATAACAGCCACCTATGAGTGTTACATGAAGTTTTTTTGACTAGACATTAATGATTACTTGAAAAAAAAAAAAAAAAAATTTATGTTCACAGTTACTTTGGTTTATAAACATTTAAAAAAATAAAAGAAAATCCAAGTGCATTTTCTTACAAACACAACACCATTGAAATCACAAAATTTTGCTACTAGTACAGTTTAGTGCTATTTCTAAAGAACTATTTCTAAAATAGTTCTTTATTTTATTTACTTATTGGAATACTCACATTATAATGTCCTATTACAAATCATATATTTTATTAAGCATAATGAATGAATTTTTCACATTCTGCATTGTTTGGAATTTAATGTTCATTTATTTGTTTCTTGTTCTCTTTCTTCTATTGAATATTCGTTTTCATTGCTTGCTGTGAACACTATGAAATGAAAAATTCATCAAATAAGTTACACAGCTTACCAGTTTCTTTTCCAAAAATGGCATTTTTTGTCTGTTTTTGATCACAAGGCATATATAATCAAGTTATGATAAAGTATCAAAGAATGTCCACTTAATGCTTTCAATTATACTCAGAGTAATCACAAAAAAAAAAAAAAAAAAAATAGAAATCAGAGTGAACACTTTGAAGGCATCTATTAGATTCAGACTTAACCATAAATAAAATCAGAATAAAATTTCTGTTTATACTCCAGTACAACCACATAGGGTCAGAGGAGTTAACAAGGTAGAGAATACAAGCACATTACCATAATAAGCAGTCAGATGAATCAGAGTCAGGAGTTTACAAGATAGAGAATAGAAGAATGTTACAATATTTAACAGTCATATGGATAAACCTAACCATTTTCAACTCAAACACACATATACATTGACCACTAAGCTATATCAGGGCCTTCATCTCTTATCTGCTATTTTTATCTCTTAAAAATTTATCATAATCAGCAATAAATTGGCTCCACAACAAAATATTCTGCCTTCAATTATAAACATCTAGTAAGAAACTAGATACATAGGAACAAACAACTCCATTCCCAAAATTAGATATATAACAGATAAAGAAATACTTTTCATCTATTTGATACCACAAACATTAGAGTAAGAAATTCAAATTATCTCCTCCTTTCAAAAACATCTTAAGCAAGTGTTACTGTATTATTGCTTCCATCCAGGGCCAGATTTAAACTTGTGGTCCTAAGCTATAATATGTATTCTTCTCCCTTACAATTCACCTGTGACTATATTAAAAAAGGATTTTTTAAAATGGAGCAAGGCCCCTTGTAATGTGAGGCCCTAAGCTGTAGCTTGTTTAGCTTTTATGTAAATCCAGCCCTGGCTTCATCATAAATAAAACCAAACAATGGCGTATATGAGAAAGGAATTTTATTGACTATAAAATATTTAAGGGCAAAGGCCTCAATGCTACGAGGTAGAATGACTAACATACAGGTTAGTGCAAAAGCGTCATTTTAACGTAGCCATCTACCAAAGTAGTTAAATTAATTAATTAAAATGGCATCGTTTTGGTCATATCTCATATTGTGAATGCCTTCACAATGAGTTTCCATGGTATTGAACTACCTCGAATAAGTAACACTTCACCAGTGGAGAAGACTACTGTTACTTATTCTCAGTGGATACCACCACCCAGACAGTACCATTTCAAAGCTTGTTGGCTTCTCCTCGGTGGGTGGGCAGGTACCCTGGTGTTGCAATAGTGTATTCGAGGAAATATATATATATATATATATATATATATATATATAGGAAAGAATATTCGAGGTAGTACGATACCATGACAACTCGTGAAGGCATTCACAATACGAGATATAACCAAAACGATGCCAATTTAATTACTTTGAAAAGTAATTAAATAAACGTAGTTAGTGCAAAAGCATTTTAACTATTTGGTTAAAATGATGCACTAACTTATAAGTTAGGAATTTTAATTTATGGTGTAATTTTATTATGTCCTGAGAAATATTTTTTGTGTAAGAATGCATCTCAAATTATATAATGAAAATAATTCAGTGAAAATTGTAAATTTAAGTCTTAATAAGACTTTTCAGGAACATTAACCATTTCATTATATAAGGCAACCACAACTCTCAGAAAAGAAAATTTTATATTGTCAATTCTAAAAGTATATACAATACCCTCCAAAGAGGGTATTGTATATACCTCAAGAATGGTTTACAAATGTGCAAAAAAAAAAAAAAACAGAGAGAAAGAAAGAAAGAAAAGGTGGGGAAAGAAAAAAGAAAGTTGGAATATCCAGTGCAAAGTCTCAATTTTATAACTGGACACCCATTTTTAATTCAAATGGACTTACCTAGTAAACGAGTGACTCAGTTAAGTATAAAAGCAAAGTGTATGAGCTTGTCTTGTCAAAGCAAATACAGTCAAGGTGACTGATTTTGAAAGGGGTATCACTGTTGGATGTCACATTGCTTACTCACTGAACTGCTGAAAGCTTGTACCATCCAAAGCCAACTGTCAACATTCTGGATAATTCAATATTCCCTACAATGCAGCAATTCTTTGGTACAGACCATGTTTGTTTCAATGGGATAATGCCCCCCCCACCATACTGTACTGCTGTCTATATTGTTCAAGAATGGTTTACAAATGTCCAAAAAAAAAAAAAAAAAAAAAAAAGAAGAAGAAAGAAAGAAAGAAAAGGTGGGGAAAGAAAAAAGAAAGTTGGAATATCCAGCGCAAAGTCTCAATTTTATAACATATCTGTGGGATAGACCTGAATGTTGGGTGAGGACCATTCCACACTGGTAGCTAAACTGGTCACTGCTGAATAGGATTATACTGGCTGCAGTCTATCATTTGTTGGTGGAAAGCCTACTCAGGAGGATGGAAGACTGGTGTACTACTGAAGTGAGTGATAGTGGTGTCGATGTGAAACCAACATGCTGGATGCCTTTTTGGAGCATAGTATATACACATATATATTGTACATATATAATAAATACACTTACATATTTATATAAAAAATAAGATATTTAGAAGCCACACACAAATAATGTATAGCATGTTTCAGGTCAGAAGTATACCACACTATATACAGAAAATTAAATTCCAATGAAGCTTTCAACAAAAAATATCTGATTCAAACATTCTCCAATTAATAAAAAAAATAAAAGTAACTATTACAAGAAAATGACATAAAAAAAAAAAGTCTAATCAATTCATACTAACAAATTACATACAAACATACTCAGCTTCATCTGATAAGCCATAACTTAAACCACTCCACATTGCACAATACTCTGGAATAATACTGTTCTAGTTAATAATAAAAAAACAATAATAAAAATAAAAACAAGAGAAAATTTAAGGGGAATATACCCCTATATAGGTTTTTGCAGAGTATTATCTATAACCATTTCTAAAAATTGTTCGTAATGAAGGTTAACAATGCCAGTCTGATTAATATCTTTAGCACGAAAAGCATCAGTTAAAGACTTCAACATTACACAGGATTGAATAAAATCATCAAAATCAATATTTCTTTGGCCACGGCGATCAAAACGGCATACCACTAGTTCACAAAATGTCAGAGACAATCTGAAAAATAAATAAAATGTATGTAAAAACCTTTACATTAAAAATCTTCAGTTAAAAATGAATAAGAGGTTTACCTCAGTAATTTCTTGTAAAACGCTTCAATAATCAACACTGTCTTACAAATTAAACATAATAAATTTAATAAAATTACTTAAATAAATCATAACACTCGAAGAAAAATCGATGATCCAACATATCTGGTACCAATTGTTTAAGAGCTCCAAACTTGACATCCAGGAAAATCAACCACTATTTATGAGTGAAAAAGACAGCATCATTAAAATTGACGAAAACGAATATGAATATTATGTGAATACGGTTACTCCCCTGAAGTGGATGAAGCTTTTCGACAAAGGTCGTGTTCACAGGTTAGTACCACACAGTATGTCTGACAGAATTTAAAGGTGAGAGATTAGTTACTTCCTTGGTGCATGCACGTATTTCTGGATGTCAAGTTTGGGGCTCTTAAACCATTGGTACTGATCTTTCAAATAGGCCTCTGGAGTTGGGAATGTTCGTATTCACAATGACTGTACGATGCTACACCAACCATTATAAACTTTTATTAAATAAAAATAAGTAAAATGAATAGTACAATGACACCGGATAAAACTCAATAAAATAAGATGCCTGTCTGTACAATAAAAATAAAATACAATAAAATAAGACAATGTAGAAAAACCACTGGATAAAAGAGATAAAACATGAAAGCTTTCAGAAGCATCCACCTCCTTTTACAACAGTGAAACTAAATATACGGTACATCCTTAAATATCAGCAGGCTCATGGTTAACAGCATGTGTTTTTCTACAGGAGCATGGGCAGTATTCTCCATATGCGCACTGAAACTTAAAGAAGTAACTACTACCCTTGGTGGTAGTTACTTCTTTAAGTAAATCCCACATATCCCACATCAATACACTGATCACTGTCACCTAGTGGTTCCTTTATCTGCAAATTCTTAATGCATGAATAATCACTACTGACAATCAGATCAAGAGTATTAACTTCCTCTGGTTACCTCTCGAACATGTTGCTATAGAAAACATGTCATCCAATAACTCCACAAAAGTCTTGCTAGTGTGTGTGAGTGACCAACCCACAAGTTCCATTCAATATCTGGAAATTTAAAATCTCCCATTATAAGCCATTCTGATTTACTGGCCCACTATTTCTCTGCATGCACAAATGTTCATTATACTCAACAGAATCATTAGGCCTGTAACACACAGCTACTCTCATTTTCCCTTTCCCAGTGCTTATGTCAACACCACACTGACTCAACATTGCATTGTCCGCCAATGTCAATTGGATGCACTTCCTTAGATTTTGTGTTTTTAACTAACAGCATAACCCCTCCTCCCTTCCTGTCCTGTCTATCCTTTCTGTGCACATTGTACTCCCCAATTATGCACTGCTTATATCTATATGACACCACGTCTTTGATATCCCAACAATATCCACCTTTGATGTCTTTACCAGCACTTCAAACTCATCAAATTTATTAATTATACTTCTCACATTGGTGTACATGCAAGTATACATACACCTGTTCTTACTCTTAGTTACCCTAACACAGCTCATGTATTTACTTGTTCCATGATGACTCCCAGCAATTCTGGAAATCCCCAGAAACTTGCTTTCCAGGTTGCTGCTTATTGTAATAGAAGCAGGGCAAGAATCACTTTCGCCTCTGCCCTGCAGCCACTGTTAATCTTTTAGTCTGTGAATCCCCCCCCCCCAAGCTAGCAGTTTTCCGACCCACCTAACACTGCCTCGATAGCATCGGCAAATATTCTTGCATGTACACCTACTGGACATAACATATTTAGATGAACATCACATGTACAAAATCATTAGCTGATTAGTAGTTTACATACTTTGAAATCAATTATATCTAATGAAAAAGGTTGAACCTTCCTTTAACCAGTGCTCATATCCTATTGTCAAGAAAAAACCACTAGGTATAACATATTTGGATGATAATACTGATGAACTTTTATTCTGGCACTGATGGTAAAATTACTTTCTAAAATCAAGACTTTAATATTCATGATTGCAACACTCTAAATAGGTTATATAAGAGACACACTCCTGGTAGCCAGCATTATTTAAATAAAAGATGTTTGTACTCTCAGAAAATACATTTTCATTTAGAAAAAAATAATAATAATGAGAGATTAAATCACCCATATATATAGAAATTTCAGCACTTACCGGTATCCAAATGTTGTAAAGGCCTGATGTAACTCATGTGCATCAATAGTTCCTGACCTATCTAAATCAAAGCTATCAAAACACTGTTTCCACTGTACGATATAATTCCACAATGAAGAAAATTCATAAATATCTATAGTTCCATTGTGGTCTCGATCAAACATTCCTATCATCAATCGGCATGTTTCCTAAAATAAAAGTTACATAAGAAGTTAAAAGCACTTCAGTATATTACCTACATATTGTTAAAAGAAATAATATTTATATCACCTCTTTTGTAATAATTTTGACAAGAAATTTTCAAAATACCCACATAAATTTTAAAACCTGGTAACTAAGGACATTTTAAAATTTCATAATACATATGCACACTCCCATGATGGGCTCCCACTTTTTCACTGCAGGGCAAACAATGTTTATATGACATTCTTGGCTGTCATTGAGCACTTGTCTCATGCAGATGAAATTTTTAATCAAAGATGAATGACTCCTATTAAGTTCAATTTTACTTAGTAAATAAGAAGCAAAAAATCAGAATAAGAGCACAATTAGTCTAATAGGTTGGTAGCCTGAAATCAGAACATAGAGTGCCACTCATCCCATGATTAAAAGAGTCAAAAGAAACTATGACTGTGTACTCAGATAAGACAAACATATGAAAATATGAAATGTTGAATTTTTAATAAATCAAAAAGCATCCAAATAACTTAGGAGTAAAGCAGAGCAGCAACGAAAGGGATACAGCAGAAGTGCCAATTGCTAAATTCAATTTAAACTGGGTAAAGTATAGTTTGTGGCTTGCACAAAAATCACTATTTAAAAGAAGAGGGAAAAGTAAAAACTATAAAATGAGACAACTGATAGATCTGTGATGAGAAACTCAAAGCAAACATTGTGTATTTTGTCAGGTGATGCCAGAGGTCTTCCTGAACACTGCAAAACTTTCTCTTGTGAAGATTACAGATTCTGCAAATGCTAGACCGTGTGTGTGTGAGAGAGAGAGAGAGAGAGAGAGAGAGAGAATGTGTGCACATGCGTGCATTGTATTGTAATGCCTGGTAACTTAGCCATTGGGATGCTACCAATCCATTAGGGGAGATCCACGATACCTGTTCATGGCATACGGAGCTGGTCAGCAGTAGATAGAGCACTGCTGGGGACTGTTCCAAACCTGCCTATAAGGTGCATAAGTGGAAGTACAGTCAGTCCTCGTATAGCACGATAGTTGTGTTCCTAGAAACCCTCGTACAATGCAAAATCGTGAAATATAAACAACAGGCCCTATGGGAAAAATAGGGTTAGGTGCCGACCACCCAAGATTGAACACACATTTGTAACCAAAACATTACCAAACACAATAAATAATCATAATAAAATACTTACGTATTTTATTACGACTATTATTTAATAAAATATTGCTAATGCTTTTGCTTCTATCGTAAGCAAACTTGGTTTTTGTTTGATTTTCTATCCAAACAGTTGACAGCCGTTGCATCTCTTCCAATTCTTTGTGTCTTAATCTAATGGATTTTAATTACAGTTTGAGTTGTTCCTGCTATGAAAGTTGTTTTTATTTCCTCTGCATTCTTTGTAATTCTCGGCATTGCTTCATTTCGGTCTGTAGCACGTGCAATATCACATGGTCTTTCATTTCGCTCAAAGCGTTTCACAATTTCATATTTTTTTCTTTATCGATACAGGCGGACTGGCCATAAGCCTTACCGGGAAAACCACGGTGGGCCGGGGGCCGGTGTGATTTTGGCCATAAACCATAGTATGAGACCACTATAAATTTTCCCGCATAAGAATTTTTGACCCAGTCTGCCTCTGTTTATCGATATTGCTTTTTTTTTTTTCTCTCTAAATCTGCAGTGTCTTCCCCAGGACGCTTTCTTTTCACGCCTTTTAAGTATTTTACTCTCATTTTTAGGGAATAAAGCACAATTACAAAACGAGGAGGCACGCTTGATACACACATAAACAAAGCTGCGCGTGTAGCAACTGAATAAACAACACCGTAAAGGCAGAGATACACTATTAACAATTCGCATTTTACTAAAGCACATTTCTAAGGGTTACTACCATAAAACAATAAAAACAATTTCCAGTTGCGTTTCTGATAGTGGAATCTGTTATAAACTGGTAGTAAACTCGATCTAATTGCATGTGCGATTATACTGATAGCTGGAATTGTGTTGGTTTTTACGTTGCTATGGTGAAATGTGTTTCCCCTTCACTGATATAAAACACATAAATACATTTTCGGAATCTTCTCTTCATTCCTATCGTGTTGTGTTCAGTTGGGGTGATTCCGCGTTCGACTGCCATTTCTTGTAAACACAAAGGCGAATCATGCATAAGCAAATTCGGTTCGTGTTATATAAGATATCGTTCCCCTATTTATAAATCGTGTATGATCGAATTCGTGTAATGTAATACGAGGACTGACTGTACAGTGAGACAGTGAAAGATTAGGGACCATGAAGAGAGTTGGAATGATATAGGGAAAGGAGAAGTGGAAGAATACAGAAGTATGCATCAAGGTGAAAATGGAGTATAGTGAGGATCGCCTGAAGGGGAAGAGCAATAGGATGAGATTCAAAGAGTGCCGAGTGTCCTTAATGGGTGGGTGAAGTGAGTCACAAGGTCTGATGCCAGTTGTTTGGTATCCTATACCCTGAGGAGGGGGTTAACATAGTAGAAATGAGAACTAGCTCCAATAGCAAGAATGAAGCTTGCCCAACTTTTACATGTCAAACAGCTCCAATCAAAGTTAGTTATTGCTTAGAAATCTGAAATTTTTTAACAATGGCCTTGTTCCTTTCTGCTGCAGAAAGGAACAAGGATTAAACCCTAGATATATATTTTTTATGTTATGTTATGCAAAGTGCCACTACTGACATGGGCTGAAAAAATATGGCAAGTGGTCAAAGCAATTTCTACCAACCCTAGCAGGACCATTCAGGAATAACACCACTGTAACAGATGTGGCAGGAAATAAAGCTCTGATGGCAGATAAAATTCAATTCCATTCAGTAATTTGCGTTTACTGAATGTAGTAATGCCTTCAGCATATGGAAAGAAACACCATTTATAGAATTCACACATAAATCTATAAAATTCCACAAAAAAGTGGCTCTCAATCAACTATGACTTGATAGACAAGTAGGTGCAACAACACTAGCAGTTCTTCTGAATGCACATATAATGGAAGACTAACTTACCCTTTACCTTTCGTCTTTTAACTTGGCTCAGAAAAGTAATATTAAAAATTAGATATATAAAATATAATATTTGTCAAAATGAGAAAAAACTCAAAGCTGCTTTAGGGTTAATCTTTGCCTTAAAGAATGACTTAAATGCACGAGAAATACATATATAAAATAATTTATTTCCATAAAATAAAGTACAGTACAATACCTTAGTACAGCCAAGCTAAAGGGATTTGCATAATTGAAGTAATAATAATAACATTATAAAATAGGTAAATGCGGAGATGTAGCTTATAACAAAGGAATAAAATAAAATTATTACAACTCAACGAAAATGGAGACAAGTCTTCAAATAAATTTAATCCCACACTACAAAAGTAAATTTCACATTTATAATCATATACAGGTAACGCTCATATAACATGGTAGTTAGGTTCCTCTAAAATGTCATGTTGTGTGAAACTGTGTTATATGGGACTAAGAAAAAAGTACAAAGAGGGGAATTATGTTCCAAAAGCTAACAAACATACACTATCTTGTTAACAAAATTTTAACAAAACGAACAAAATTACACTATTTCATTAACAAAACTAACAAAAATACACCATTCTAAATTTCGTGTATCTTCTGCTCTCTTTAAAAAATCAGTAATCTGGTTTTGTTAGCTTTTTTTTTTGCTTGATAGCAAATTTAATCGTATTTTGAATTTCATCGTATGGAACTAATCACTTTTGAAGCTCCGTTTTGAACTTTGGGCTTCTTTCATTCAAGAATCTGCATTTAAAAAATAAGATTCTAACTTCTCTGGTAACTTTATACCATCATGGCATAAAATTTGGAAGTTCAGAATTTTCATGTGCGCTAGTATCCTCTGAATTGATTTGATTTGCCTCCGATGCCATTTCCACCAAATCTGCTTCGCCAGCCTCTTTTTCTACCAGTAATTCTTGAACATCTTCAGTAATCGTATATTTTATTTATTTATTTATTTTTTTTTTTTTTAGGAGCATCAGTGACTAAGGCCATGTTGCTCTACATATCTATAAATTATGCGTGTCCTGAGGTGGGATTTCTGTTTTGCTGGATGAAGAACCCGAGTTTCCAGGAGAAAAAAACCATGCTACCCCCGCCTGAGCCCGACTAATTCAGCCATTTTGTGAAAACGACCCATAAAAATTCCTCCCATCATCGACAGGATTCAAACTCAGGCCTTTTACACCAGATGCGGGGAGGAGGGCGATTCTACCAACTGTGCCACCCACGAGTGCTTCAGTTGTCATATCATCAAAACCTTCCCTTCCTACCGATGTAGCAAGTTCTGCTATCGCACTGATTTCGCTTACTGCCAGTTCGACCACATTTCCTGTATGAACTGACCAGAGCCATTTCATTCAGGAAATGTGGTCGAACATGCCTCCATTATTTCAATAGATTCGGAATCAATTTTCTCCAAAATCCATTGTAACGATTTTGTGATGCAATGAGTTTTAAAGGTGGATATAATGCCTTGATTTAAGGGCTGAATGAGTACTGCGTGCAGGTGTGGAGGCCTCATTTTAGGAAGGATGTAGATTTACTTGAGCGTGTACAGAGAAGGGCAACAAGATTGGTGAGGGGAATGAAGGGATCCTCTTACCAAGAGAGGCTTAAGTTCTGCAAATTGCAGTGGCTGGAGACTAGGCACCTGCGTGGTGATCTGACTGAGGTATATAAGGCCTTGAATGGGTTGAGCACGCTGAATTCTGATGGGATCCTTCCACTTGTTCAGATTACGAACCTAAAGGGGCATAAATTCAAATTAAGAAAAGACATGTAGAATAGACGTGCAGAAATTTGCCTTTGGCCAGCGGGTGGTTAATTGCTGGAACAAACTTCCATCTGTCGTTGTGGAAGTTGATAGGTTGAATAAATTTAAGGAGCAACTGGACAGGCATTTGGAGGGAATAGTGTGATTTTTTTTTTTTTTTTTTTGGCTGGTGCTGCATAAGCTCATACATTTGCTTTCTTGCATCACACGCCACTACTACTACTACCTAGTACAACTGTGGTGGTAGAAACAACTTCAACGTTTGGCTATCCAATAGTAAAAAAACTTTGAAATATAGATTTTCCACAAGTTCAATAGCACTGTTCCATGTTATGTTCAATAGAATATAACACTGGGATTTCCCATAAAAATAAAATACAAGGATTTCTCAATAATATTTTTTGACTAGCGGGTCAACAGTGGGGATTCAAAAAGACTGGAAATGTCGAAAATTACATCTAACATAATCTCAAAAATACCCTGTTATGCAAGGTTTGCCAAAATTCTCTAACCGTGTTATATAAGTAACATGTTGTGCAAGGATTGCCGCAATTTATTAATCATGTTAAAGCAAAACCGTGTTGTAGAAGTACCGTGTTATATGGGGCTGCCTGTATAATCATTTACAAGACCCCATGACCTGCACGGGCAGCCTGTCTGCATTAATCAGAAAAGTTCTTCAACATTCACCTGTACTTGTTAAGTAAATCTGCAGATCTCTTACTCTTAAGGTTATTAGTGCTCACATGTACAACAATATCTTGAAGAGATTGTGCAAGGCTCATGGGGTAGAATTTTTTTCAGCATGGTCTATGCTTGTTAACGAGAGACTGCTTCTACAGGGATGGGATACACTTAAATAGAAAGGGTGCAAGAATTTTTGCTGATGCTATCGAGGCAGTGTTAGGTGGGTTGGAAAACTGCTATCTTGTGTGGGAGGGATTCACAGACTAAAAGATTAACAGTGGCTGCAGGCAGAGGTGAAAGTGATTTTTGCACTGCTTCTATTAGAATGAGCAGCAGCCTGGAAAGCAAGGTGCTGGGGATTTCCAGGACTGCTGGGAGTCATTGTGGAACAAGTAAATACATGGGCTGTGTTAATGCGCCTGTTCCTACTCTTAGTAGGAACAGGCGCATGTATACGTGCATGTACACCAATGCTAGAAGTATAGTTAATAAATTTGATAAGTTTGAAGTGTTGATAAAGACATCAAAGGTGGATATTGTTGGGATATCAAAGATGTGGTGTCACAGATATAAGCAGTGCAGAATTGGAATTTGGGGAGTACAACGAGTACAGAAAGGATAGACCGGACAAGAAGGGAGGAGGCGTTATGCTCTAAATCAAGAAATAGAATTGGAATTTGGGGAGTACAACGAGTACAGAAAGGATAGACAGGACAGGAAAGGAGGAGGGGTTATGCTCTAAGTCAAGAAATAGATATATAATCTAAGGAAGTATATCCAATTGGTGGACAATGCAATGTTCAGTCAGTGTGGTGTGAAATAAGGAAAGGGCACTGGGAAAGGGAAAATGAGAGTAGGTGTGTTATAAGCTTAATGACTCTGATGAGCATAATGAACAATTGTGCAGAGAAATAGAGTGGGCCAGTAAATCAGAATGTCTTAAAATGAGGGATTTTAACTTTCAGATACTGACTGGAACTTGTGGGTTGGTAATTTGCATATTAGAAATACTCTTATGGATTTATTGGATGACTGTTTTCTACAGCAACATGTTCGTGAAGCAACCAGAGGGAGTAATACTCTTGATCTGATTATCACCAGTGAATATCTATCAGCAGAGCATGTATTAAGAATTTCAGATAAAGGAACCACTGGGTAACAGTGATCAGTGTATTGACATGGAATTTATTTAAAGATATAACTACCATCAAGGGTAAAGAGAAGGGTTTTTTTCTTTTGTAAAGGTGACTACAGTGGTTTCAGACAGACAGTTTTTAAATTCTATACAGTGGGATCAACTGATGATGTTACCAATGGTGAATTCTAAATGAGAAGCCTTCAGGGACTTAATCTTGGAGGATACTAGGCTTTTCATACCAACTAAGAAATACTCTTCAAGGTTTAGGTTTAAATAGATGTCAGATGAATTAATGAGGCTTGAAGCGGAGAAGAAAAATGCATGGGATGCATATAAATTATTTGGCAACTGAGAAGCCTATGGTAGATATAAGCTAGTGTGTAATAAAGTCACAAAGGAAGTTAGGAAGGCTAAGGCAGTTTATGAGAAAAAAAAAAAAAAAAAAAAAAGAATGCTTTTTTTTTTTTTTTTTTTTTTTGGTAGTTGTTGGCGCATCGGCGTCTGTGGCCATAGTGCACCTCCAAGTTTTTGCAGTACTTTGATCCAAGCCCGAGGCGGGATTCGAACCCGCAACCAGGTTGCCAGGCAGGCACTTTACCCACCTGGCTAGCCCGGTCGGCAACAAAGAATGCAAAGAAAAACAGCAATCCATTTTAGATTCTTTCCAGTAACCCCAACATGTTCCAGCTTGTTTCATTAATCTCTCGTGAGAGACTTAGCAAAGAGACAGGATTTTGCAAAGCATTTGACTCATTCAAATGCATTGCTAAATCCAAATAAACTACATTTAAATTGCTTCCTACATTCAGCTCATGAGTAACTATGTCAAATAGCTTCCTAGGTTAGTAAAACATGATTTTCCCCCTTAACAAAACCATATTATGTGTCATTCATAATGCCATTTTTTTTCTAAATGTCCCTGCATTGCAATAAATCATTGCCTTCAAAATATTTCCCTATCTGAAGTCAGACTAAATAGTCCATAGTTACCGACTTCACTCTTAGTACTGCCTTTATGCAGTGCTGTAGTCGTAAAATTAGCAGAAGGTATACTCTATGAATGATACAAAAAGCAGAGTCTACTGTGTATATTAATCGAATTCCAGAGGGTAGATGGCATATACCCGTATACGCCGTATTTCAGTCTTTCAAAAATCTGAAGGTATACACTATTCAACTTAAAAAATCCAGAGGGCATACAGCATATACCCTCCACTACAGCCCTGCCTTTATGTACACTTCTACATTCCAAAGGAATCTCTCCTGAGTGCAATGCCCCCATAATTAACTTCAATGGTTCAATACATTCCCTCACACTCTCCCTCAAAACTACAGGGTATATGCCAACAACTCCGAGGGCCTTACTTGTCTTTATGCTCAAATGTTTTTCTAATAAACAATCATCTGTAATTACGACATCGCTAATTTCATATGGCTCGGCCTCACTTCCACAGCTCCTCGGCATAAAGGGTCTTTTGTCAGTAAAGACAGATGCAAAGTACCTATTCAATTCATCAGAAACATCAGCTGGATTATCTAAGACTTTCTCACACCCAGGTGTGGCTCGACAAGGGTCCAACCTGATTTGTTTTATTCTTCTTTGTATTGTATTCTGAATTACAGCCTTGGGACTTCTAGTTATCCAAATAACAAAGTTATCTTCATAAAGAAGTCTTTATTTAATTTATGTACAGTGTAATAATAAAATTTAGAATTTATAAGGTTCACAATGCAATTCTTTAAAAGAAAGAACAGAAATAAGTGAATTAAAAAGTAGACAGTGGTTCTTAATGTAGCTAATACATAACTATGCAAGTGGCATAGAAGACAACTGTGAAAAAGGTGGTTGACCTATTACAACAAATATATGATTAAAAGCAAATTTTTAAAAGGCAAAAAATAGAAATCAATTTATATGCCAGAATATACAGCAAGAGCTTTAAGAGTATACTGGAAATATTCTAGGGCCTCCTAGAAGTGGTAGATTGCATTCTATCAGGGCAACAAAAAATGCTGGGTGATATGAAGTACTACAGAACAGTTCGCAAAGTCAACATAACAGTTAACATCTGAACTGAATTTGTCACAAACTCCTGTTATAAGAATTTTAAATCCAATATTCAAAGTTAGTATTCCAAAATTATATCACACCCTATGTGATAAAAATCCCAGAAAAAGGATGGAATATGCCAAGACTTTTATCTAAAAAATTGGTGGAAACTAAACTTTTTCCAGTATCATTTGGACTTATGAGGCAATTTTAAAACTGAACAGCAATGTTAATCACAATAATTATGCTTATTGGCACTGAAAACCCACATATAAAAAATGGACGTCAATTAATGTTCCTGGGGTTTTAAACTAGAAGGTTTGGTTTAAATAGGTGAAGGCTCTACTTCATACAAGTTGATGTCCCATTGCATTCTCTCACTGTAAGAGAATTAATTTAAAAAATTTTCCCACGAATGGATGGGTCAATGCAGGTCCACTGGGCATCCTCTAAAGTTTCCCAATTTACTCCCTGCATTTTTTTTTCTGTGGAGTTATTTGAAAGAAAAAATATATATAGCTGTTAATTTATACCTTTCAAGATTGTAAAAACGTTCACTTCTGAGGAATTTTCTAAAGTTAATCATGTGATAATGATAAAAGTATGTCAACATATACATAAAAGAATGCCTTTATAACATATCTGAAGTATAAGGAAACCAATCTGAAAAACAGTGCTTTAAAATCTGGTTGTAGTTTTAATTTCTTTTTGTTGTTTTACCAAATGATATGTAAATCAGTATTCACTTTCTGATAAAATGCAGACTTAAGACTCAGCCTACATCTTACCTTATTATATCTTGTCAGTGTCAACATGAAATTCTTAAATGTGAATGAGCAGTAGGAAGTAAAAAGTATACATTTTAAAAAACCTATAGCACAACAGTGTTCTTCAGGTCAATGCTCTGTAACATTAAATTATAATCATAATGGAAATAGTTCTTTCCTTAACCTAAGTGCTAATTTTTCAGTAACATTTGTTTTCACATAACACCCTTCAGAAGTATACACCGATGAGCCAAAATATTATGACCACCTAACTAATATGATGTTGGGTCCTCCACGTGCACCAAAACAGCTCGTACCCAACGAGGTATGGACACTACAAGATTTCTAAATGTGTCTTGTGGTATCTGGTACCAACACGTAACCAGCAGATCCTTTAACTCCTATAAGATCCATGGTTGAGATGCCACAGATCAGAGTTGCTATTCCAATACAAACCACAGATGCTCGATGGGATTGATGTCTGGGGAATTTGAAGGCCAGGGCAATTCCTGGAAGTCTTCCTCATGTTCTGCGAACTAGTCTCAAACAATCCAGGTGGTGTGGCATGGCACATTATCCTGCTGAAAGACGGCACTGCCAGAGGGGAAGACCGTTGCCACGAAAGGGTATACCTGGTCAGCAATGATGTTTAGGTAGGTGGTAGACATCAGAGTGCCCGGCACATGGATGACTGGACCCAGGGTATCCCTGCAGAACATCGCCGCCACCGGCTTGTTTTCGTCCCACGATGCATCCAGACACTGTCACTTCCCTAGGTAAACGATGCACATGTACCTGGCCATCCACATGGTGTAACAGGAAACGTGATTCATTGGACCAGACGACCGTCTTCCAATCACTCAAGGTCCAGTTTCGATGCTTGCATGCCCATTGTTGACAGTGAACCGTGGTTAGCATGGGCGCTCGGAGCGACCTGTGGCTATGCAGCCCCATTTTCAGAAGGGTTCAATGTACTATGTGTTGTGACACATTACTCCTGTCACCAGCATTCCAACTGCCGGCTAGTTGCACCACAGTTGCCCTTCTGTTGCCACGTACCATCCGGGAGAGCCTACGCTCACCTCAAGCATCGATGAGCCATGGTCATCCAATACCTCACCGGCGGTTCATAGGTTTCCCCTTCTCGGACCTCTTTCGGTAGATGCTAACCACGGCTAACTGTGAGCACCCCATCAGCCGTGCCGTTCCAGATATGCTCTGACCCAATCATCTGGCCATTACAATTTGGCCTTTGTCAAACTCACTTAAGTCCGCTGCCTTTCCCATCTGAAGAACAAGAGTAACACCGATTAACGGAGCATCAGGTGTTTTTTATACCATGTCTCGACCCGTGCACGCGCCATAGTTCACCTGCAGTTGCTTCGATATACATAACAACTCACTGGTCATAATGTTTTGGCTCATCAGTGTATGACACACATGTGAATATTTCAAAGATTTTTTTTTTTTCTGGTAATTATCATAACTACTTTAAAATAAATTGTCACAGTTATAGCATTTAAGTTCTCATAGTTGCAGAAATTAAGTTTTTGAAAAAACTTGGCGGGGGGTAAACCTTTTCTTAACTATAAAGTCAATTTTTTTTTTATTCCTCTAATTACTTTCCTAAAACAATAAATTTCAATATAATGAAAAAAATATACAAAAATCAAAAGGAAAGCTAAACTTTCCGACTAAAATATACTCTTTCACTACTAAAAGAAACAAATATTCAAACACCCATGGTTGTAGTCTTTTTCACCCATAAAAATAAACTCTGCTGCTATGGAAAGTGTCCATACTGCAAATAATTCCCAATGCAGCTAAGCCTATTCACAGAAAATGTTTCAGAGTGAAGGCACGAGGTAACTCTAACAGAGGGCATTTTGGCCATGCCTCTGTGTGCAGCTATCAAACTCAAACAGATTTTATTGCTGACTAAATCTTTAGAATTTTCTTGAAAGGCTTTCGCATAACACTTGAAACATACAGCAGGATCAAAGTTTTTTTTATATATATATATATATATATATATATATATATATATATTTGAATAACGTTTAAAATAGTTGGAAACTGAATCTTTCATGATAAAAATAAAATAAAAAAGTACAGCAAACATCAGAGGCAGCAAAAAGCATATTCCTCTACATGATGCCTGAAATATAACCATACAAATAAATTAGAATGAGAGTTAAAAATAAAAAATAAAATAATGCCAGCCGTTAGCAGGCGAACTAACGCTGCGCCTGTGCTGCCTGCCATCCATAGTTCATTTTTTGTCTATATAAACTGGTTAAGATTAATTTTGTCAGTAGTGTGGCTTTGCACTGGAGTGCTCGTCTTTGTTCTATTTTTAATTTTTGCTGCATCAGGACCACCACTATTCAAGTCCTCTGCATTGGCGGTTTGATCTAGAGATCGCGTGGCGGACTGATATTTCGATCGACTTGCCTTTGCGGCGATTTGTCTAGCAATCGAAATGCAGCAATTCCCTGACCGTTATTGGCCTTGTGGTCCTCTGTTGAGATGGGACAAAATGGGAAGGCTATTTTTGGTTTATTTTACTCTAGTAGTCTAAATCTCTATTGGTGATATTTCACATAAATTTGGACCTGGTGCCTGCCAGAGGAGGCACCGATAAATTTCTATTTTAATTGGCTTTCAAAATTATTCTTATAATTAGATGTTCTAAATTATCTTAGAGATTTTCTGCCCCTCTCTTCCTTTCCTGTTTGGTTTGATTCTTAGGTTTAATTTCAACTATTTTCACTCTTGTCTTGCCATACTGCTGGCATTATTTTATTTTTAACTCACATTCTAATTTATTTGTATGGTTATATTTCAAGCATCATGTAGAGGAATATGCTTTTTGCTGCCTCTAATGTTTGCTGTACCTTTTTATTTTATTTTTATCATGAAAGATTCAGTTTCCAACTATTTTAAACGTTATTCAAATATATGTATAAGTACATCACATGACAGTAGTGGGCGAATTGCTAACGCTGTGCCTGTGCTGCCATCCATATAAACTGGTTAAGATTAATTTTGTCAGTAGTGTGGCTTTGCACTGGAGTGCTTGTATCTGTTCTATTTTTAATTTTCACTGCATCAGGACCACCGCTATTCAAGTACTCTGCATTGGCAGTTTGATCTGGAGATCGGGTGGCGGACTGATCTGGAGATCGACTTGCCTTTGCTGCGAATTGTCTAGTGATCGAAATGCAGCAATTCCCTGACTATTATTGTCCTTGTGGTCCTCTGTTGAGATGGGGCATAATGGTCAGTCTATTCTTGGTTTATTTTTGTTTTATTTTACTCTAGTAGTCTAGATCTCTGTTGGTGATATTTCACATAAATTTGGACCTGGTGCTCGTCAGAGGGGGTGCCATTAAATTTCTATTTTAATTGGCTTTCAAAATTATTATTTATTATTCTTATAATTAGATGTTTTAAATTATCTTAGAGATTTTCTGCTGCATTAGTTTTACTCTTGTTACCCCTCTCTTCCCTTTCTGTTTGGTTTGATTCTTAAGTTTAATTTCTACTACTTTCTCTCTTGTCTTGCCATACTGCTGGCATTATTTTATTTTTAACTCTCGTTCTAATTTATTTGTCTAATTTATATATATATATATATATATATATATAGAAATATAATTTTTGGCTCTGTAATTTGCATTCTTCCACTTTGACATCACTGGATTAAATATATAGAACTGTAAGTTATGTTTCCAGTTATAGAAATTTTTTGTTAATAAACTTGTTTTCGGTGTTAATTTTTTTATATAAAATACCATAATATGTTGATTCCAATACCTCGTTAAAAGGTGAAAAGTTTCCATTCAGCAAAGCCCTCTGTAATTCAGTTGCAGAAATTGAACCACTACAATCTTGATCAACTGCTTGGAACCACAGCCATAATTCTTGGTTGATGCCTGGGGGTGGTGGAGCTGAAAACATCAGAATTCTGGATCAATACAGCGAAAAATTATACTTCTTAAAACAGTAAGTACATGATTATACTGTGAAAATGACACCTTGAAGTGAAATTAAAATAAGCACGGAACGTAGTTTAGACAAGAAATCATTTTCCACAAATGTTCCAAGCAATGATGCCATTGACTGCCTATCACACCAGGCACAAGTTTCAAAAACACTCATCATGGGGACAAAACAGATAGGCATCTTTTTTCCTGATATCAGTTACAGATAATGGTACTCACTAATTATTAGTAGGCAGGAAAAGAGATTCAGTATAAGTGGTACTTTCTGCATGCTGCCTGATGGAATGCTAATAGCATCAGTATTTGTAATAAAAAAGGCAAAATAATGCAAAATAATGCAAGGAAGCTAACTTATTCTGCAGCTGCAAAAAAAAAAAAAACCCTCTCATATTATTCCCATTAAAGAGTGCCCCCCCTGCCAAAGGTACAGAATTTCAAAAGTAAAGATTACTACAAAATACGTATTCAACTTGGCTGCCATTTCGGTTGGATTCCCGATTATACCACCCTCTTATCTTCTAAAGGACCTATCAAATTTGCTCTTTGCATTCATATAAGATGGCTAAATATGGGTGAAAGTTCCTTCCCCCCATTCTTAGTACTCTTTGCCAGTGATTTTTCATACTAAGTGCAGCTCAAGATGTTAAAATCAACACACACTGAACAAATTTACAGCCTTGGTAAAAGCACAGAACTTTAACAGATTTCATGTATTTCACAGTAATTATTTATTACCCATAGAAATTTCACAGGACTAACACAAAAATGAAGACTCAAAAACCTTTGTTAACTGATTAAAACATAGTTATAACAAAAGGTGGAGTTGTTCTTGTTATTTGATTTATAGGAGCACTAGCAACTAAGGCCATATTGCTCCTGGGATATGCGGTGGTCATTCCCTGACCTTTCCGCATCCTCCGTATTTGGTAGCTCACGTGTTCGAACTCCGGTCTAATCAAGAAGCATGTGCTATGCACTGCTGCTCTTGCCACCTGGCTACGGAGGCGCGAAAAAAAAAGGTGGAGTGGGGAGGTAACATCAACCATGCATCAGGAAAACATCAGGAAAATCATGGTATAATCATGTATAATTTCTGAAAATTCATGGTAAGGGGCCCAAAACAATTTTTGTACCCTGGGCCTCCTATACCCTAGAACCAGCCACTACGTGGTCCTGGAAGCATACCTGAATTTTACAGAAAATTCAGTGAACACTAGCAGTCTGGTATTAGTGAAACTGAATAATGCTAGCAGTCTAACTGCTCCACTTACAACTTTCAGAAAATTGCTGCCTAGGACAGTAACTTCATGAAAGTTGATTAGATTATTGACATTATTGTTTTTACAGAGCATCAGTATCTTAGGCCATACTGCACTTCTGTATTATGTGTATACAAGTGTATGCTCCATGGATCAATTTGCATTTTATGCAGGATAGACATTAATGTAGCGTTAATCCGCAAAATGTTTGCAGATATCATTGTGAGTATGCAGTATCATAGTGAGTTGTGACTTGTTGCAAAATGCTTAGTGACTCTGATACAAATCATTCATCTGTAGTCAATCTGAATTAGCATGCATTGAATAGGAGGTGTTTACATGTTTCATCATATTTTAAATAAGCTATTCTATTGAGCAGTGAATCTGTAACAAATTTTGTTCCAAATTAGAGAGAAGTGCAACAGAACCCCACAAAATGTTAAAAACAGCTAATAGAGAAGATGTTATGTGTCATTCAAAAACTTTTCAGTGGCTTACAAATTTTAAGGAGGCTGCTTGATCCTTGATTTGGCCACCCATAAACTTTAAAAACCGATGACTAACTATTCATGTTCATAACCTTGGTCAGGAATGATTGACTTAACTATCCATGAAGTTGCTAGCAAAATTCTGGTACAAGGTTACTATAATGTTGGTCAAGATTTTTGCAGCTCCAGCGAATGTAAGTTTTCGTTTATATTTAGCCGTTTTATTGACTTAACTGTTACACTAAATTATATTCTATAAGTAGCTTTATAGTTCTAGCCAAGCTCCGTGGTTTATTTTGAATTTAGATAGCAATTTTGAAAGTTAATACTTAGTATCCATAGATTTTACGTCGTAACTTGCCATCATTGTTATACGATACGGAATACTGTAAGGTTTAACGTAAAACCAGATAAAGAAATATGTAGCAGAAATCTACTCGATTAGTATAGCATTATCAATAAAATTTCTTAATCTTATTAAATTTCATTGTTAATTAAATTATACTTAAAAAGAATCATGGCCCAGTCTAGAGCAGCAAAGCAGCAGTCACAGAATAGCCAGAGTGCTGTGGCTGGCGGGAGAAAGAAGAGGGCGATTCTCCGATGCATCACAGTCTAAAACAATGCACGAAATGTGAAATGTTTGCAGACCTGTCTAGAACACGACATTTTCTAGCCAAGGAGGATGTTTTTGTTTTTGTGTGTGTGTGTGTGTGTGTGTGTGTGTGTGCGCGCTAGGTGCAGAGACTGAAGAAATTAGATGACAATTGAGCATTCTGATGGGTGTCTATAAGAGATTGAGGTGTAGGGTAAATTCCCTCTAAGAAATTAATATGAAGGGACCATCAAGCTCTCAGTTGCCCAACTCAACACCAGAGCTCACTCCTGTGCATCAGGCAACACAGCAGCAGCAATCTCCAAGGCAGAATGCGCTGGTTCCACAGGAACCAGTTATTGTTAGTGACTCTATTGTCAGGGAGACTGGGAATATAGAATGCAAAAAGGGTAGGTGGAACAGGACCAGTGTATGTCTCCCAGGGGCAAAAGGTGATAACGTTATAGAGCAGATATTAACTTTTAAGGGCACAAAAGGTGATATTGTTGTACACGTTGGCAATAATGACCTTAAGCGTAAGAGATCTGCAGATTTACTTAACAAGTTATGTTATGCTGTTGTTATTTGGTTTTTAGGAGCATTAGCAACTAAGGCCATATTGCTCCGGAGATATGCGGTGGTCATTCCCTGACCTTTCTGCATCCTTCGTATTTGGAGGTCACAGGCTCGAACCTCGGTCTAATCAAGTTAGTTTGTTTGTTATTTAGGAGCATTAGAAACTAAGGCCATATTGTTCCAGGATATGTGGTGGTCATTCCCTGACCTTTCTGCATCTTCCGTATTTGGTGGTGACGGGCTCAAACCCCGGTCTAATCAAGAAGTGTGTGCTACGCACTGCTGCTCCTTCCCACCTGGCTACGGAGGTGCCGTCTAATCAAGAAGTGTGTGCTATGCACTGCTGCTCCTGCCCACCTGGCTATGGAGGAGCCGACTTAACAAGTACAGGTCAATGCTGAAAAAAAAAAGTCGTGAGTTAGGGTTAAATTTGAAAGTGTCTGCAATTCTGCCCAGACACGATAGGAGGAAGTATATGAGGACAACCTTGCCAATCAATTCGGCCTTGGAGACATTGTGCAAGGCTCACGGGGTAGAATTTTTTTCAGCATGGTCTGTGCTTGCTAACAGGAGAGACTGCTTATACAGGGAGGGGATACATTTAAATAGAAATGGTGCAAGAATATTTACTGATGCTATCAAGGCAGTGTTAGGTAGATCGGAAACTGCTAGTTTCGGGGGATTCACAGACTAAAAGATTAATGGTAGCTGCAGGCAGAAGTGAAAGTGATTCTTGGACTGCTTTTATTGTAATGAGCAGCAGCCTGGAAAGCAAGGTACTGGGGATTTCAAGAGCTGCTGGGAGTCATCACGGAACAAGTAAATACATGGGCTGTGTTAGGGTAACTAAGAGTAAGAACAAGTGCATGTATACTTGCATGTACACTAATGCTAGAAGTATAGTAAATAAAATTGATGAATTTGAAATGCTGATTAAGACATCAAAGGCAGATACTGTTTTGATATTGGAGACATGGTGTCAGAAAGATACAAGCAGTGCAGAATTGGAATTTGGAAGTACAATGTGTACAGAAAGGGTAGGAAGGGAGGAGGAATTATGCTGTTAGTTAAGAAACACACAAAATCTAAGAAAGTGCATCTAATTGACATGGGTGGACAAGTGCAATGCAGTCTGTTCGATGAGCCAAACACTGGGAAAGGGAAAATGAGAGTAGGGGTATGTCATAGGCCTAATGATGCTCATGAGTACAATGAACAGTTGTGCAGAGAAATAGAATGAGCAAGTAAAATAGAATGTCTTGTAATGGGAGATTTTAAATTTCAAGATATTGACTGGAACTTGTGTGTTGGTCACTCGCACACTAGCACGACTTTTGCGAATTTATTGGATGACTGTTTTCTACAGCAACATGTTCAAGGGGCAACCAGACTGAGTAATACTATTAATCTGATTATCAGCAGTGATGATGCATGCATTAGGAATTTGCAGATAAAGGAACTACTAGGTGACGGTGATCACAGTGTACTGATGTTGGATTTACTTAAAGATGTAACTAAGATCAAGGGTAAAGGGAAGGGTTTTTGTAAAGGTGACTACAGAGGTCTCAGACAGTTTTTAAATTCTATGGAGTGGGATCAACTGATGATGTTACCAACTTAATTCTAAATGGGAAGCCTTCAGGGATTTAATCTTGGAGGCTACTAGGCTTTTTATATCAACTAAGAAATACTGTTCAAGGTCCAGGCCTAAATGGATGTCGGATGATTAATGAGGCTTGTGGCAGAGATGAAAAATGCATGGAAGGCATATAAATTGTCAGGCAACACAGAAGACTATGACAGCTATAAGATGGTCTGTACGCAAGTCACAAAGGAAGTTAGGCAGGCAAAGGCAGATTATGAGAAATCTTTGGCAAATGACGCAAAGAAAAACAGAGTTTTTCACTTACGTAAACTCTAGAAGGAAGGGGATGAATCAGATTGTTCACTTAACATAGATGGTTCGACTATTGATGATCCTGCTCAAGTAGCTGATAAACTGAATGAGTATTCTGCATCTACATTCACACATGAGCAGTTATTCAAGAAAGGGAATGCCAGAAGTTTATCAAACTAACAGGGAACTAAGTTATTTTGTGATAACTGAGAGCAAAGTGAAGGAGAAATTGTTGAACATAAAAAACACCCCTCGGGCAGATGAAATCTATCCAGTTATAATGAAGGAGGCAGCAAGGGAAGTAAGCAAACCCTTAGCCATAATGATGACAGCATCCTTACAGTCAGGGAGGTCCGCATGGACTGGAGATGTGCAAATGTATCCCCAATTCACAAAGGGTGACACAAATAATTATAAACCTGTTAGTTTAACTTCTGTTCTGGGTAAAATAATGGAGTCACTGATTAAAGAGGTTATATGGCATCACCTAGACAAGACAGCAGCAATAATTCAGACACAGCATGGGTTTGTTAAAGGGAAGTCTTGTCTGACAAATTTGATTGGATACTATGATGTGGTCACAAAGGAACCGGATGCTAAAAATAATTTTGATATCATATATTTGGATTTCAGAAAAGTTTTTAATACTATTGCACATGGAAGACTGCTGTACAAATTGGAGCGGTATGGCATTAAGGACAAGTTACTGCAATGGATAAAGGGATGGTTGAGTGGGAGACAGCAGGTAATGGTAATAAATGGCCACTGCTCTAAGTGGACTAATGTTATTAGCGAAGTCTTCCAGGGTTTGGTGCTGGGCCCATTGGTGTTTTGTGTATTTATCAATGATATCGATGAAGATAAATCAGGCTTAATGTCCAAGTTTGCAGATGATTCAAAGGTTGGCAGGGTTGTTAATGTTGCAGTATGCTACTGCAACAGGATCTAGAAAAGTTAGGCAGATGGGCTGAGAAGTGGCAACTGAAGTTTAACATTGACAAAGGCAAAGTACTGCATATGGGTAGCAGTAACCCAAGAGAAATGTACCAACTCTGTAGTACTACACTCAGGGAGGTGGAGAATGAAAAAGACCTGGGGATAATTGTGCAGTCAGATATGAAGTTCTCTGAGCAGTGCAGATGGGCTACCAGAACAAGTCATGAAGTTTTGTCAATGACATATAGGAATTTTGCTAGCAGAGACAAGGAGGTGATTATCCCTTTGTATAAGCCAATGGTCAGGCCCCACCTTGAGTACTGTATACAGGTCTGGAGGCCTCATTTTAGGAAGGATGTTGAGTTTCTAGAACAAGTACAGAAAAGAGCAACAAGATTGGTGAGAGGAACAAAGGGGTGTGCTTATGAAGAAAGGCTTAAACCCTGTTTGTTGTTTGTTATTTGGTTTTAGGAGCATTAGCAACTAAGGCCATATTGCTCCGGTACATGCAGTGGTCATTCCTTGACCTTTCCACATCCTCCGTATTTGGTGGTCACGGGCTCGAACCCCGGTCTAATCAAGAAGCGTGTGCTATGCACTGCTGCTCCTGCCCACCTGGCTACGGAGGCACCCTTAAGCTCTGTAAGTTGCAGCATCTGGAGACTAGGCACCTGTGAGGTGATCTGATTGAGGTATATAAGGTCTTGAATGGTTTGAGCAGGCTCAATGCTGACAGGATAGTTCTGCTTGCTCAGACTAAGAACCTGAGGGGGCATAGATTCAAATTGAGGAAAAACAGTTGTAGAATAGATGTGCAGAAGTTTTCCTTTAACCAACGGGCAGCTGATTGCTGGAACAGACTTACAAGAACCACTAGGTGGCAGTGATCACAGTGTACTGACGTGGGATTTACTTAAAGATTTAATTACCATCAGGGGTAAAGGAAAGGGTTTTTGCTTCCATAAAGCGAGTACAGTGGTCTCCGACAGTTTTTAAATTCTGTACAGTGGGATCAACTGACGATGTTACCAACAGTAAATTCTAAGTGGGAAGCATTCAAGGAATTAATCATGGAAGCTACTAAAAGTTTCTTACCTATTAAGAAATATTGTTCAAGGTTTAGGCCTAAATGGTTGTCAAATGAACTAATGAGACTCGTAACAGAGAAGAAAAATGCATAGAATGCATATAAATTATCAAGCGACTCAGAAGCCTATGGCAGATATAAGTTAATCTGTAATCAGGTCACAAAGGAGGTTGGGCAGGCGAAGGCAGATTACGAGAAATCCTTGGCAAAAGATGCTAAGAAAAACAGCAAGGATTTCTTTACTTATATAAACTCTAAAAGGAAGGGGATGAATCTGATTGGTCCACTTGACATCGATGGTTCGACTGTTGATGATCCTGCGCAGATAGCAAACAAACTGAATGAGTATTTTGCATCTACATTCACAAATGAGGAATTATTAAGGTTTGAAAATGGCAGAAGGCTATCAAATTGTAGCAGGATACTTAATGATTTTGTAATAACTGAGAGCAAAGTGGAAGAGAAATTGTTGAAGTTAAACGTAAGAAAAGCACCTGGGGTGGATGGGATCTATCCAGTTATATTAAAGGAGGTGGCAAAGCAACTAAGCAAACCCTTAGCCATAATTATGAGAGCATCCTTGGACTCAGGAGAGGTTCCCACGGACTGGAGATGTGCAAATGTATCCTCCTTTGCATTGCAGGATCATCTAGACAGGACTGCAGCAATAATTCAGACACAGCATGGGTATGTTAAGGGAAAGTCTTGTCTGACAAATTTGATAGGATATTATGATGTGGTTACAAATTAACTGGATGCAAAATATAATTTTGATATCATATATTTGGATTTCAGGAAAGCTTTTGACACTGTTGCGCATGGAAGACTATTGTACAAATTGGAGCAGAATGGTATTAAGGGTAAGTTGCTACAATGGATAAAAGGATGGCTAAGTGGGAGAAGACAGAGGGTGGTAATCAATGGGTGCAGCTCTTCTTGGACTAATGTTATTAGTGGAGTTCCACAGGGTGCGGTGTTAGGTCCACTGTTGTTTTGTATATTTATCAATGATATTGATGAAGGTATATCAGGCTTAATGTCGAAGTCTGCAGATGATACAAAGGTTGGCAGGGTTGTTAATGACAGTAATGGCAGTATTACTGTACATAATTTGGGCAGATGGGCTAAGAAGTGGCAACTGAAGTTTAACCTTGACAAATGCAAAGTACTGCATATGGGTAGAAGTAACCCCAGAGAAACGTACCAACTGTGTGGTACTACACTTAAGGTGGTAGAAAATGAAAAAGACCTGGGAGTAATTGTGCAGTCAGATATGAAGTTTTCTGAGCAATGCAGACAGGCTGCCAGGGCAGGTCATGGGGTTTTGTCAATGATATATAGGAATTTTGCTGGCAGGGAAAAGGAGGTGATTATCCCTCTGTATAAGGCAATGGTCAGGCCACGCCTTGAGTACTGCGTACAGGTCTGGAGGCCTCATTTTAGGAAGGATGTAGATTTACTTGAGCGTGTACAGAGAAGGGCAACAAGATTGGTGAGGGGAATGAAGGGATCCTCTTATCAAGAGAGGCTTAAGTTCTGCAAATTGCAGTGGCTGGAGACTAGGCACCTGCGCGATGATCTGATTGAGGTGTATAAGGCCTTGAATGGGTTGAGCACGCTGAATTCTGATGGGATCCTTCCACTTGTTCAGATTACGAACCTAAGGGGGCATAAATTCAAATTACGAAAGGACAGATGTAGAGTAGATGTGCGGAAATTTGCCTTTAGCCAGCGGGTGGTTAATTGCTGGAACAAACTTCCATCTGTCGTTATGGAAGTTGATACGTTGAATAAATTTAAGGAGGAACTGGACAGGCATTTGGAGGGAATGGTGTGATTTTTTTTTTTTTTTTTTTTTGGCTGATGCTGCATAAGCTCATACATTTGCTTTCTTGCATCACATGCCACTACTACTACATCTGTTGTCGTGGAAGTTGATAGCTTAAATAAATTTAAGGCTGAACTAGACAAACATTTGGAGTGACTGGATGGGTGAAATGAGAAAGTTTTTTTTTTTTTTTGGCTGATGCTGTATAAACTTGCTTTCTTGCATCATATGCCTCAACTACTGCTAATGCTAAATTGGTATCTCAAATGGAACACTTTAATCAATTCGCATCCTCACTGACAATAATGGAAAGTCTAGTTGTTGCATATCAGGATCTTCATCACTGCTGACCCATATTTTGTTTCTTCCATTATTACTGCAACAAATCATGGGTGTATGGCTATGACCCAGAAACAAAGGCCTACTCCTCTCGATGGAAGGCTGTCTTCTCCAAAGTCCAAAAGAGCGAGATAATTTTAATGAAATGTGAAGATCCTGCTTATTCTATTTTGTGACTCATAAAGCATATCATTCATTACAAAATTTTTACTGCAGGGTAAAACAATGAACCAGGAGTACTACAAAACAATTCTATGGCAAACATGAAATGCTGTTAAGAGAAAAAGGAATCTCTCATTAGCCATAGTGCATTTAACTCCCTGTGATTATTTATTTTATTTTTTATTATATATATTTTTTTGTTTCCCAAGCTTGAAATCCCCTTGAAATGTCATGGGTTTGAGGAAACTATTCAAATGCAGGAATTATTAGTAATTTTTAACAAATCCTTTCTGAAATATTTTTAAAAGTTGCAAAATACAAAGGGTACTAGGAAAGTTTTGCAATACAGCTTTGTTTATTTAATTTTTTCAAAGTAATTTCCTCTACAGGCAATACACCTCTCCATCCTCCGAAACCAATCTTTAAACCAGTTCTGCCAAGTTTCACTAGGGAGTAAAGCACACTCGTTGTCCCAAGCCCATAGAAGGTCCTCATCACTGGAAAACCGCCTCCCTTTTAGCTTCATTTTCACATGCGGGAACAGTGCAAAGTCGCAGGGAGCAAGGTCTGGACTGTAGGGAGGGTGCTCGAGAAGTTTCAGTCCTGTCGTGGTCAAATATTCGGTGCAGGCTTTGGCGCGGTGACCTGAGCATTATCGTGATGGAGGTACCAGGTGTCCATTCTTGACTTTGGCCGCAGGTTCTTCATAGATCCAATGACTTTAGGCAGGCATTGTTCAGTATACCACTTAGTTGTGATTGTCTTCTGCGTGTCCAAAACGACACGTTCCACAATTCCACTCGATTTGAAAAATACAGCTATCATTTTCTTCTTTACAGATCGGGATTTTCTGACAATTACGGGTGTGTCGTCATCATCAAAGACCCAAATTTTGTTTTGAGCCTTGGTCGGCAGATCGTAATAGTACAGCCAAGTCTCGTCACCTGTCACGATGTTGTTCACATACCGAGATTGTCCCTTATCAAACTTTTTTAACATCTCCCGGCACCAAGTCACACGTCGTGTCATCTGCTCTTCAGTCAGTTGATGCGGCACCCAGAGAGAACAAAGTTTCTTCACGTGCAAATGATCTTGCAGAATCGAACGAATTGCTGGTGCATTTAGGCCCAAAGTATCCTCTATCTGTTGGTAGGTCACTCGCCTGTTTTCGTCAAGCATTTTCCTCACAGCAGTAACGTTTTCCTCCGTAACTGATGTTCGTGGCCATCCCGGCCTCTCAGAATCCTCCAGAGTGAAATTTCCCCTTTGGAATTCTCTATACCACCTGAATATCGTTGTACGATGTGGACAATCATCATCTAGTGCAAGAGTCATTTCTTCTAAGCACTGGTCTATGGTTAAACCACGCACGAAATTATACCGCAAAACTGTCCTTATCTCATTTCGTGACCACGATGCCATCCCAAGCACTTTACACTCTCACTACTAATGAATAACTGAGCCCATCGACTTGGCGCGGCGGCTACTATGCACGTATGAACATGTCTCAACATGCAGCAACAAGCAGCTTCCTGTGATTCATTGTTGCGTCATATTGCAAAACTTTCCTAGTACCCTTTGTAATTGGAATAGACAGTATCAAGGAGACTACTTCATTCCCAAATATTAGTGTAGTCCCTGAACTTTTTTTGATTACACCTCATATGTCATGTATTTCAGAAAAAATATACCATTATAACTGTGGCATATTTTTGCATAGGCCTGTATTTTTGAACTAAAGGAGAGTATAAGCACACCTATCCAAATAGCCAATAAGCTTCATGAATTCCCAGATATAAGTAAAGTCCCTGAACTTTTTTTTTTTTTTTTTTTAATCACACCTAATATGTCATGTATTTCAAAAAATATATCTCATCATAACTATGGCATCTTTTTGCAAAGGCTTGTATTTTTGAACTAAAGGAAAGAATAATCACTGTTGCAGTTTGTAATGTTGTTCTTTAATTTAACATTATGATTTATCAATAATATTAATAAAGGGATAGAAATTAATAATTTGAATTTTTATAGGTAAATTTTTACATTTTTAATTGGAAACTTATTTTATAATTTGTCCAATCAACAGTACAAGTAACTTTTTTTTTTATGCCCATACTTCCCGTTTCAACACAATCAATAATGCAGAGCAAAAGATCAAAACCATATTGAAGAAATAAAAAACTTCATATTTTAGATTTTAGTCACTCTGAATGATACTATTCAGAGTAACTTAAATACAAAAAAGCAGATGCTATAGCACACAAAGAATAAAAAAATAATTAATTAAAAAATTTTCTGTCATTCTTTGCATGTTATAGTATCTGCAGGCCACTTAATTATCAAAATTAAAATACTGACCTAATACATATATATCAGCTTCGTTAAAAAAAAAAAAAAAAAAAAAAAAAACATTCATTCTCTCTATAATCTATATTTCCTGAACAATGGATGGAAAGATGTTTTCTTTTTGTGAGAATTTGAATACTCAATTCAGAGAAGCTAATGCAAGAGAAACAAGTTTTAATAACTTCAAGGATGTGTCAGAATAGTAAACTATACAAGGATGCTTGTGTAATTTACTACAAAAAACACAAGTCTTAACTGTATCTATACAGTGTCTATAGTAAAATCAGAGGTACTGTCAAAATGAATAATTTCTCATGCTAAGGACAGCTAATGCTGACATAATTTAGCTAATGGAGATGTGATTTCACACACAAATAGGGGATGAGTTACACTATGGTATGTACAATGTATTTAGGAAGATACAATGAGCAGCAGGGGCTATGTTCAAAGCTGCTAGATTACATTCTACTAATTGTTAAAAGCCTGAGACCCTGAGTAACAAAAGCTTTTGCAGATTCAGAAGTTATGCATACTAGTATAGAATCTGTGTTGTGTGAGTTAGTTGGAAGAAAAGGTATAATGAGAGTGAGAGTAATGGACAGACTGAAAGATTATAAAGATTATGAAAAGTCTCTCTCTACATGCAGATGGAATGGATGAGAAAGGGTAAATGTCTTATTATGGGTGATTTTAATTGAGTAGAGCCAGCAAGAGGAGGACTCACCATGGAGTGCATGATTTTTAAATCAACTAGTTGGTTATTATTTTTAATAAGCATGTTATGGAAAATAGTAGGAAAATAATATTTCAGACATGTCCACCAATGAAATCATAGAACTGAGAGTACAGGAACCATTAGCTGGGAGTAATCACAG
This sequence comes from Mastigoproctus giganteus, assembly GCF_048544385.1. NCBI lineage: Eukaryota > Metazoa > Arthropoda > Arachnida > Uropygi > Thelyphonidae > Mastigoproctus > Mastigoproctus giganteus. Next base: position 155,910,740 of record NC_143575.1, read on the forward strand.
AGTTCTAAGTTGGTACGAGAACACAAGTAGTAGTTGTTATAGGTAGAGAAATGGGTTTTAATTTTAGAAAAAAAAAATAGCTTAAGATACTACATTGTCTCTATCAGCTGGGGAAATGGTTAAGAGCATAAGAATTAGAATTATGCATTAAAATTATGAAATACCTTTAAAGCAATGGTCCCAGAAACCATGAATACATATAAATACAATTAAGAAAATATAGCACAAGGAGGATGCTAATATGGATGAATAATGAGCTAACCAGTTAATTGGAGCAGAAAAAGATGGCACGAGAAAGCTACAGAGCAATGAAAAGTAGTGAAACCTATAACAGCTACAAGCTGACTTATAACAGTACCACAGAAAGGGTTAGCTTGCAAAGGCTAATTACGAGAAATTTCTGGTTAAGAGAGTAAAGAGTAGGGACTAGGAGTTTTTCATATACAAGAATCCAGAGTAAAGATCAGAGCAGACCCTTGTGTAATAGATGTGGGAAAGCTTTGATAACCCAGCTGATGCTGCAGATGATTTGAACTGGTATTCTGCACAGATATTTACAGATAAAGACGCTTCATGATGAAGTGAAACAAAACCAGGGAAGCAAGAAATTAGTGATACTGAAATCACAGAAGACTACTTATTAGAAAATCTTTCAACATTAAAGGCAAGCAAGGATCCCGGTGCTGAAAACTTACACCCAGCAATTCTGAGGGAGGCAGAAAGAGAGTGAATTGAACCAATAAGGTTAATCATGAGAGTATCACTCAACTCAAGAGATTCCTTTGGATCTGGAAAGGTGCCAATATATAACCAATACATAAAGGCAGTTGCAAGAACAAAATGGTAACTACCAACTAGCCAGTCTGGCTTCAGTGGTACGCAAAATCACAGAGGCAGTAATCAAGAACTCTGTAAAGGGAAAGTCATGTTTAACCAACCAGTTAAACATGATTTTGCCTTTACAGGGCCATTTTGATAGTCACTTTCGCTGGATGTAGCTCACTGGTTAGTTGCTTTGACAGTCATTCCAATTGGATGTAGGAAATAATTTCAACATTGTTTATTTGGATTTTAGAAAGCACATAACTCAGTCCCACACAAGAGCTTAATGCATAAGTTGAAAATGTTGGTATCACGAAGATCTTTAGGTGGAACACAGGACAGAAGCGGAGCAGAAGGTACGAGGACTGTGATTAATCGTTTCCCCCTTCAGATTGGGATAATGTAATATGTGGGATACCTGAAGGATTGATAATGAGACCAATGTTGTTTCTGTTTTTCTTAAATGACACTGTCGAAGAGATATGGGATGTGATGTTAAGAGTGCAAAAATAGTTATAACCAGTGTCAAGCAGCACTTCTTTGGGACAACTTAAGCTTCAAGGACAGTCAAGGAAATAGCAGCTATGTTTTAAAGCAGCAAAATACAAGGTCATACACTTGGGGAATGGTAACCATAAAATAACTTATACACTTGGGGTTGAATTAAGAAAAGTAGATGAAGAAAGGGATTTGGGGGTTAAAATACAGACAGACACAAGGTTCTCCATGCAGTGCAGACAAGTGGTAAGCAGGTCCCAGAGATTACATCGATTGATTTATTGAACCTTGCTTGTAGACGGAGATCATAATCTCACTATATAAAGTGATTGTAAGACTGCAGTTGAAATATTATGCACAAGTAAGAGAATGACACCTAAACACATTGAGCTTCTTGAAAGAGTTCAAAGATGGATGGCATGCCTGGCACACTCAGCAAAAGGGAGTCCATAAGGAAAGACTTCAAATGTGAACTATAGCTTGATAGCTAGGCACCTTAGAGGACGACCTCAGTGAGGTCTATAAAGCTCTGAAATGAGAAAATAAAATGAATGGGGGTAAAATTTTCACTGTTATAAATGATTCCAGAACTAGGGAGCATAAAATGAAGGAAGATGTTTAGACTGGAATGCAGAAAGTTTTTCTTTTAGCCAAAAAGTTGTTAATTACTGGAAAAGTTGCCTCCACAAGTGGTTGAGGCATGGGAAAATTCAAAAGTCGGTTGGCAAGTAGAAACCTAAATAAACTAACGTAGGTAGTTTATGTTAGTTGAAACACAATGTTGTACACGTGGGAGAGTAAATTATTTTTCGTGCAAGTATCCAATACTTGCTTTCTAAAGTTATTTGTGTGTTTGCCCTTCCAATATTTCTCATTTTGTCACTGCACTGACTGAAATAAGATGCTGCTTGTTAAAGTTAGATAGGTGTGTGCTGTTCCTTAAAAGTATAAGGATTAGCAAAACATCACCTGTCTTTTATTATTTTATTGACTTGTTTTGATATTTGTCCCTGTTTGTCTGTGCTACTTTAACTTTATTACTTTGTTATTTGTTCCTGTGCCGATTAAAATTTTTATATTAATTAATTTTAAAAATTTCTTATAATTAAAGGAAAAAAATTTGGATGCTGAAAGGTTGCTTGCCACCAGAAGACAAAAGGTAATGATAACTGTCTGAGTAAAAGATGTACTGAAGATCATCTGCCATCACATTCACACAAAGAAAATGAACAGAGTGGGACTGCTATCAAATTCAGGCGAGATCAGTACTCTGGTTGTTTTTCTTAGTTGTGGTTTTTTTTTTAAATCTGTTAGTCATGTTTGCTTAAGAGTGTAATCTGGATACAATTTTCTGGATATCACTATATACTTTTTAGTAACAACTGACAAACTGGTTTAACTTAAATTTCATTAAAATAAATAAAAGATGTATACATAAATAAAATGCTAAAACAGATATAAAGTAATACCATTAAAAGCAATAAAATACAAAAAAGCATTAAAAGCAATAAAATACATAAAAGCATTAAAAGCAATAAAATACATAAAAGCATAAAATATAAGTAAAAAGCAAGAAAATAGAGTAGCTTTCGAGGTGACATGTCCCTTCTTTTTTTTTTTTTTTTTTTTTGATTTGGTAGTTGTTGGCGCATCGGCTTCTGTGGCCATATTGCACCTCCCAAGGTTTTTGCAGTACTTTGATCCAAGCCCGAGGCGGGAATCGAACCCGCGACCTTTGGGTTGCCGGGCAGGTACTTTACCCACTCGGCTAGCCCGGTCGGTCCATGTCCCTTCATCAGTAGTTGGTGAATGGCATACTGAATACACCATTCACCATCCTTGTACATTTGTAATACTGCATTACCAGCAGAGGAGTTGATTCATGATCATGCCCAGTCTGCTTCTGTTATTTTACTCAATGTATATAAACTCAGTACACCATTCACTGACTACTGATGGAGGGACACCTCACCCTGAAAGCTACTCTGTTTTATTGCTTTTTGGTAAAGATTTAGTTTATGGTGCACCCTTCAAAATGGCGGCGAGGAGAAGAGGGGAAAAACAGTGATTGACGGGTTTGACTCTGCCCACTCACTGCGTTCCCCCTCCTCTCCTCGCCCAGTGGATGTCAAGTGACACGCCGATGGCACGTGGCACAGCAACAAATATGGTGGCTAAAAAGTATTAACAATGAGATTGGCTGAAAAGAATAAAAATAAAAGGCAAAACGGTAATTTTTAAGGAAATTTCACGATAGAAATGGAACGGCAAATCAACAATTTTTATTGTAGATCAACAACGATGTGGCAATTTTTTAAAAAGAAAGTAACAAAAATGTATGTTATTCGGGGATTGCAATATGTCACGAGACATCACAAAAGCGGAGCTGAAATGAAGAAAAAGAAAAGGAAACACTGCAATTTTTTAAAAAACAAGTAACAAAAACTGATACTACATGGAACAACTGATTCTTCTTGCCCGTACATTACTAGACTGTTTTGCAAGCATTAACAACGAGAATTGCTGATGCGAGCGAACACAAATGCTGTTTTTTTTTAAATTTTTGGTGGGGGTTGCCGCCCCCTAACCCCCACTTCCCCCCCACAAAATCGGAGCTGAAATGAAGAAAAAGAAAAGGCAATACAGCAATTTTTTTCAAAAAAAATTGCACACAACGTGCAACCACTGATTCTTCTCACCCGTATATTACTAGACGGGGGATAGGGGATTCCAATCCCCTGCTTTTCTACCCGAACATTAAAAAACAATGTAATTACCATATTATTTGTAACAAAAATTAACACCATGTGCAATGCCTGATGACTGGACGATTTCACAAGCACTAACACTGAAAACTGCTAATGCCCATCAACAGAAATGCTAAAAGGACAGAAATCTATTTATCTCAATGGAATTATGTTTTCTAAACGATCCAACATTTTTGCACTAATATTTTGCAGGAATAAATCACCCAGTTGAAGAGACACCTGCACTTAACCAAGGCAAAGCAAAAAGTAAATCACAAGCAATCGAATAATCACTGATAACCACGATTTCCAGCTGAAAATTGCTGATGCCCGTCAACAGAAATGCTAAAAAGACAGAAGACTATTCACCTCATCAATCAAATTATATTTTCTAAACAACCCAACATTTTTGAACTAATATTTCACAGGGAAAAAACACCCAATACAACAGACACCCGTCTCAACCAAGGAAACCAAAAAGTAAGTCACTAGCAATCGAATATACAAATAGGGGGATTTTTTTCTGGGGGCCCCAGACCCCTGTTTCTGTGGGGGCTCCTTCCCCCACACCCCCGATATAAGTATTATTCAGCCTTTTCCAAAACTAAACAACTTTTATTTTTTTTGTTTTTAATTACGCATCCATAAAATTAAATAATCAGCTAATCAAATATTAATGCCACGTGACATTTCTAACAGCACAGTTCATAACCTGAACATACGGAAACATGACATAGGTGACACGCATCGCGTGGCACTCATGCCATATGCTTCTGTATGTTCAGGTGATCAGGTGACGCTGGGCAGAGTCTCCATCTGTCAATCGCTGCCGTGTCGAAGAATCTAGAGAGGGTGCACTATAAACTAAATCTCAGCCATATCTTTTATTTATTTTAATAAAGTTTAACTTAAACCAGTTTGCCGGTCATTACTAGAAAGTATATAGTGATATACAGCCAAAAGCTCAAGGCCTTTTTTCTAATTTTCTGAATACATATTATATACTGTATAGTTTTTCTCAGATCTGCTTCCAGATCTTCACTTAAACTCAAAGAAAAACTAATGTTTTTCTGTTACATTCAAGCAACAAAAAAATTAATTCATTACCTTTCAATGATAATATGATATGCCAGGATGGGCAACTTGATTTGATTTGATTTCGGGTTTATTGGCGCAAAAACAACTAAGGTTATACTGCGGCCAGGATGAGCAACCTTTATAAATGGTGGGCCAAATAAAATGTCAGATACAATTCAATCCAAATTTTTTTTAGCCTTCCACGATTTTTAGGATTATTAAAATGGTGTATAATGAAAAAATTGTCATAAACAGCTTTATGTTATTTACTATAATATTTATACATACATGTACATAATTAATTTTATTAATAAGAAAAACAAAATACAAATTAAAGATAAAATTACAAAAATACAATTATAGTAAAAAAATACAAATACAATTCCAGCAACAAAAATGGCAATATTTTTATTTTATTTTTATAATAGTTAATGAGAGATTCGATACTGTTTATTTTTATCAGTGAATCAATATCTGGATTGATATTTGTCTTTTTTTTTTTTTTTTATGAGAACCCCAAACACGAGAGGTATTATAACCTATAGTACTTAGTACCGTGCTTGGGTTGGAGGTTGAGAAGACGAAAGAAGATATTTGTTGATATTGGACTTGAACTTCTGTAGATTGTAATTTTCAGGAAATACGTATGAAGGAAGGTTGTTCCAGAAAACGGCAGTTGAATGAATAAATGAGGAAGATGAAAAGTTGGTTCTGTGGGTTTGAAGTTGGACAGTAAATGGATGTTGGCTGGTGGCGGCACGTGTTCGGACTGTTTTGAAAGAGAGAGCGGGAATTATAGAGGCCAATTCAGAAGAACAGTGCCCATGGAAGTATCTGTAGAAGAGGCATACAGCAGAAACAGTGCGTCTATGAGACAGCGAGTGGAGAGACTCTGTTAGAGATGAATCATTAATTAACCTAACTGCCCTCTTCTGAATGGAATCAAGAAGCCTGAGAGAGGTTTTGGGGGCACCACCCCAGATGTGGGAACAATATTCCATGGCAGGGCGGATTTGCGATTTATACAGAGTGAGCAGCTGTTTGGGAGAAAAGTAATGCCGAGAGCGAAAGAGAAAACCAAGTTTTTTAGATGTAGAGGAAGCAATATTTGTAATGTGCTTGTGCCAAGAGAGATTAGAAGTCAGGGTAATCCCCAAAAGAGATATATCATTTTGCCTAGAAATCGGAGTGTCACTAAAGATAAGCATAGGAGCAGAAGAATCCTTTTTGCGAGATATAAGACAAGATTGAGTTTTAGAAGGGTTGAAATCAACTAAGTTGTCTTTGCCCCACTGGAGAATTACCTGAAGATCAGCATTTAAGGAATTGGCAGCAGATTTTCGAGAACTTGAAGCTGATTGAGCTGGACAAGGTTTCTCAAAATGGAAAGTTGAATGCAATGTGCTATCATCGGCAAAACTATGGATAGGATTTCCAGTCAATGGAAGAAGGTCATTGATATACAAGAGGAAAAGAGTGGGGGAAAGAACTGAACCTTGGGGGACACCGGCATTAGTGGAGAAGTTAGAAGACAGAGAGCCATCTACCATCACCCTCAGTGAGCGATCAGAGAGAAAACTGGATAACCAATTACTAAAAACAGTTGGCAAACCATAAGATGGAAGCTTGTTTAGAAGACCTTTATGCCAAACACGATCAAAAGCCTTTGAGATGTCAAGAGAAACTACTTGTGTTTCACCGAACCTTTCCATTGAATTAGTCCATAAATGGGTAACATAAGCCAGAATATCACCAGTGGATCGACACTGACGGAATCCATACTGGCGATCGTTGATCAGACGGAAGGTTTCTAGGTAGTTTAAGAGTTGGCGGTTAATTGATTTCTCCATTACTTTAGAAAGAGTAGAAGTAATTGCAATGGGACGATAATTGGATGGGAGGGATTTGTCACCCTTTTTAGGAACTGGCTGGATATGAGCAAATTTCCAAGCAGAAGGAAAAACACCTTTGGAATAAGAAATAAGAAATAGGAGTACGTTCAGGAGCACAGGTTTTGAGAACAAGTGGAGAAATACCATCAGGACCTGGAGCTTTCTTAGCATCAAGATTCATCAAAATCCTTCTGATATCCTTTTGACGGAAGACCACAGGAAGCATTGAATGGAGCGTGTTAGGAATGGTGGGAGGTGTTTTACCAAGATCATTAATACATGAGCTCAAAGAAAAATGGGATGCTAGCAGGTCAGCTTTATCCTTGGCTGAAGTGACAACAGAACCATCTGGTTTGGACAGAGGTGGGAGCAGAGATGGGCAAAAGTTGCGGCCAATAGCTTTGGCAAGAGACCAGAATGCTCGGCTACCATTAGGGCAAGAAGCAAGTTTTCTACTCTTAGCCTGTTCAAACTCTAGTTTGGACTGATTAATAACTGCTTTACAATTGTTGCGAGCTTTGGTGTACGCAGAAAATGAAACTGAAGAATTAGAAACAAGCCAACTACGATATGCAACGTTCTTCTCTTGGACAGCCTTAGCACATTTATTGGAAAACCAAGGTTTAGATAAAGGACGAGATTTTAAAGTGGAGTGTGGGATAAAGGATTCCATTCCTGCAAGAATAATTTCACTGACACGATCTGAGCAAACGTTGACATCAGAAGTTTTGAAACAGTAATCAGACCAAGGAAAAGAAGAAAAGAAGTCTCGCAGGTCATCCCATTTTGCATTCTTGTAATGCCAAACAATACGAGGTTGGGAATAGCCATGAGATAAAGGTTCCATTGGAGAAGAAGCAATCACCAAGTTGTGATCTGAAGTGCCTAAAGAACCTCTCACTTCAACCTTGTACTTAGAAGGGTTGTTTGTGAGAAAAAGATCAAGCGTATTGGCTGTATGATTAGGATTGTCCGGTATTCTTGTAGGTAAATGAACAATCTGTGCTAGGTCATTAGTAATTGCAAAAGCCTCAGCATCTCGACCTGCTGGGTCGGTGTGACTAGAAAACGGAAACCAGCTGGAGTTGTGAACGTTAAAATCACCAAGGAAAATTACCTCACTGTTAGGAAAGTTGGACTGGAGAAAGTCAAGTTGCAAAGAGAGGAAGTCAAAGAGCTTCAAGTGATTAGTGGAGTTGGGAGAACGGTAGAGACAACAGATGAATTTTACACAATGAGGTAGAGAGATTTTAAGCCAGAGAAGATCAAAGAGAGGAGATTCCAAATTGCCAAGTCTCTGACAGGGAATATCAGAACGGACATATGCACAAGTACCACCTTTGAGGCGAAAGGAATCATACAGCAAATAATTTGGACATCTGAGATGAGCAGTAGTTGAATCAACTGATAACTGAGATTCAGTCAGAAAAAGTACATGGGGTTTGGAAGACTGCAAGTGGAAATGGACATCGTTGAGATTAGAATTGAGACCACGTATATTTGTGAAATGAATTAGGAAGTCCTTGGGAGGTTTAGATCTTTTCGCAGATAAGCTTGCTCTATTATTTTGACAATTCATGGTGTATTCAATAGTAAGAAAAAGTGGGTGGGACATGCTGTATGAAGTAATGAAATTTTTGGATATGGCGTACATGTGGTAAGAATATACCCAGATCCTTGACATAACGTGGCCTCGACAATACTCCCCGCATACACACTACCCGGACTCCCTCCAGTCACTATCTGGCAGAGTAGAGGTAGCAAGATTATACACTAGCTGATCCGGAAGCTTCCTAGAGAGTTACCAATAGGTTCAGTCCGGTGTACTAACTAGCGGCCGGCCTGCGAACACCGTTTTAGAGCTGTACCCTCGAAATGTAAGGAATATTGGATCTCGCCACGACATTCATCATAACCTCAAAAATCATCAATCATACTGCATGATGGAAGAGATAGGGAAGGGTTGGCCGGAAGGGTTGGTCTTAGCAATGTAAAGAGTATTTCTAAATTTAGTCCAAAATTACATTAATTCAAAAATATATGCATAATAAATGGCCTGCCATTTATTAGATATATACAGCAGACTCCCTCTTATCCGATCTCGCTTTATCCAGCCTCCATTTTAACCGGACATATTGTCGTCGAGATTTTTTTGCAAATCAGATTTCCGGTGTCATGGGCCCAGCAGGAAAACAAAATTAAAAGATTCTGGGTACAGTGCATTAATTTTTGTTTTTTAAATTACATTAACTTGAAATGATAATGTAATTTAACTCGAACAAGTGTAAACTGAATGTATTAACTATTGAAACAAAACTAAAAGCATTGGAATGCATTGATAATGGAAAACTGTAAAAAGGATATGTAACGAACTGGGTGTCAGAAAAAGTACAGGGAATTATCAGCGGAGGAAACCAGAAATCCCTTTTGTCAGGGATTTTGGGCCAGTTTTGAAGGAAAAGTGGAGAAGAATTCTTAAACAGTGAGGGATGGCTTTCATGATGGAAAAAGAACCATGGAATTCATTATCTAGGTGTTTGCAGCTAGAAATTGTTAGCAGATCAAAATGCTGCAAGTGAATTTTCCCAAAATTTTTTAGATGTTATACAGAAGGAAAACTAGCCTACAATTTAGATGAAACAGGCATAAATTTTAAGCATCTTCTGACGAAAACACTAGCAACACCAAGAAACATTCGCTACTGGTTTCAAAATGAATAAACAGAGAAACACCGTGGCCCTTTGTACAAATGCTGCTGGGAGTCACAAACTGCCCCTTTTCGTTGTAGGAAAGTCAGCCAAACCAAGAGCATTTAAAAATGTAAATTTTAAGGCTCTACTAGTTTGCTATAAAGCCCAGAGGTCAGCTTGGATGGATTCTTTTCTATTTGAAGAATTGTTTTCAAATGAATTTGTTCTAAAAGTTAAGGCACATTTGATGAATTTGAAATTACCACTCAAGGCTGTTCTTGTCCTTGACAATACTCCAATGCATCCCATCGACCTATCTTCTGATGAAATCAACCTGGTGTTTTTACCACACACCAATACATCTTTGGTGCAGGATCGAGGTGTGATAGTTAGTCTAAAAAGGCGTTATAGAAGAAAACTTCTTTCAGAAATCCTTGAGAAGACTGCCAATAAAGAAACAGAACTCACTGAGGCCCTTAAAAAAATTAACATCAAGGATGTGATTTACATGTTGGTATCTGCTTTTGAGGAAATGCCATCATCAATGTTTATGAGGTCATGGAGAAAACTATGGCCTGATGTTGAAAAATTAACGGCAAACTGCAATCTGGATAAAGAGCCGCACGCTGAGGATCTGACAGAGCACGACAACATTGCTCTGCTTAATGATTTGAAACAATTATCTGAGTTCAAAGACCTGGAAAAAACAGACATCACTAAATGGCTTGTAGGTGATAACATTCTAGAGAATGAAATGTTAATAGACGATGAAATTATCGAAGCAGTTAGTCAAGGAGAAATGGCGGAAGATGAAGAACCAGAGAACCCAGAAGCTAACAGTGGAAATAAAAATGACAAAAGAATAAGTAATTTAGAAGGAAAGAGTGCTTGAAACTGTGATAAGGTATAACAAACAGCAAGATAATTCATCTGCCATTGATATAATTCTTATGAAAAAGAGGTGTGATTTTGCTTCAAAAAACGAATTTAAATCAAAAAGACAAATGAAGATTACTGATTTCTTATCTAAGTAAATGTTTAATAAACATTTATATACAACATACTGTATATATATATATATATATATATATTTTTTTTTATTTAATTTACAACCTATAAATGGTATTTTGAATGTGCTTTCGGATTAATTGGCCATTTGTTTATCCAGCCTGAGGTCTGGTCCCATAGGGGCCAGTTAATCGAGAGTCTACTGTATTTTGAAAACAGATCGTGGGCCAGATTATGTACATTCGTGAGCCTGAGTTGGCTCATGGGCTGGCGGTTGCCCACTCCTGTGATATACCATCTCTTGATATCCAGATAAAAATCAAATATTCAAGGTCCACCTTCTACTGGATGAAATTATTTATTATTACTAACTTATTTGCAAATGACATCCCTACTAAACTAAAACTGACTTTTACAATAAAAATCTATTTACATCTATACAAAAATGAGTGCATTTTTTTTTCCTAATTTATGATCTTACCCGAATACCGAACTGCTGAAGAGGTGGATTTCTTTTTTCCAAAGAGGGATGACAACATTGCAGCTCTAAAAAAGATACATATAAAATTATAAGTATCTCATCATATTATTTAAAGCATACCTAAAATTGTTATTATAAGCTATACTAAATGTAGCAGTAGTTAATTTTTTATTGGTATTAGTAGAGGCAATGATGCAAGAAAGCAAGCTTATACAGCATCCGCAAAAAAAAAAAAAAAAACACCTTCCCATTTCGCCTATTTATTTATTTACCCACTTTCACAACAACAGATGGAGGTTTGTTCCAGCAATGAACCACCTGTTGTCTAAAGGAGGAAAATTTCTGCACATCTATTCTGCAACTGTCCGTCCTCAATTTGAAATTTGTCCCCCCTCGTGTATATGGTCTGAGCAAGAGGAAGAATTCCATCAGCATAAGTTTGTTCAATCCATTCATAGCCTTCTTCTTCTTCTTTAATGCTGCCGAATGGCGTTTGCGACTTCGTTTTGATATTGTTCTCTGTCTAGCGCTGCGTGTAGAATTTGTGCTGTTGTCATGTGAAGCCAGGTGTTGATGTTATCTAGCCATGCCATTTTCGGTCTGCCTGGGCGTTTCTTGCCTTCGATCTTTCCCTCCAGGATGAGTGGTAGTAGGTGATATTTTTGTTGGTTCCTAGCGATATATTCATAGCCTTAAACACCTCAATCAGATCATTCTGAGGGTGCCTAATCTACAGAAGCTGTAATTTGCAGAACCAAAGCCTTTTGTGGTAAGAACACCCCTTTGTTCCCCCACACCAATCTCGTTGCCCATCTCGGTACCCATTCCAGCAGCTATACATCCTTTCTAAAATGAGGCCTATAGAGCTGTATGCAGTACTCAATTCACCATTACTTTATACAATAGGCTAATTAACTCATTATCTCTGCTAGAAAAATTGATGTATATCATTGACAAAACCCCATGAGCTGTTCTGGCTGCCTGTCTGCACTGCTAAGAGAATTTCATATCTGGCTGTACAATTACTACAGGTCTTTTTAATTTTCCACTACCATGATATTTGGGGTAGTGGAAAATATACTATACTTTGTAGTATCACACAGTCAATACTACTATAGTAGTGTGTGACACCAGAGTCTGTGGTAACACACAGTCAGTACTATAAATAGTAGTGTGTGAAATAGAGTCTGTGGTAATGCACAGTCAGTACTACTACAGTAGTGTATGACACTATAGTCTGTGGTAACACAGTCAGTACTACTATAGTAGTGTGTGACACTATAGTCTGTGGTAACCCACAGTCAGTACAGTACTACTATAGTAGTGTGTGATACTATAGTCTGTGGTAACCCACAGTCAGTACTACTATAGCAGTGTGTGACACTATAGTCTGTGGTAACGCACAGTCAGTACATTACTCTGGGATCACTGCTATATATATATGCAGTACTTTTTCATCAAGGTTAAACTTCAAATGCAATTTCTCAGCCAATCGGCCTAATTTTTCTAGATCCTCTTGCAGTAGCATACCGTCATTACTGTTATTAACCATCCTACCAACCTTTCTATCTATCATCTGCAAACTTATTAATGATATTGATGAAGGCATATCAGTGTCTAAGTGTGGAAGCAACAATGGGGTCCAACAACGAACCCTGCAGACTCCATTAACATTAGTCCATGAAAAGCAGTGTCCACAAAAACTGCCTTCTCCCACTCAACCATCTCTTTATCCATAGCAGTAACTTGTCTTTAATGCCACACTGCTCCAATTTCTGCAGCAGCCTTACGTGCAATGGTATCAAAAACTTTCCTGAAATCCAAGTATATATCAATATTATTTTTTGCATTCAGTTCCTTTGTGACTACATCGCAGTATGCAATCAAACTGATTAGAACAAGATTTCCCCTTGACAAACCCATGCTGTGCCTGAAGTATAACTGCAGTCTTGTCTAGATGGTCCTGAATTATTTTGTTAACCAGTGAATCCATTATTTTCCCTAGAACGGAAGTTAAGTTAACAGGTCTGCAATTACTCATGTCACTCGTTAATTCTGCCCCCTTGGGGATTGTGGACACATTTACACATCTCCAGTCTGTGGGAACTCCTCCAAATCCTAAGATGCTCTCATAATTTTGGCCAAAGGTTTGCTTACGTCCTTTGTTGCCTCCTTTAATATAATTGGATAGATCCCATCCACCCCGGGTGCCTTTCTTATGTTTAACTTCAACGATTTTTCTTCCTCATTTCTGTCAGTCATTACAAAATCATTTAGCTCCCTGTTAGAGTTTGATAAATTTTATACCTGATAAAAACAAGAATTCCTCCCATCAGAATCTCTTTCCTCAAAATATCACTTATTAACAACACCCCACATGAAATAGCCATGAAACTTGTGTGTGAAATATTTCTAAGCAGCTTATTTATACTTATGTTCTTTCAGTATTTTATAGAGTTTTATTTAGCACTGAACTACAGTTTATGGCTCCATCACAGAATTTGTCACATGACCAGTCCACCCCACAAACCTTGAAAGAGAATGGGCAAAACAAAGTGTTGACAATAAAAACATCTTATATTATAATTAAAATACAAATCACAATAACATTAAAATAAGTCTAAATAATATTTCATTAACATTTCAGAAATAATTCTAACATTAAAGCATCTTGCCATCTGTTTGAAAGTGTTAGTTCAAATGACAGAAAATCAAAGTTCCAGCAGTCAAATTGGTGAATAGGTAGAAAGAATAATATTCAAAAAAGTAGAAAGAGAATATTCAAAATCCCAACACAGTGACTAAAATACCAACTAGCAATTCAAATTGCCGACTGGTCACAGAGTTGATAGCTCATAAAAGGTATGTAAGTATTAAATAACAATTCAGTCAACAAACTTCTGCAGGAAATTTATTGACAAGTTTCTCAAATTATCACAATGTAATGATGAAAAAAATTTGGACATGTCACCAGCCAAATATTGTTATTCTACTATGTGAGAGCCAAAACAGTTTTTGTCTTTTACTCCAGTTTTAAAAAAATCAATCAATATTTGAGTTTTTTTCTTTCTTTCTTCCAATTTTATTTTATGATTTTTATTTATTTTATTTATGAGGATATAAGAATTTTATAAAAAAGGATCCCAACAAGTTCAGTTAAGTGATTTTATCAAATAACTAAATGTTACACTGTGTTGTTATTATTACTGAATTGTTTAAATAACCTTTTGTCAGCTGCATACTTGTAAATACCACAGATAAGAACCAAGACAAATCATATTTAAATGATTTTATTAATTTTATCTCATTGCTTTTTCCTGAGCAGGGTTAAAAACTCATCTCATATAAAAGAACAACTGGATGGCAGTGATTACAGTGCATTGATTTGGAATTAACATAAATATGGAACTACCATCAAGGATAAAAGGAGGGGTTTTGCTTCCATAAAGTTGACTACAGTGATCTCGGCCAGTTTTCATATTCTATACAGTGGGACCAACTGATGATGATGATGTTACCATCAACAAATTCTAAATGGGAAGCATTCAAGGCATTAATTATAAAAGCTACTAGGCTTTTCATACCAACTAAGTAATATACTTCAAGCCTAAATGGATGTTAGATGAACTGATAAAACTCGTGGTGGAGAATATAAATGAATGGAATGCATATAAATTATCAGGTGACACAGAAGCCTAAGATAGGTACAAACTAGTCCATAATTAAGTCAAAGAAAGTCAGGTAAGTGAAAGCAGATTACAAGAAATCTCTGGTGAAGGATGCAAAGAAAAACAGCAGACTTCTTTACTTATGTACACACTAGAAGGAAAAGGATGAATCAAATTGGTCCACTCGACACCAATGGTTTGACTGTTGATGACCCTGTTCATGTTGCTGACAAACTGAATGAATATTTTACATCTACATTCATATGAGGGAGGAATTCAATAGAAAAGGGGATGCCAGATGTTTACCAAACTAACTGAGAGGTAAATTATTTTGTAATAACTCGGAGGAAGGTGAAAGAGAAACTATTGAAGTTAAACATAAAGACACCTGGGGTGAATGGGATCTATCCAATTCCATCCACCCCCATCCAATCTATCCTGGGGTCTATCCAATTACATTAAGGGATGCAGCAAAGGAAGTAAGCAAATCCTTAGCCATAATTATAAGAACATCCTTGAATTCAGGGAAAGTCCCCAGGGACTGGATATGTACAAATGTATTCCCAATTCACAAAGGGGGATCAAAGGGTGACAGGAGTAATTATAGACCTGTTAGTTTACCTTCTGTTCCAGGAAAAATAATGGAGTCACGGGTAAAAGAGGTAATATAGGATCATCTAAACAAGGCCACAATTATACTTGAGACACAGTAAGGGTCTGTTAAGGGGAAATCTTGTTTGACCAATTTTATTGGATACTATGATGTGGTCAACAAAGGAACTGGATGCAAAAAATAATTTTGATATCATATACTTGGATTTCAGGAAAGCTTTTTATACTGTTGCACATAAAAAAAACTGCTGTACAAATTGGAGCAGTATGACATTAAGAGAAAGTTGCTGCTATGGATAAAGGGATGGCTGAATGGGAAAACATAGAGAGTAGTAATCAACGTACCTGTTCTTTGTGGACTAAATGTTATTAGTGGAGTCCCCAGGGTTTGGTGTCGGTCCCATTGTTGTTTTCTATATTTATCAATGATATTGATGAAGGCATATTAGGCTTAATGTCCAAGTTTGATATGATGATAGGCAATGAGATAGTTGGCAGGGTGTTTAAGGCTTTAATGACAGTAAAGAGAGTATGCTACTGCAACAGGATCTAGAAATAGGCAGAGGGGTAGAGACTGGAAATTGAAGATTAACACTGATAAATGCAAAATACTCTAATGGGTAGCAGTAACCCCAGAGTAATGTACCTGCTGTGTGGTACTGCACTCAGGGTAGTGGAAAATGAAAAAGATCTGGTGGTAATTGTGCAGTCCGATATGAAGTTCTCTGAGAAATGCAAGACAGGCTGCCAGGACATCTCGTGGGGTTTTGTCAATGATATATAGAAATTTTGTTAGCAAGAATAAGGAGGTGATTATGCCATTGTATAAGCCAAATGGTCAAGCCACATCTTGAGTACTACATACAACAGGTCTGGAAGTTTCATTTTAGGAAGGATGTGGAGATGCTAGAACAAGTAGAAAGCAGGGCAATGAGATTGGTGAGGGAAACAGAGGTGCTCTTGTCAACAAAGGCTTTATTTCTGCAAACTGCGAGACTTGGCACCCTCAAGATAATCTAATTAAGCTGTTTAAGGCTTTGAATGAATTGAGCAAGCTCAATACTGATGTGTTATTCCTGTTGCTCACACCACACGTGAGGGGCACAAATTCAAGTTGCTGAGTAGATGCATGGAATTTTGCCAGAACAAACTTCCATCTGTTGTTGTAGAAGTTGATAGCTTAAAAAAATTCTAAAAATAACTACACAAACTAAAGGAATGAATGAATACGTGAAATAGGAATTTGTTTTTTTTTTTTTGTTGATGCTGTATAAGCTTGTTCCTTGTATCATTTGCCACTGCCAATGTTAATTTGTAATCTAATCTCTGACCATCCATCTCTTCACTACATTCTACTCATTCCAAATCATTGTGGATATTCACACTTCACTTCTCTCAATGCTGCAATACAGCCTCACCAAAAAGCATTAAGGGTTTTAAGAAACCTATAATACCTTGATGTGGCATTATAGTTTTCCTGCACAGATGACTATGCCATACAACCTTAACAGAAACATTCATTTGACTATATGACCTGACATGGCTCTATTTCATAGTATTTACAAAACAGACATATAATAATAAAGACAATGTTTGGTTATACATCCAAGTCTTTTTCATGATTTACCCCAGTGTACCTTTCAATGTGTAATTGTCTATAAACATAATATCTGCATAGGTAAAAATTCAATCCTAGAACTTTTTTATCCTATCTTTCAAAAATATGCAAAAAATCCTGGTACCTATGCTAAAGCCCAAAATAAGAAAGAAACAGTCATATAAACATGTTTTCCATTCTAAATACAGTGGCGAACAAAAAAACTGCATCACTTGTGAATTTTGCAAATAATGTGTTTTGTGCTGCATTATAGGTTGCAGAAATGTTTTAAATGCATTTGTTAGATGGGATATATATCTCTGTGAATGAAACCCAATAAAAAGACTCCACCTAATATACCTAACTGCCATAAATATCTTCCCAAAGGGTAAAATGCGTAATTAATGGAAATATGAAAAATCATGCAAATGGCAATGATGACAACCAAACATACATTTTATTGCATTTACATGTACAAACTGAAATGACAAGTTAATGTAATAGTATTATGTACTGTAAATCAGCAAAATAAGTTCTCAATATTTTGTTTTTCCTTTTATGTAAACTCCCAAACACGAGAGGTATTAGAACCTATAGTATTTGTACCGTGCTTGGGTTGGAGGTTGAGAAGGCGAAAGAAGATATTTGTTGACATTGGACTTGAACTTCTGTAGACTGTAATTTTCGGGAAATACATATGAAGGAAGGTTGTTCCAGAAAATGGCAGTTGAATGAATAAACGAGGAAGATGAAAAGTTGGTTCTGTGAGTTTGGAGTTGGAGAGTAAATGGATGTTGGCGGTACGTGTTCGGACTGTTCTGAAAGAGAGAGAGCAGGAATTATAGAAGCCAATTCAGAAGAGCAGTGCCCATGGAAGTATCTGCAGAAGAGGCATGCAGCAGAAACAGTATGTCTATAAGACAGTGAGTGGAGAGACTTTGTTAAAGATGAATCATTAATTAACCTAACTGTCCTCTTCTGAATGGAATCAAGAAGCCTGAGAGAGGTTTTGGGGGCACCACCCCGGATATGGGAACAATATTCCATGGCAGGGCGGATTTGCGATTTATACAGAGTGAGCAACTGTTTGGAAGAAAAGTAACGCCGAGAGCGAAAGAGAAAACCAAGTTTTTTAGATGCAGAGAAAGCAATATTTGTAATGTGCTTGTGCCGAGAGAGATTAGAAGTCAGGGTAATCCCCAAAAGAGATATATCGTTTTGCCTAGAAATCAGAGTGTCACTAAAGAAAAGCATAGGAGCAGAAGAATCCTTTTTTGCGAGAAATAAGACAAAACTGAGTTTTAGAAGGGTTGAAATCAACTAAGTTGTCTTTGCCCCACTGGAGAATTACCTGAAGATCGGCATTTAAGGAATTGGTAGCAGATTTTTTCGAGAGGTTGAAGCTGATTGAGCAGGACAAGGTTTCTCAAAATGGAAAGTGGAATGCAATGTGCTATCATCAGCAAAACTATGGATAGGATTTCCAGTCAATAGAAGACTGTCATTAATATACAAGAGGAAAAGACTGGGGGAAAGACCTGAACCTTTGAGGGACACCGGCATTAGTGGAGAAGTTAGAAGACGGAGAGCCATCCACCATCACCCTCATTGAGCGATCAGAGATAAAACTGGATAACCAATTACTAAAAACAGTTGGCAAACCATAAGATGGAAGCTTGTTTAGACCATTATGCCAAACACGATCGAAAGCCTTTGAGATGTCAAGAGCAACTACTTGTCTTTCACCGAACCTTTCCGTTGAATTTGTCCATAAATGGGTAACATAAGCCAGAATATCACCAGTGGGTCGACACTGACGGAATCCATACTGGCAATCATTGATCAGACGGAAGGTTTCTAGATAGTTTAAGAGTTGGCGGTTAATTGATTTCTCCATTACTTTAGAAAGAGTAGAAGTAATTGCAATGGGACGATAATTGGATGGGAGGGATATGTCACCCTTTTTAGGAACTGGCTGGATATGAGCAAATTTCCAAGCAGAAGGAAATACACCTTTGGAATAAGAAAGCGAAAAAAGCGGCAAAGAATAGGAGTAAATTCTGGAGCACAGGTTTTGAGAACAAGTGGAGAAATACCATAGGGACCTGGTGCTTTCTTAGCTCCAAGACTGGTCAAAATCCTTCTAACATCCTTTTGATGGAAGACCACAGGAGGCTTTGAATGGAGCGTGTTGGGAATGGTGGGAGGTGATTTACCAAGGTCATTAATATATGAGTTGGAAGAAAAATGGGTTGTTAGCAGGTCAGCTTTATCCTTGGCTGAAGTGACAACAGAACCATCTGGTTTGGACAGAGATGGAAGCAGAGATGAGCAAAAGTTGCGGCCAACAGTTTTGGCAAGGGACCAGAATGCTCGGCTACCATTAGGGCACGAAGCAAGTGTTCTATTCTTAGCCTGTTCAAACTCTGGTTTGGACTGATTAATAACTGCTTTACAATTTTTGCAAGCTTTGGTGTAGGCAGAAAATGAAACTGAAGAATTAGAAACAAGCCAATTACGATATGCAACATTCTTTTCTTGAACAGCCTTAGCACATTTATTGGAAAACCAAGGTTTAGATAAAGGACGAGATTTTAAAGTGGAGTGTGGGATAACGGATTCCATTCCTGCAAGAATAATTTCACTGACACGATCTGAGCAAACTTTGACATCAGAAGTTTTGAAACAGTAATCCGACCAAGGAAAAGAAATCTCGCAGGCCATCCCATTTTGCATTCTTGTAATGCAAACAACAAGGGGTTCGGAATAGCCATGAGATAAATGTTCCATCGGAGAAGAGACAATCACCAAGTTGTGATCTGAGGTGCCTAAAGGACCTCTCACTTCGAACATGTACTTAGAAGGTTGTGAGAAAAAGATCAAGCGTATTGGCTGTTGATTGATTGATTGATTTGGTAGTTGTTGGCGCATCGGCTTCTGTGGCCATATTGCACCTCCCAAGGTTTTTGCAGTACTTTGATCCAAGCCCGAGGCGGGAATCGAACCCGCGACCTTTGGGTTGCCGGGCAGGTACTTTACCCACTCGGCTAGCCCGGTCGGCCCGTATTGGCTGTATGATTAGGATTGTCCGGTATTCTTGTAGGTAAATGAACAATCTATGCAAGGTCATTAGTAATTGCAAAAGCCTCAGCATCTCGACCAGTTGGGTCGGTGTGACTATAAAACGGAAGCCAGCTGGAGTTGTGAACATTAAAATCACCAAGTAAAATTACCTCACTGTCAGGAAAGTTGGTCTGGAGAAAGTCAAGTTGCAAAGAGAGGCAGTCAAAGAGCTCCAAGTGATTAGTGGAGTTGGAAGAACGGTAGAGACAACAGATGAATTTGACACAATGAAATAGAGACATTTTAAGCCAGACAAGATCAAAGAGAGGAGATTCCAAATTGCCAAGTCTCCGACAGGGAATATCGGAACGGACATATGCACAAGTACCACCTTTGAGGCGAAAGGAATCATACAGCGAATAATTTGGGCAACTGATATGAGCAGTGGTTGAATCAACCAATAACTGAGATTCTGTCAGAAAAAGTACATACAGTTTGGCATACTGCAAGTGGAAATGGATATCAGAGATTATAACTGAGACCATGTATATTTGTGAAATGAACTAGAAAGTGTTTGGTAGGTTTAGATCTTTTCGTGAATAAGTTTGCTCTATTAGTTTGACAATTCATGGTTTATTCAACAGTAAGAAAAAGTGGGGGCAATTTGGACAGGCTGATGAAGTAATGAAATTTTTGGATATGGCATATACATGGTAAGAATATAAGAATTTTCCTCCCTGCATACACATTACTTGGACTCCCTCCAGTCACTGTCTGGCAGAGTAGAGGTAGCTAGATTATACACAAGCTGATCTGGAAGCCTCTGAAAGAGTTACCAATAGGTTCCATCCAGCGTACTAACTAGCGGCCGGCCTGTGAACACCGTTTTAGAGCTGTGCCCTCGAAACGTAAGGAAGATTGGATCTCGCCATGACGTTCATCATAACCTGAAAAGTCATCAATCATACTGCATGAAGGAAGAGATAGGGAAGGGTTGACCGGAACTTAGCTCTAGAGACTAAACATGGGTTCCATTTCGAGCTTTTGGGTCCCTCACGCGTGCTTTTTTTTTTTTTTTCTCTTTTGTTCTCTGTCAGAAAGCTCAGGCGATGGAGAGCAGCCAGAGTACCGTAGACAGCTTAGCTCACCTCCCAGTGGCGGTGGCAGGCAATGTGGAGTCCCACTAAGAGCCCTGCAACCAAGAAGCCAGCACAACAGATAGTTTTTAAATTCTGTACAGTGGGATCAACTGATGATGTTACCAACAGTAAATTCGAAGTGGGAAGCATTCAAGGAATTAATCATGGAAGCTACTAAAAGTTTCATACCTATTAAGAAATAATGTTCAAGATTTAGGCCTAAATGGTTATCACATGAACTAATGAGACTCGTGACAGAGAAGAAAAATTCATGGGATGCATATAAATTATCAGGCGACAGAAGCCTATGGCAGATATAAGCTAGTCTGTAATCAAGACACAAAGGAGGGTAGGCAGGTGAAACCAGATTACGAGAAATCTTTGGCAAAGGATGCTAAGAAAAACAGCAAGGATTTCTTTACTTATATAAACTCTAAAAGGAAGGGGATGAATCTGATTGGTCCATTTGATATCGATGGTTCGACTGTTGATGATCCTGCTCAGATAGCAAACAAACTGAATGAATATTTTGCATCTACATTCACACATGAGGAGTTATTAAGGTTTGAAAATGCCAGTAGGTTATCAAATTACAGCAGGGTGCTTAATGATTTTGTAATAACTGAGAGCAAAGTGGAGGATAAAGTGTTGAAGTTAAACATAAGAAAGGCACCTGGGGTGGATGGAATCTATCCAGTTATATTAAAGGAGGCGGCAAAGGAAGTAAGCCAACCCTTAGACATAATTATGAGAGCATCCTTGGAATCAGGGGAGGTCTCCACGGACTTGAGATGTGCAAATGTACCCCCAATTCACAAAAGGGGATCGAAGGGTGACACGAGTAATTACAGACCAGTTAGTTTAACTTCTGTTCCGGGTAAAATAATGGAGTCACTGATTAAAGGCGCATTGCAGGATCATCTAGACAAGACTGCAAGATTAATTCAGACAACATGGGTTTATTAGAGTGGGGTCTTGTCTGACCAATTTGATTGGATACTATAATGTGGTCACAAAGGAACTGTATGCCAAAAATAATTTTGATATCACATACTTGGATTTCAGGAAAGCTTTTGATACTGTTGCACATGGAAGACTGCTGTACAAATTGGAGCAGAATGGTATTAAGGGTAAATTGCTACAATGGATAAAAGGATGGTTGATGGGAGAAGACAGAGGACGGTAATTAATGGGTGCTGATCTTCTTGGACTAATGTTATTAGTGGAGACCCACAGGGTTCGGTGTTGAGTCCACTGTTGTTTTGTATATTTATCAATGATATTGATGAACATATATCAGGCTTAGTGTTGAAGTTTGCAGATGATACAAAGGTTGGCAGGGTTGTTAATGACAGTAATGGCAGTGTGCTACTGCAACAGGATTAAGAAAATTTGGGTAGATGGGCTGAGAACTGGCAACTGAAGTTTAACCTTGAAAATGCAAAGTACAATCAGTCCTCGTATAACACGTGTTTACACTACACGAATTTGATCATACACAATTTATAAATAGGGGAACGATATCGTATATAACACGAACTGAATTCGCTTATGCACGATTCGCCTTTGTGTTTACAAGAGGCAGTTGAACGCAGAATCACCCCAGCTGAACGCAACACGATAGGAATGAAGAGAAGATTCTTAAAATGTATTTATGTTTTTTATATCAGTGAATGGAAAATATTTAACCATAATAATGTAAAAACCCGCACAATTCCAGCTATCGGTATTATCACAAATGCAATTAGATCGAGTTTACTACCAGCTTATAATAGATTATACTAGCAGGAATGCAACTGGAAATTGTTTTTATTGTTTTATGTTAGTAACTCCCAGAAATGTGCTTTAGTAAAATGTGAGCTAGTGAGGTGTTCATAGTGTGTCTCTGCATTTACGGTGTTGTTTATTCAGTTGCTACACGTATGAAGCTTTGTTTATGTGTATCAAGCGTGCCTCCTCATTTTGTAATTGTGTTTTATTCCTTAAAAATGAGTAAAATACTTAAAAGGTGTGAAAAGGAAGCATCTGGTGAAGACACTACAGATTCAGAGAGAAACAGAAAAGCAATATCAATAAACAGAGGCGGACTAGGTCAAAAATTCTTACCCGGGAAAATTTGTAGTGGCCTCATACTAGCATTTATGGCCAAAATCGCACTGGCCTCCGGCCCACTGGGGTTTCCCAGGTAAGGCTTATGGCCAGTCCGCCTCTGTCGATAGAGAAAAAATATGAAATTGTGAAACACTTTGAGCGAATTGAAAGACCATGTGATATTGCACGTGCTACAGCCCTAAATAAGGCAACGCAGAGAATTACAAAGAATGCAGAGAAAATAAAAACAATTTTCATAGCAGGAGCGACTCAAAGTGTAATGAAAATCCATTAGATTAAGGCACAAAGAATTGGAAGAGATGGAACAGCTGTCATCTGTTTCGATAGAAAATCAAACAAAAAACAAGTTTGCTTACGATAGAAGCAAAAGCATTAGCAATATTTTATTACGTAATAGTTGCAATAAAATACGTATTTTATTGCGACTGTTACGTAAGTATTTTATTACGATAATTTATTGCGTTTGGTAATGTTTTAGTTACAAATGTATGTTCAATCTTGGGTGGTCGGCACCTAACCCTATTTTTCCCATAGGGCCTGTTGTTTATATTGCACGAGGGTTTCTAGGCAAACAACTATCATGCTATACGGGGACTGACCGTACTGAATATGGGTAGAAATAACCCAGAAAAACATACCAACTGTGTGGTACTATACTTAAGGTGGTAGAAAGACCTGAGAGTAATTGTGCAGTCAGATATGAAGTTTTCTGAGCAATGCAGACAGGCTGCTACGGCAGGTCATGGGATTTTGTCAATGATATATAGGAATTTTGCTAGCATGGAAAAGGAGGTGATTGTCCCTCTGTATAAGGCAATGGTCAGGCCACACCTTGAGTACTGCGTACAGGTCTGGAAGCCTCATTTTAGGAAGGATGTAGATTTTCTTGAGCGTGTTCAGAGAAGGGCAACAAGATTGGTGAGGGAAATGAAGGGATCCTCTTACCAAGAGAGGCTTAAGTTCTGCAGAGTGCAATGGCTGGAGACTAGGCACCTGCACAGTAATCTGATTGAGGTGTATAAGGCCTTGAATGGGTTGAGCACGCTGAATTCTGATGGGATTCTTCCACTTGTTCAGATTACGAACCTAAGGGGGCATAAATTCAAATTAAGGAAAGACAGATGTATAATAGATGGGCAGAAATTTGCCTTTAGCCAGCGGGTGGTTAATTGCTAGAACAAACTTCTATCTGTCATTGTGGAAGTTGATAGGTATAAATATAGTGCAAATGCATCAGGAATACATAGCTATATCTGAATAAATCAGATTATTAATAAAACGGCATCGTTTTAAGTTATATCTCATATTGTGAATACCTTCACAACGAGTTGCCATGATATTGCACTACTTCGAATAAGTAACGCTTCACCTAAGGAGAAGACTAATGTTACTTATTCTCAGATGGATACCACCACCCAGACGGCACCGTTTCAGGGCTATTTGGCCCTTCTTCGGTGGGTGGGTAGGTACCCGAGTGATGCAATGATGGCAAAACAGTTATGAAGTATAACTCCACAATATGAGAGATGCCTGATGGTGTATCATATATTTAGACTCAAGCGTTTAGGGCATAAGCCTCAAGCTATGAAGGAGTCTAGACTATGTATAAATATAGTGCAAATGCATCAGGAATACATCAGGAAGTTGATAGGTTAAATAAATTTAAGGGCGCCTCCGTAGCCAGGTGGGAAGGAGCAGCAGTGCGTAGCACACGCTTCTTGATTAGACCGAGGTTCGAGCCCGTCACCACCAAATACGGAGGATGCGGAAAGGTCAGGGAATGACCACTGCATATTTGCGGAGCAATATGGCCTTAGTTGCTAATGCTCCTAAAAACCAAATAACAAACAAACAAATAAATGTAAAGAGGAACTGGACAAACATTTAAAGGGAATGGTTGTGTGAATGTTTTTTTTTTTTTTTTTTTGGCTGATGCTGCATAAGCTCATACACTTGCTTTCTTGCATCACATGCCACTACTACTACCCAACACTAAACTAAAAATGCAACACAACACTTTTTATGGCTTTTACAGAGGTTCTATATTCATCACAAGAGTACTGATGGCACAGATGTGTGAAACCACAGATAACACCTTGCCCAAACACTATGATTGATATCTAATCAGGAAATGATCTATGTGCATTTGTAATGACGTAAATCTCCCACCCACTTGTACCATGTGACCCGCATCCTCTTCTCCCATTGGCTACCCCACCACATGAATTCTCAAGATCAAATAAATCATCATCATCATCAGCCATTTTCAATCCACTGCAGGATGAAGGCCTCTCCAGCAACTTTCCAGTTCCTTCTGTTTTGAGCACTGGCCTGCATTTACATAGGTCACTTAGGAAAAGGCCTTTTCTTGGGGTTTCATAATGCATGAGGAATATTGCAGCATCTGAAAGAGCAGGACTAAAATATTTACAAAACACTAAGCTATTTACAGATATACAAACTATATCGGCTCCCTTCATCAGCTGACATTACACCGGAACATCAAATGATGCTGTGCGTGGTCATGTATTACAGTGAAGCACGTGCACGATCGTGGTCTTTCAATGGAAGACAGAAATGTAATTATTTACCAGTACATTTGAAGTGACGTAATTGCCCTGTCCTCTTCTCCCAGTGTGACCCAAATAAATATCACCAGGAGGAAAACGTTTTTAATGTATAGAGAGGTACTGTTTCCCTAATTGTAAAAAAAAGCCAAGTATGCGAGTTAGATGGTTTTATGTGAAATATCCTTAGCAAAATCCAAGTTAACATAATTTGCATCCATTGTGATGTGCACACAATCTTGGTATTTATTATTATTGTGAAACATCAATAATAAATACCGATTGCAATGCTACAATCAAATGGCAGCTACAGGCAGTACGATTGCAGCAATACAAGTTACAATAATTCGCTTGTGGTGGAAGCTGCAGATGGCATCAGTTGCAAGTCGCATTTTTCGTGACTGATCAAATTTACTCATTTGAGGTGCCCAAGACTGTTTCATATCAAAAATAATTAAAAGTCAGCAAAACTGAGAGCCCATTGTTAAAATATTCACAGCTCACCACTGCGTATATTTAATTTTATTCATATTCACAAAGTGGGGAAAAAGCAGCAAATGTTCTATGGGAAAAGGTAATCCCACATCACAAAAGATTGGGACTATTGTTCTGAATGATGATAAAAACATCAGCATACAACTTCAAATGTCAAAATTAAAATGAAAACAGGCAAAGGAAAGAAAATAAGGGTAAAAAATCATTGAGCTGAATTTAAATGAAATGAAGCAACTTGTCAAAAGTGTACCATCTACCTAATGTTCAAACTTACACAAAAAGAAAAAATAAGCAAATGACTTATTTTTAGGTTTGGGCTATATTTTGTCTGAATCTTTTTTTGCCATATTTGAGTTGAAATTTCTGAATTCAATGTTAAAATTGGGCGAAGTATTACAATTTGTTTTTCGGATTTCTAAATTTTTCGGCCTAATCATTTTGTTTCTTAATTGGGAAAATTCCCCATTCTCAGTTTGTTATAAAATCGTCTTCAATGTAATTCTGAAATAAAAGTACACGGATTTAATCTGAAGGAAGGAAGGCAAGAAGGAAAGTAATGTTCATTCTTCAGTGAGCTCGTTTAGTTGTAGAATGTAAGAGGGCAGCTTGAGTTGCAACTGCTCACATTAAAAGAGCTGTTATTTTATTTTAATATTCTTTTTATTTATTATTTTATTTTTGATCAAATATAATTGCTTTAACTTCGTTTTACATGACGTTTTTTAGACTAAACTGAGGGAGAGAGAGGACGATACTGCATTGAGAAGCAGCTGATTAGGCAAAACTTAAATTTAAAAAATCTGAATGGTAACATATAAAATTCAAAACGTTTGAGGGTCAACAAATAGCTTAAATCTAAAAATGGGCGAGACAGACAGCAGTACCTTTTAATTGAAAAATGTATTATGGTGGTTGCTTGCGCATATACTCATATCAGGGATATTTGTTTACATTCACCCAAACATCAATGCACTACAGCCTAAAGTTTATTTCCATATCAATTAAAAAGTTAACTGTATGTTTTAATATCCCAGTTAAAATACTTCAAGAGAATAAAATATCGCATTTATCCACATGAATAAGTTCAAAAAAAAAAAAAAAATCTCGACCTTACCTTACATGTGATTGCATAAAAATAAAACATTCTGGGAAAGCAACGCATACGACACCGCTCTCAAAATCACGTGTACGACCACTCTTCTCAATGCGCCACGTCAGGGTGAACTCTGATAATCTCAACCTTTAGCAAATAAACTGAATTCTCGCCCTACCTGCGAGAAGTCATCACATACAGCAACGGTGGAAATGACTTTCAGAATTCGGTGGGCGCTTTTTGTAGAACTCAGTAAGCTCTTTAATAGAGT
The DNA here is from genome assembly GCF_048544385.1 of Mastigoproctus giganteus. Classification (NCBI taxonomy): domain Eukaryota; kingdom Metazoa; phylum Arthropoda; class Arachnida; order Uropygi; family Thelyphonidae; genus Mastigoproctus; species Mastigoproctus giganteus. The sequence goes on from NC_143575.1 coordinate 155,938,572, forward strand.
AGTTCTAGAAAGGTAGACCCAACTCCTAGTAAAGACTGATTTTCGCTCTCATCACGTGGACCGACTTCACCATTGCTCCTGAAGCTGCATAGGACCCTTCCTCTATATATATATATAAATGTATATTATGTATATGTATACATAAATATAAATGTAAATGTAATTATTTATATGATAAATGTCATGAATGGTTATGAATATTAGTATCAATTGATGTCATAAGCAAATGTTATGTTTGCATTGGTAGAAGTAGATATACACCGATGAGCCAAAACATTATGACCACCTACCTAATATGATGTTAGACCTCCAAGTGCAGGCAAAACAGCTCGTACCCGGCGAGGCATGGACACTACAAGATTTCTAAATGTGTCTTGTGATTCGGGTACCAACACGTAACCAGCAGATAATTTCACTTCTGTAACGTCCGTGGTTGAGACGCCGCAGATCGGAATTGCTGTTCCAACGCAAACCACAGATGCTCGATGGGATTCATGTCTGCGGAATTTGGAGGTCCGGGCAAACGGTCTTCCTCATGTTCCGCGAACCAGTCTCGAACAATCCGGGCGGTATGGCATAGCGCATTCATATCAGCATTAGCTTGAAAGCAAGCTTATATAGCATCAGCCAAAAAAAAAAAAAAAAAACACACACACACTTCTCATTTCACCGATCTACTCGCTCCAGTGTTTGTCTAGTTCTGCCTTGAATCTGTTTAAGCTATCAACTTCTACAACGACAGATGGAAGTTTGCTCGGCAATCAAACACCCGCTAGCTAAAGGCAAACTTCCGCACATCTATACTACAAGTGTCCTTCCTCATATTCTGAGCAAGAGGAAGAATCTCGTCAGAATTGAGCATGCTCAAACCATTCAAGGCTTTATACACCTCAATCAGATCACCTCGCAGGTACCTAGTCTCCAGACACTGTCACTGGCAAAACTTAAGCCTTTCTTCGTAAGAGAGAAACTTCTCCCACTCAACCCCTTTCTCCCATTCACTAATCTTGTTGACCTTCTCTCTACTCGTTTCAACAGCTATACATCCTTCTTAAAACGAGGTTTCCAAACCTGTATATAGTATTCAAGGTGTGGCCTGACCACTGCCTTATACAAGGGGATAATCATCTCCTTATCCCTGCTAGAAAAAATCCTGTATATCATTGACAAGACACCATGAGCTACTCTTGCAGACCGTCTGCACTGCTCGGAAAACTTCATATCTGCTGCACAATTACCCCCAGGTCCTTTTCACTCTCTACCACTGCCAGTGTAGTACTACACAGTTGATGTTACTCTGTGGTTACTGCTTCCCATATGCAGCACTTTACATTTGTCAATGTTAAACTTCGGTTGCCACCTCTCAGCCCATCTGCTCAACTATTCTAGATCCTGTTGCGGCAGCGTACTGCCATTAATGTCATTTCCAGCTCTGCCGACCTTCGTATCGTCTGTAAATTTGAGCATTAAGCGTGATATACCTCCACCAATATCATTAATGAATACAGAAAAAAATAGACCCAACACTGAACCCTGGGGGATCCACTAATAACATTAGTCCACGAAGAGCAGTGTCCATTGATTACCACTCTCTGTCTTCTCCCACTCAACCATCCCTTTATCCATAGCAGTAATTTTCCTCCTATGCCACACTGCTCCAATTTAAGCAGTAGTCTTCCATGTGCAACAGTATCAAAAGGCTTTCTAAGAACCAAATATATAATATCAAAAGCCTTTCTAAGAACGAAATATATAATATCAAAATTTTTCTTTGCATCCAGTTGCTTTGTGACTACATCATAGTATCCAATCAAATTCGTCAGACAAGACTTCCCCTTAACAAACCCATGATGTGTCCGAGCTATAGTTGAAGTCTTGTCTAGATGATCCTGCAATGCTTCTGTAACCAGTGCCTCCATTAATTTCCCTGGAACAAAAGTTAAACTAACAGGTCTATAATTACTTGTGTCACCCTTTGATCCTCCTTTGTGAACTAGGGTCACATTTGTACATCTCCAGTCGATGGGTACCTCCCCTGAGTCCAAAGAAGCTCTCATAATTATGGCTAAGGGTTTGCTTACTTCCTTTGCTGCATTCTTTAATATGATTGGATAGATTTCATCCAACCTAGGTGCCTTTCTTATGTTTATCTTCAATAATTTCTCCAACACTTTACTCTCAGTTATTACAAGATTATCCAGCTTATAGCCAGATTTTAATACACCTCTGGCATTCCCATCCCTGAATAACTCCTCAGGTGTGAATATAGTTGCAAAATATTCATTTAGTTTGTTAGCTACCTCAGCAGGATTATTCACAGTTGAACCATCGATATCAAGTGGACCAATCTGATTCATCCCTTCCTTCTAGAGTTTACATAAGTAAAGAACTCTCTGCTGTTTTTTTTTTTTTTTTGCATCCTTTGCCAAAGATTTCTCGTGATCTGCCTAACCTCCTTTGTGACTTGGTTACAGACCAGCTTATATCTATCATAGGTTTCTGGGTCACCTATATATATATATATATATCCCATGCATTTTTCATCTCTGCTGCAGTCTAATTAGTTCATCTGACCGCCATTTAGCTCGAAATCTTGGACAGTATTTCTTAGTTGGTATGAAAAGCCTAGTAGCTTCCAAGATTATTTCTTTGAATGCTTCCCATTTTGAATTTGCTGTTGATAACATTATCAGTTGGTCCCACCGTATAGAATTTAAATACTGTCTCAGCCTACCGTAGTCACCTTTACGAAAACAAAACCATTCCCTTAACCCCTGATGGTAGTTACCTCTTTGAGTAAATCCCACTTCAGCACATTGTGATCAATGCCATAGATGGTTCCTTTATCTGCAGATTCTTAATGCATGAAGATTCACTACTGATAATCAGATCAAGAGTATTATTCTATCTAGTTGCCTCCCGAACATGCTGCTGTAGAAAACAATCATCCAATAAATCCACAAAAGCCTTGCTAGTGTGTGAGCTACCAACCTACAAATTACAGTCAATATATGGGAAATTAAAATTCCCCATTATGAGACACTCTGATTTACTGGTCCACTCTATTTCTCTGCACAATTGCTCATTATACTCATCAGATTCATTAAGCCTATAACTCACACACCTACTCTCATTTTTCCTTTCCCAGTGCTTATGTCACACCAAACAGACTCAACATTGCAATTTTCACCAACATCAATTGGATGCACTTCCTTAGAATTTATGTTTTTTAACTAACAGTATAACTCTTTCTCCCTTCCTGTCCTGTCTATCCTTTCTCTACACATTGTACTCCCCAAATTCCAATTCTGCACAGCTTATGTCTGTGTGACTCCGCGTCTCTCCGATAAACCAACGATATCTGCCTTTGATGTCTTGACTAGCACTTCAATCTAATCAAATTTATTAACTATACTCCTAGCATTGGTGTACATACAAGTATACATGCACCTGTTTCTACTATTAGTTACCCTAACACAGCCCTTGTATTTACTTGTTCCACTATGACTCCCAGCAGTCCTGGAAATCCCCATTGCCTTGATTTCCAGGTTGCTGCTCAATTGCATTTCAATAGAAGCAGTGCAAGAATCACTTTCGCCTCTGCTAGCTGCTACTGTTAATCTATTAGTCCGTGTATCCCCCCAAGCTAGCAGTTTTCCGACCTACCTTACTCTTCCTCGATAGCATCAGCAAATATTCTTGCACCCTTTCTATTTAAGTTTATCAGATCCCTGTAGAAGCAGTCTCTCCTGTTAACAAGCACAGACCAGGCTAAGAAAAATTCTATCCCTTGAGCCTTGCACAATCTCTCCAGGGCCGAATTGATCGACAAAGCTCTCATCATATACTCCCTCCTATCGTGTCTGGGCACAATTGCAGACACTTTCAAATTCAATCCTAACTCGTGGCTTTTTTTTTCAACATTGACCTGTACTTGTAAGTAATTCCGCCGGTCTCCTACTCTCAATACCATTAGTGCCAACGTGTACAACGATATCACCCTTTGTGCCCTTAAAAGATGATATCTGCTCTACAACGACATGAACCTTTGTCCCTGTCAGACATAATGATTATCCTGCTGAAGGACGGCACCGCCAGAGGGGAAGACCATTGCAATGAAAGGGTGTACCTGGTCAGCAATCATGTTTAGGTAAAGTGTTCATTGTCTAACCGCCCCAGGGGTTTCTCCCATCTCCGTGTTGTGTACTCTGTGAAACACAAAACACTGTGAAGGCCAGAGATTTTAAAAAGTGTAAGGCATGTGTTTACGTTGTGTTGTTCCTCTGACCTTTTAGCCGTTGGGCTCCAAGTGGTATCCCCGCCCCCCCATTTCCCAAACTTAATCCCGAGGAGGCAGGTCAGGCATAGAGGGATTGCATTAAAAGTACGTACTGTAGCAGGCCCTGTCACCTAATTTCATAAGATTTGAGTGGCAAGGGCCTAAAAGAAAAAAAAAAAGCATATATTCAGTTAGAGTAGGGATGAAGACAGAAGAAGGGGGGGGAGAACAGATAGAAGTATCGGGATGATAGGGAAGGCAACCCCAGAAAGGTTAGCGGGGACTACTCTCACCAGAAGAAAAGGGGGTGGCAGGGAGGGGAGGAGACAGAAACCCATCCCCTCTCTTTCCTTACCAGGGAAAGGGGTTTAAAGTGAACCGTGTAAGGACACCCAGTTGATAATGCTAGGTGGCCAAGAATGGCAGTTGACATCTAGTGACACGCCAGTGGCATTGTCAGCCTTCATCTAGGAGATTGTGTTATTGGTGACATCCGTGAGAGTTAAGTCCACTTCTGTATGAACTTTTTGTCTTTCGTAGGTTGTCTTAATGCGTGGGTTGGCTCTATTCATAGGTTTTGGAACATTTAGGTGATCATTCCTAGGAATGCTGTTCTTCACTTGGTAGTTGTCTTTGGTGGGTGACATCTTCGGAGCATGGATGGTAGTTCACACCAATGATGGTAAAGCTGCTCAAGTTTTGCTGCCTTCTTCCAGTACCATCAGGGTCTCGGGGTTCAATTTGTTGAGAGGGTTATCACGTTGCTGCGATTAGTTGTCTTCTCCTCGAGAAAAGCTGCTGTGCATAGTTGGTGAGAGCTTGATACTCTTCCTTAGTATCCAGTAGGTGGTTTTCTTTGCCTTTTGGTATGTAAGTCAGCTTTGTGATGAGTTGGCAGCAGAGGTCATCGTAGATGGGGCACTCATGCGTGAGGTAATCCCAGTCCTCAGTTCCTCCACAGGAGCAAACTGAGTACTCTTCTAGGTCAAAGGTTATTAGGATTGCCTTTATTGCACCATGGCCAGTAAGCAAATACATGGCGTACAGGCCTGGAGAAAACCATGTCGGGGATTTTGAATAGACTCTCCTAATATCTGGGATGAATCTCCTGGTGTGTCCCCCTTGGTTGAATTTGTCCAGCAGTCCTGCCACATCAGTTGCATGTGTGCTTGAAGTCTCCTCTTCTCCATTTTTTGGTTGTTGGTTACATTCAGCTCGAATCCCAGGCAGGTCCAGACACACCCCTAAAAAGATGATACAACATAAATTCCAGATCTCATCACCTCCAGGTCGAGGCGGAGGGCCTCCACCAGGACCTGGAGAGCGTGAGTATTCACAGTGCAGCAGGCAGGAGAGATGGAGAGCAGGATCGTGCATTGAGTGGAATCCAATATTCGTAATACAGCGAGAGAGTTCGCTTGTTGAGACCCCAGTACCGACGGGAGACTCTAGCAGTATAGTTTCTTACTTTGGTTCTGATGTATTTGAGATGAGCTTGGAAAGAGAGGTTTGTCTAGTGCTATGCCAAGATATTTGAGTTGCTCTGACAACTTTATGGTCTTGTTTCTAATTTTAATCTGTGGAGGTCTTGTAATGCAGAGAGTTCCTTTAAGAAGCAGAGAGTTTGTTTTTGATGGTGATATGGTCAGGCAGTGTGTTTTTGCCCAGTGCTGAAGGATTTGGAGCACGTGGTTTGCCAAAGTCTTAAGCTGGGCCCTTGAATTTGCAGCCACCGCAGAATGAGGTCATCAGCAAAGGCTTGTGAACAAACCTCCCCGAGATCAAGATGTAGAAATTCGTCCATCACAAGTTCCATAATGTTGGCCTCAGGAGAGCCCTGGGGGCAGCCATGATGTATCCGTCTTGTGAGTTTCTGATAAGGAACGTTTACTGTGACACCCTATTAGAGAGGTAGCTTTTCATGATATTGAACAGATTGTCTGGTACATTTGCTTGCCTGAGCCTGCGGAGGACGCTCGGCCACCATAGGGTGTCGAACACTCCTGCGAAATCTATTGCAATCATCAGGAAGTATTTCCTGTCTGCTTGGCGGGCCTGCGTGAGCAGTGCCTGTAGTGAGTAGTGCGGGCTTGCGTGAGCAGTGCGTGAGGAGCGCCCCAGTCTGAAGCGAAATGGTTTGGTAATACTAGGTTTGCTTACTCGTATTGGCTTTGGATCCATACAAGAAGGAGAAGCTCTAAGAGCTTGCTGCATAGTGGACAAGAGGGCTATGGGCCAATATGAACTTGGTGGATGTCATGATGATGTTTAGGTAAAGTGCAGTGTGTTTAGGGTCAAACGACACCATGGGTTCCCCAATCTCTGCGTAGTTTACATTGTGGTGTGATACAGTTCACTGTAAAAGGCCAGAGATTTAAAAGTACAGTATATGGATCATGAGGTGTATGATGTCGTGTACCGTTGTTCTTCTGGCCATTTAGCCGCCAGACCCCTGCTGAGGCCAGACGTTGCCCACACTTCGCCCCATGGAGGCAGACCAGGTACCTAGTAGTTGTAGTTTACTCTGGCAGGTCCTGCCACCTAGTTTCCTGAGATTTCAGTGGCTAGGACCTTAAAAAAAAAATACGTTTGCTTGGGTTGAACGCTAGATTGAGAGATCGAAATTTGGGCGAACTTAATTTGGATGATATTAAATTTTGACTTGTGGGGTACACGCTGGCGGGCAGATAGAGAGGGAGAGGCGACTGAAGATTGGGGGAGAAAGACAGAAGAAATAGGATCAATAGAGGAGACGACCCCATTATAAGTCAGTGGGGCATGCCTATACCCTACCAGGAGGTAATCTGGGTTGGCGAGGAGGCAGGAGGGACAGCCTCCTGCTTCCTCCCCTACCGCCAAGAGAGGGAGAAAGATAGATGGGTTCACCACGAGTGCCGGCACCAATTGGCATTACGCCAGGCATATGCAGAAAGTTCTGGAGTCTCATTGGGCTGGTTGGAATTTAGCTGAGTAGAAAGTCACTCATGAGGCTGCATCCCGTGCGGGAGATGTCTACATATCGACATGTCGGGTGTGCAACTTTCGTGGGTTAGGTCCGGCTCGTGAGATCCACTTATCATGTCGGTTTTTTTTTTTGGTCTCTCTCAGGCAGATTGTTGTTGATTTGTATTGTTTGCTGTCATAGATTATTCATTTCATGGTTGTTGCTGTTGTGGTGGTGGATGCGGAAGAGTCCGTCTTCTTGTGAAGAGGTCTGTGCATATTGAGTGAAGGCACTATAGGTATCTTTTTCAGTTAGTATCAGATATTCCTGGTCTTGTAGCATTATTTGGATGGTGGTTATAAATCGGCAGCGGAAATCTTCGTACAGTGGGCAGTCGTACAACAAGTGCCCCCATGTCTCGCGTAGACCGCAGGGGCATAGGGGGGTGTCACTTAATTCGAATCCATGGAGTTTCTCTTATGGCGTCATGGCCGGTCAACAGGTCGGTGGCGAGAAGTCCAGGAGAAAGCCAAGGTGGACAGTTTGGGTACACCAGTTGGATATCGGGAATAAATTTTCTGGTGTTTTCACCTTTGGTTGATGTCTGCTAGCGGTTTTGCTAGCTCTGAAACGGTGAACCCTGAAACCGACCACGTTGTGGTCGGTTTCAGGGTTCAGGGTTCACGGTGAAGTTCAGGTGGTTAGCCTCCCGTCCCCTTGGAGAGTTGATATGTTAGGCCGCAGAAGACTATTTCCAGGTCTAGGGGAAGATTCTCCGTCAGGGCCTGGAGAGCGTCCGTGCATGCCTGCTTACAGTATTGCAAGCTCTTGTTATTGTAAGTAATATATACCGCTGCGTGGTGTCCAGTTTTCTTCTGTTGACGGCCGTGGTGGCCTTTCAGTACCACACACCAGCGGCATACGTTATGGCAGGCAGGAATACGGTTTTATAGACTAGCTTGAGGGCTCTCCTCCGCTTGGCCCCCAATCCTTGCGGGAGACCCTCATGAACAGAGCAGAGCATCTTCGGATCTTTTTCTGCATGTAGGTCAGATGAGGGGTGAATGAGAGGTTATTGTCTAGGACAACCCCGAAGTGTTTTAGTTCCTTTGTGAGCTTAATTGTTGTGCCTTGGATGCGGATTTGGGGTTGTCTCCTGATGTTCAGGGTGCCTTTTAGCAGTACTGAGTTGGTCTTCGTTGAGGATATGCAGAGATTGTTATCATTGGTCCACTTCTGTAAGGTGTCAATGGCACAAGTAGCAGACGTTTCTAGCATGGCTCTGCTGTCTTCTCGCAGTACAAGGGTCAGGTCTTCCGTGTATGCCTGAGTTGCCACACAACCTAGATCTAGGTTTAGGAAACTGTTGAGAACCACGTTCCAGAAGAGCGGACCCAAGACTGAGCCCTGTGTGCAGCCTCTGAAGATCTGTCTGGAAATGGAACGATATGGAGTTTCTACGACAACCATTCTGTTGCCAAAATATGTTTTGATGCATTGGTATAGGTTGGCTGGGACGTTGGCTTTCCGGAGTCTGCTGAGGACGCTTGACCACCATAGGGTGTTAAATGCTAAGGCAAAATGTATTGCGATTACAAGTAGATATTTATGGTTTGTTGTTTCAGCAGCTCTGGTAATGTTTTGCAGGGCATCCAGAGTGGAGCATCCCCTTCTAGAGCAGAATTGATTCTGTGATTGTAGGCCTGCAGCAGGTTTCGATTCTATCTTTGAGGAGCTGTTAAAAGAGTTTACTTAGTACTGAGAGAAGGACTATTGGTGGCTATGGCTCCAGAAGGTCCTGTTGCTTGTTTGGACTTTTTAGGATTAAGCACAATTTGGCAGTTCTCCAAGCTTGTGGAAAACATCCCTCATTAAGGCAGTGATTAAAGAGGGGTGAGTATTACCTCTGGAATGGTCTTGACGGCCTTCTTGATTTCAGGCTCCAGTAGGTCAATACCCGGTGATTTCTTGTTGCGCAGTTTTGCTGCAGCAGTGTGAAGTTTGGCGATGGTCAGCGGTTCTTCCTTATTGGTGGTAGTACAGGTATCATTGTCTTGACATAATTGTTGCTGTTCTGGTGTAGTGGGAGTGATATGTCCCAGAAACATGCTGTCCAAGATGTTGTTGATATTATCGTGCCAGGTCTTGGTATTAGTCCCTAGCGGCGTCTTTGTTGTGAGGATGACTTCTCCCCTGGGGAGTTTATTTGTTGTTATTCTGTAAACAACCCCCCCCCCCGGTCGTAGAAACTAGTTGCTCCCACGAGAGCTGTTTTCTGAGTCGAATTAGAGCCGTGTACTTATTTCTTGCGGCGCGATAGTGGTCGCAGAGATGGTCTATTTCTGCTGCTGGACAGGAACATCGTGCTCTTTGGAACAGTCTTCTCCTTCTGTTCACCTCGCGTCTGAGCTGTTGTAGTTCCAGTGAACATCAGGGGACAGCCCTGAAGTTGGATTTTTCCTTTGTATTGAGCGGTTTGCAATGGTAGTGATGAGGTCCACCACGGCGGTTTGGTTCTGGTCCGGGCTCAGCCCCTCTATTTAGACGACTTGTGCTGCTTCTCTTAAGGTAGTCTGGAACAGTGGCCAGTCTGCCCTCTGTATGGCGTATTTATGTTGGATTTGTCGGATTGGTTGTTGCCTGTCTATGGTGCGTCGGAGTTCGAAGGTTATGACCCTTTGGTCCGATGTGGTCCAGCTTTCCCTGACCATCCCATCCATCCTGAGAGGTGACCAGCCAGAGACCTTGAGGCGAGCGTAACATCAATTGTGGCTTCCCACATTGCGCTGGAAAAGGTGGTGGGGTTATTTGGCTGATTGAGTATAGTGAAGGTACTGTTTGCCAGGAACTCCTCTAGGTGTTGTCCATTTGTAGCGCTGCGATGCCCTGGGGTTTGGCTGAACCACGGGGATCGACAGTTCACATCCGCTCCCACGACGATCCTGGCATTCTGTGAGTAAACTCTGCAGATACCTGGTATCTGGGAGGATATCTCCCCCTGGGCGGCAGTACAATGAGACTGCGTATAGTTCCCCGAGCAAGGTTATAATATGGGCACAGGCGGCCCAGGATGTACAGTAGCTGGAAATCTTGGTTACAGTGATACTAGGGTTTCTAACCAGGATGCAAGCCCAGGCGTTGTCTCTGTTGTCCTGAATTATTTTGTAGGGTAGGGGATATATCCTCTCACCCCCCCCCCCCCGGCTTTGCACGTATGGCTCTTGGATAAGTAGGATATCGAGGTTCTGTTCATTTGCTTTCTTGGTGAGTTGTCCGGCCACGGCGTTAGATCGCTGTGCGTTTAGCTGCGCGAAGTTGGCCCTGTCTAGGTTAGAAGGTCTAGGAATTATCAGTAGTGATTCTTCATGCATTAAGAATCTGCAGATAAACGAACCACTAGGTAGCAGAGATCACAGTGTGCTGAAGTGGGATTTACTCAAAGAGATAACTACCATTAGGGGTAAAGGAAAGGGTTTTTGCTTTCGTAAAGGCGACTACGATGATCTGAGACAGTATTTAAATTCTATACATTGGGACCAACTGATGATGAAGTGGGATCAACAACAAATTCAAAATGGGAAGCATTCAAAGAATTTATCTTGGAAGCTACTAGGTTTACATACCAACTAAGAAATATTGTTCAAGGTTTAGACCTAAATGGATGTCAGGTGACCTAATGAGACATATGGCAGAGAAGAAAAATGCATGGGATACATATAAATTAATGGGTGCCATGGAAGCCTATGATAGATATAAGCTGGTCTGTAACCAAGTCACAAAGGAGATTAGGCAGGCAAAGGCATATTATGAGAAATCCTTGGCAAAGGATGCAAAGAAAAACAAGAGTTCTTTACTTTTGTAAACTCTAGAAGGAAAGGGATGAATCAGATTGGTCTACTGGATATTGATGGTTCAACTGTTGATGATCCTGCTCAGGTGGCCAACAAACTAAACGAGTATTTTTTCATCTACATTCACACATGAGGAGTTATTCAGGAAAGGGAATGCCAGAGGTGAAGTAAACTCTGGCAGTGAGCTAGATGATTTTGTAATAACTGAGAGGAAAGTGGAGGAGAAATTGTTGAGGATAAACATAAAAAATATACCCGGGGTGGATGGGATCAGCAAAGGAAGTAAGCAAACCCTTAGCAAACCCAACAATTATGAGAGCTTCTTTGGACTCAGGGGACGTACCCATAGACTGGAGATGTGCAAATGTATCCCCAATTCACAAAGGAGGATCAAAGGCAGACACAAGTAATTATAGACCTGTTTCATATATGTATGCTTGTGTACGTCATTGTATGTAAGTCTATTTGTTAGTTAGTTTTTAGGAGCATTAGCAACTAAGGCCATATTGCTCCGGGATATGCGGTGGTCATTCCCTGACCTTTCCACATCCTCCGTATTTGGTGGTGACGGGCTCGAACCCCGGTTTATTCAAGAAGCGTGTGCTGTGCACTGCTGCTCCTTCCCACCTGGCTACGGAGGCGCCAGTCTATTTGTGTTAGGTGAGAAACGTGTCCACTTAACCTGCAACATAAAAATAAAAAAATAAAGTATGTGTGCCGTCCAATTCAGTGTACTAAGTCGTATACGTGCGTGAATTTGATGATTGCATGAGAACCCCCAATAAGTATAACTGTTTTAATTGTACCTATATATATAGTAGGTTAAGACCTATATATATATAGTAGGTTAAGTTGTATGTGTCTGAATGCCAGGTCATCTATAGAATGTTGACCTATGTCTTGTCTACTTGTATGATGATGATAAATGTAAGATGGCAAATATGTGAGAGAATGTAGTGTAACAATCTGTTAATTAGCTTGCCTCCTAAATATATGTCATAAAAATGTGTACTAGTGTACACATGTGTGCAGTTGGGTTGTGTACAGTATACTGTGTTTTATTCTGACAGACCCTCCCTGCCTTGCTGACATTATGCCCTCTCGTCTGAAGCATGATATGGAATCTGCTGGTCTGGCCAGTGCGGGATTAGAACAGAACTAGACTATGTCTAGAGTGCGATTTCCTTCCCCACATAGGGCGCCCTGGCCGTATCACTTTACTCCCCTTCAATATTCATTTATTATTATTTATAATTAGCCAACCAATGGCAACCACGCTGTCAGTTACACATAATTTAGCAGTACTCTAATACCGTATACTCCCTCTCCTGTTTCCCCAAGTACAGCGAAGGAAAAACTGGCATTACCAAAACAGATACATATGAAAAAACTGAGAGTAATCAAATTACATAAAAAAATAAATATACATACTCGTATAATTAAATTTCAGACAAAGTCCAAAGTTCATCGCAAAAAGCTACATCTGTTCAGAGTCTGTTGGAAAGCCAGCAACACAAGGAGCTGTCGAGAACAGAAATGCCAGCACAAGGAGCTGGAATTGCAGTGAACAAAACGAAAATGATGCTACTAAAGGCAAACTAAAAATTTCCCCGGTCCCCCACTTATCAAACTCTGTAATAGCTATCTCACTATGGTCTCCGAACACAAGTTCTTAGGAATTCTTATTTTATCGGAATTCCTTTTCTTAACACCTTAATTACATCCAAGATAACTTTAAAATTACACCTTCATGTTAATTAAGATCACTGAGCAACTTTGGAGTCTAATTATCGCATTCTGTAAAAAGGTCTTTCGGCCATCTGTTGCAATGGCGCTGGCGCCTGGCTCGGGTACACCAAAACAGTTCATTTCAAAAAAAATTACAGTACATTCAACGATCGTGCTGAATGCTGGCTGTTTTCTATACGTCGGGCCCTACTGGTATAAAAGAAATGATGAATGAATGAACAAACCAAAAAAAAAAAAAAAACTTTTAAGGGTAAAAATACAGTATATAATATGTGTACTGTCTATAAAATGTAATAAAAAATTACAAAACCTAAAGTGTAAGAAAAAGTCAAAAAATTTTAAATGTAAGAAAAAAAATATAAAGTAGAAAATGTAAGTAAAAACTATAAAAAGTAAAATAGTGTGAATGTTGATTGAATGAAAGTTATGATTAATTGCATGTTCTATCTTAGCCTCTTCACAGGACAGACTGATGGCTATGCAGGCCCTCAGGGGCCTCATGGTTATCCAAGCTGATACCATGCTAGCTTTTGCTAGCTGGCATGGTGTGGGATGCTGACACTGGCCATTAGGGTAACTTCCCAGGCCAGTGTGGGACAGAGCTGCAAAAAGCACGCTCCACCATAGGGATCTCTTTCCCTATGTTCTTTTATTCCTACCACTTGAGATGATTGAGTCTCCTTCCCCCATCCTAGGTGGTCCCTACCCCTCTTTCGCCTGACGGCTCACCTCACCACCCACTTTCAATTCCCACCCCTCTGGACCAGAACGGGCATTCTGTACCAGGGGGTCACCGTACTGTTTTCCCTTTCAAATCAGGCGAGTGCCTCAACTACTGCCCCCCCCTTGTTCTCTACCCCCTTTATCCCACCTCTTCCTATCTCCCAATTATCTTCTTTCCAATATATATATATATATTTTGGCTCTCCTTGGATGCCTAACCTACCCCAGGGTTCGCACCGCCAGAACTTTCTTCTCGCCTAATTGTTAATAGTTCTCCACCGCCCCCCAGGCTAAGTGGCCAGAGAACAACACAATCCACACTAATACATTACAAAACACACACCCTGGTCTTATGCATATGCAAAGTAAATTCTACATAGAGTAAAAACATGGATTTGGGGAAGACCCCAGGTGCCAAAAAAAAAAAAAAACATACACTATGTCGGGCGTGCAAGACCGACATACAGCCAAAATCCGGCACTACAAATTTCTCCAGGCTATCCAGTTAAGTTCCAGGGAATCTCAGCTAATGACCACTCTAAACCAAGGCTGAGCGACGCCGTTGCTGGAACTTGCGTGGACGGACGGGTAATTGGAAGCAGCCTTCCTGATGATCGCTACTTCCTGGTAGTAGGTAGGTAGTAAGGTGGCCAGAAACAGCTAAACAACACTCTCTCTCTCTCTCACGCACACTTCATATCGCTCTATATACACTGTGAAGCTGTGCCCAGCAAGCACAGAGTAGCTGCTTATAAAGTAGCTGCTTTTTTCTATAAGCTTATACAAAAAAGCATTGCATCCTGTCCTCACCTAACAGATTCTTCTAGTGTAGTTTCCAAATGTATACAGGGTGGTCCGAAAAAATCGCCCTTTTTTATATCTATTTAGTTTACAGATTCTTGATAGTTTTTATAAATTTTTAACGATTTCCTTTATTAAAGAAACTCAAACGCTGTCATCTAATGTTTAATACCGAGGGTTTAGTGTCAAACAACGTTAACTACAAAATCATTTTGTAGTTGATGTTTTTGTAATTGACCAAAAAGAAGTCATTTTTGACATTTTCTTGGCTTACCGGAAATGTACTTACAGCCTAAGCTAACGTGTAAAATACTAGAGAGATATAGTTCTAAGACATTATATGCATTATTTGTATAAAGTAAAACTAAAGTTGTCTCAAAACAAAAATGCAATTTTGTAGTTAACGTTGTTTGACATTAAACTCTCGATATGTTCCTTTATGTAGTAGAATGTTAATATCTACAAAAAAAAATGTTGAAATCCCCCCCCCCCCCGTTGTTCAATACAAGCTTCAGCCCTTGCTATAACACTCCTACAAGCCCTCATACGCATTGTAATGTCAACTTCGGCAAATTTGTCCCGATTTCGGCGAATTTGTTCATTTTAATTCAGAAACTGTTCGTGGTTTCATCTTGTAGACAAGCTCTTTTATTACACTAGATGGTGATCATATCTTCATCAGACCACCATATCTTATCAGGAAAGCCCTCGTATTCACAAACTTTGTTCAAGAAAATTTCACAAAATTCCAACCATCTGTCTTGATCACTATCATGCCAACTTTATGGCACCTGGGGAATGTAAGGCTTCATCTTGTTCTCAACTACGGTTGGAACACATTGCTTTTACTAATAACCAACTCTGCAGATAGAGTCGACTGGATTCTTGAGGAGTTCGTACCAAAGATTGTCTTAATTCATCCGAATTTTCTGCCGTTGTTGCTGAAACTGACCGTCCTGATTTTTTTTTTTTTTTTTTTTTCCCCATCATTTACGCGTCCTGTTTCTTCAAATTTTCTGATCAGTCTTATGATATTACGACTTGGAACTTGCCAAATATTAAATTCTTCTGCTAACAAACGAGCAGCTTTAGCTCCATTATTATTGTTTTGATAATAATGTTTAACTACTGTCAATGTTTGTTCCTTTGTTAAACGATAATCCACCTTCATTTAATTAAGGTAATCTTGAATAAAATTATATTTCAAATCTGAAATAGGAAATTAGAAAACAAAATTAATAAGAACAGAAAAAAAAAACAAAAATTAAGATGTTATTTGAAATAAACATTTCAAGTTTAAAAAAAAAAAAAAACCGTTACTTTTGGACCAACCTGTATATTACAGGGAGAAAGCAATCAAGAACATGTCGGAAAACCACCTTCCTTGCCATCAAGACTCTCGATCAAAAGGCACAGCTTGACAATTTCTATCTGGACAGCACTGGTGCCACTGACTCCGTTACTGTTCTCAAAATAAACTCTCTTCTTAACCAATTCTATGGGATATCAGGAACCTGTTCCATAAAGTAACACATTGGCAGCTCAATACTTATTGAAATGCTTATTGGTAGACGTACTGGCAGGTCACTGTAATACTTCTGTGATAGTAGTATTTCAACACATTCTAGAGGGAGGGAGAAATCCTATCGGCCTTACTTTTCTCCTCCTTAATTTTGCCACCAACCTCTTACTTCCGAGAGCTCAGCTTGTCCAGGCCTTAAGGTCTGGACCATATCTAAGTCAGAATGCAGCAGGGAATTTTGATGGGCTTTTATCGCAACGTGGCTGAGTTAGTCGGTCTCACAGGGGGAATGCATTTTTTTTTCTTCCGGAAGCTCCGGATTTTCGTCTAGCAAACTGATAAATCGAACACAGAATACACGAAATTAACAGTCATAAAATACTGACGCCTCATAGCCGCTGTTTCTTTGGCGCTTAACACAAACACTCATTTCTAAGGCTCTAGAAGAGCCACTACCAAAAACGAATTATCCAATCATTACTTCGTAATCACAAAAAAAATTATTTCTTGTCTTTGTTTGCCTATAAACACGCAAAAATTATTCCACCTTACCATCTGAAATAAGAATGCGCTCTTCCTAATTTCTCCAAATATTTTCGGTCAAATAATTCCAAATATCTTTTGGAACTATTTATCATAAAGACTTGGGAATCTATTTTGATGAGAAATTCCTCTTTAATACACATCTTCAAAAATTTAAAACCCACCCTATTAAAAAAAAACGACTATTAAGACAAAATCTAATTGACATTAATAATGCAATTATTATCCTAAAACTTATTAAGATGCTTACTCTTCCATTGTAAATAGCTCTGAAGCTTGGTCTGGAGCTCCGCATTCTAACCTGCAGAACCTTAGAAGATTTCCTAAAATGGACAAACCTTAAATGGTTTTGTTCATACAATCTCCAGAACTTAATTATCCCGAAACTTGGGGTTTCCTGATCGTAAGTTACTTATCAGCCTAAAATTAAATTAAATTATATAACCAGGAATGGCCCTCACCTTCTATTCGGAACAGAATCTGATGTTATATTCCTCCTCGAAAGACAAAAGTCCATGTCCTCTCCGGTCCTGCTTGATGATAGCATTAAAATTCTAAATACTCTACTAGTATATTTTTCCAGGACAAATCACTAATGCATTCCACGTTAATTTTTCACAAATTCAAAATGATAAAAAGTACAAAAGCGAAATCCTCACAAAATTCTAGTACCAGATAATCGCGACGTTTTTGATATACTGCTGCATCTTGTATAAGATCCCAGTAATGTATTATTCTGTTATTTAATATTTGAATCTGTGCTTTAATTGATTATTACATTTATAACTTTAATATTTATGTCTTAGAGGAATCTACTACTGTTATGTAATAGACTTGTTCTGTATATTATTTTATATTTTCTGTAAAACCCTCTTCCCTTTGCCGTCCTGGGTATGCATGACTGGATACCTTTATAAATTATTCACGCGCAAAAAAACGGAATAATAAACAAGCAAATAATAACATCTTTGTCGTTTATTATTTATTTATATACATTTATCGATTTTAATTTCGCTTAACAATATTTAAAATAACTGTAGTCTTTCAAACTTTGATTTTAATTTCTTGTTTGAAAGATTGGTGTTTTCACCTGAAGTGAGGTAAACTTCCGTCTTTGAGCTATCAGCCTCCTCCTTAAATAGCTCTTTGTTCCATTCACTGCTTTTTTTTCTGTTGTTGTTTCTTCATTGCGACATTGCTCTGTTTCAGCGAACTTCAGTTTCCCGTAATGACTCCACCCTCTCCCTTTCTCTTCTAGGGCAGCTCTCAGCGCTCAACCAATCGTGCAACACAAAAATCGTTAAATAAAGTTATGACTACTGTCATTGGTTAGCTGATTGCAACATCCAGAAAGGTTTATTTGAGAGTTTTTTTGTTGTTTTTTTTCATTCCTAGAAAAATATACTACGCTTATTTTTGCTTACTTACTTTTTTCTGTCCCACTACTCCTTTGGATGATAAACACCACACAACCACAACAAAACTGACCGTTCAATGAATGCATTGTTCTGATATGAAGTGCATATCATGAAGGGTATCTGTTCAATGGACTTATTTTGATATCCCTGCAGTACCTCCCACCCCCTTAACATTAGACTACATGCACACCATGTATTAAGCCAAAAAGTGGTATGTTCTGTGTTTTCATCCTGGGTTCCCTAGCAACCACTCCCCATATAACAGTGACCCACATTGTTATCTGCCTCTTTTCGGTGATCCACGGTCAAGGTCAGGTAAGTCTGCTTTCTTTTAATGTCTGATTTTCACTTGGCCAAATTCTCTAAGTAGATTCGACCAAAAAAATATATGAAAAATGTATCAACTGATTGAACGATTGCTTGATAAACCAATAAACAGATGGACTGATTGATTTATTGTGCGATTTCCTGCTAGACAGGTTGATACCATTAGAATACGAGAAGCCAGAAGAAAATGAAAGATGAGCGAAAAAAAACAGGAAAGCAAGATTCAGATTAAAAGGAGATGGAACGGAGAGAGAGAGATTTTTTTAATAGCAATTTAAATAAAAGGGAAAAAAAATGGTGGAATGCAGAATAAGGATGACATAGAAAGTGCAATAAAATGATGATAAGATAAAATGAAGATAAGATAAGATAAAAAAAGCAGTAAAGAACAAAGTTTGTAGTAGTGCCTTTTTAAAAATATAAAAAACAGATGCAATTTGTATCTCACGTATGAAATAAATTCTATTCTTCATATGATATCGAAACAGTTTCGGTTAGAATAAATGCTTACAGGTTAAAAAAAAAAAAAAAAAAAAAAAAAAAAAATATCAGTTTCTGTGAGTAAAAACAATCTGAAAGTGGAATTCTCACAGTTACAAAGAATTCCGGAACTAGGGGCTATAGTTTCAAATTACAGAAGTTGAGGTTTAGATTAGGTTGTAGGAAGTTTTCCTTTAGCCAGAGAGACGTTGATTGCTGGAACAAGTTGCCCTCGCAGGTAGTTGAGGCTGACAGTTTGAATAAATTCAAAAGTCAACTGTATGGTTACCTGTGTGAGGAGGGAAGTGCATAATTTATATTTTCTTATCTACTTGGTTTTCTTTTTTGCCAGTGCAGCAAAGCCTGTGGCTTCCTTGCACTATATGGAGAATACTATTACTACTACTATCATCCTCCCCTCCGCTGAAACCAATTTAATTGGCTGCGATGTCTATAAAATTTCTTCCCGTTCCGACTGTAACCGAACAAAAGTATTTTCCACATAGTGTGAAAAAAACAGCTTTACGAAAATCGTATGAATGTTATAATAATATTTTTTTATTATTATTATCGAGAATGCAGTAATTTATGTAGTTTATCTAGGATTTAGTTGGCTCAAATGGAAGAATAAAGCTGCGTACATCTTAACGCCTGAGTTCCGGGTTCATCAGTAAGTTCATATTAATGCTTGAGCCTTCGTATACTGCTCAAAGGTAACTGCACTTGCTGCAAAGTATTACACTGAAAGTATTTTGCTCAGATTACTTCATCAACCAATTGTGAAAATGGACGAAATAATCAAATTAGTCAGTAATGCAGTCAGCCATGTTCTCCATTTAATCGGTATCATTTCACAGATTCAGATGTTTTTATTTCGATTAGCTTTTCAATGCAAAAGTAAGAATATTTAAAGAAATGTGAATCAAGGATACAGACCAGAAAACATGTGGTCAGGGGGCAAAATACAATATCAAAGTTCGCAGTTTCACAGATTTCTCTTCAAATGCTGCACATATCTAAGCCTATAATGCAATTATAATATTCATCATTTTATATAATTATAAAATGATGGTCAATAATTTAAAGGTGAAAAGTACAAACTAAAATAAGCAAAAAAAGTCCCAGTGAACATCGGGCCGCAAATGAACCGTTTTCGAGATAATGCACATTTTCTGTTAAGATCCGCCACTGACTAGGGGGGCACTCTGGGAGGGTAGTCTGTATTGCCTGAGATCTTGTACTGGATATGGTAGGGGTACAGTAATTGGTGATGTAAAATTCGCCACACACTGCTATGACTCAGTACACGCTCTTGCAGAACAACCCTCCTTGTCGAAATTCCTGGATTTTCTTCTATTCTTTCTAACATCCTTTCCCCAACATCAGGTGTTTTGCTTCTGGGCCTACCTGCTCATACTCCATGCGCGAAGCGCCATGTTCTCTAAGGCGTTTTCATAAGCGCCATGTTCTCTAACGCGAAGCGCCATGTTCTCTAAGGTGATGTACCTGATGAATGTGCGCCTGTTGTCTGCCTTCGCTGGGGAAATGCTTCTTGGTACAAACGTGCAACCTCGAGTGCACTGCCGTTGGCTTTACCGTACATGAAGTGCATGTCCGCATACTCTTCGTTGCTGTAACCTCTTTCCATGTTGACTATCCTTTGGCAACTACTAGTATGCCTGCTACGTCTCAGAGCATTGAGAGAAAGAGAATGGGCATAACCTAACCTAAACAAACAAGTCAGTGGTGGATCCCAGATCTGTACAGTTCACCTTGTCAGTGGTGGATCCCAACTAAAAATGTGCAATATCTCGAAAACGATTCACTTAAGGATTCATGTTTACTAGGGCTTTTTTTGCATATTGTAGTCTGTACAGTTCACCTTTAAATTATTGACCATCACTTTTTAAACACCCTGTATATACTGCATCACTGGCTTCGATGCGGTTTTAAAAATGTGGCAGGCATATTGTTTCACTTCATTTAAGATCTCAGTATGCAAAGGAAGAATTTAAATCACTATCTACGAAATTAATAACCATTACACGTATATTGAAATCATATTAGTTTTACAGTAGATTTGAAAATGAAAGTAAGGAGTCACAATCGCTTCAGTATAAAAATTATAGCACATTACTTTCAACAACTCTTCCATAACAGCACAGTAGGCTCGCCATTATGCCGTCACCATTTTAGAGAATTCTGTGTTCAGATCCATTCAGGAGAAATCCTTGAAAGCCTCTCCAATTGGGGATGAAGTTAGCCGATCTCAAACGAATGGATTATGATTTTCCCTGTAAGTTGATCCTGGTTTTTTAGCACATTGCAATATGCAAATAGGCCGGGGAACACGCACTTGATCAGCATGGCCTTATTGGGCATCTAAGATGCCGAATATAGCATAAAATTAAACCAACGACAGCAATAAATCACCTCCTCATTGGATTGGGTACGCCGCTCTGAAACCTTTTTTGGGATTAGGGTGTATATATATTTTTTTGGAATTTTTTTTTTTTATTGTAAAATGCAGGAATTTTCTATGAACATTCACTTTACTAAAAAAAAAAAAAAAAATTTTCTGCTTATACTCCGGGACGACCAAACAGTCAGAGGAGTTAACAAGATAGACAGAATACAAGAAACAGCACCGTATTCAGCAGTCACGGGCTTGAACCCCGGTCACTCAAGGCACGTGTACTTATGCACCCGCGCGCCATATATATATATATATATATATATCACTCAAAAAGTACTTTAATTCGCGTCTGGCTTCAGAGACGACACTGATTTCGATTCCGTTGCTTGCAAATTTCGGGCCGCATGCATAAAACATTTACGCCCATTAAGTTTGCCTGTTCGATAACTGACATCATTTATATGCAGTCTGGTATGCATAAAACTTTTATCCATCGCATGATACTGTTAGGTCATAAGCATAAAACAAATCATTGGACCGAAAAAAAGTTGTATACATACCAAACTGTCAGTAAATGATGCCAGTTGTCGAATCTGTAGAGTTAACAGTTGGTAGAAACTTTATGCATAGTGCAAACACAACTTAGTGCTGAACTGCATAAAGAGAACTTTGCAGACAGGTAAGTTACTGTTATTCTGTACTTGTATATGATTTGTATAATTTAGGAATTATTGTAGAGGGCTCTGAGTAAATACTTCAAATGGCCAACTAGACTGTAAAAATAATAAAAACGCCTCCGGTGTCGTGTCTCGGTAGTGTCTGATGTAGTTTCAGAAAATATTCTAAAGAATATTCCTCGTTATTCTCTTCCTAAATAAATAAATCTTTATTACTGTAGCGCAGAGGTTCACAAACTGTAGATCGCGACCCCCCCTTCTCCGGGAGGGAGGATGGGGTCGCGATTAGAGGAATTTAAGGCGGTGTGCAAAATATTTTTAAATTTGCCTCAGGTTTTAAATGTGGTTTGTTTGTTTGTAAGTTTTATTTTATAAAGCTGAAGGTACTTTATAATTGTTTTATACATAGATTAAAATATAATTATTAAAATTAAGTGGAATATTTATTTCTTACCCAACTGAAAACCCAAATGAAATCATTAGTTTTATTTATGGAGGGGAGGTCGCACAAATTCATTTACCATTTTAGAGGTGGTTGATGCACAGATCCATTTATCATTTTAGAGTCGCGATATAGCAAAGTTTGAGAAGCTTGCAGAAAGTTGCAAAGGCAAGTTTTTTCTGTTATGAAAATTGCACTGGTATTGTACTCCTTTCAAACAGGTGGTCTCGCCAAAAGGGTAATCGGCCATTTGTTTAAAAGATTTGATTTAAGTATGACAGCCTTTTTCAGGAATAACTGGTCCGTCCCTCATTAGACATCAGGTGATTTCTACCGACAACACGCAAAGCGATATGAGCTGCCATGAAGTATACGAAATCGTTTTAAAAGTCGTAATATAGATAAAACGATCTGTTGAAAGTAGGGCAAATACTAGCAAACTCGTCACAAAGCCAAGTTTGTTCTGTTGTGGGGGAATTATGACCGTTGCATTGCCCCAGCAATGCAATGAGGTCATTTTGCTTAAAAATTAACTTTTTTTTTTTTTTTTTTTTAACGGTGACTTCAAGCCACGAAAGAATTCCTGGGAATCGCAAAGTAGTGTAAATACGAATGCACATTTCTCAAATGCAAATATTCATACTGTAGATTTATTCAAAACATTAATGCATGTCTCATTTAAAACTTCCTGGTCACAGGGAAAAATGTTACTACTTTACACGCTACTTTATTGTGAACGCATTTCTACACGCCGTACATGGATAATGTACGGAGAGTTCTAAATATGAGAATATTCTATCTATTAACGGCCTTTGAGTGGTCCGTCAAAAAAGTGCAAAGTACACATGCTTTGAGTGACCGTGGTTCAAGCCTGCATGACTACTAAATACGGTGCTGTTTTTTGTATTCTCTCTATCTTGTGAACTCCATGTGGTCGTCCCAGCGTTTAAACAGAAAATTTATTTAAACAGAGTTGTGTCTTGCCATTTCTACACCTTCTTATTTGACTGTACTGTATTCTTTAGCAGGCTATAACAGAGGCAGTTTTTCCGATGAGTCATTACAGACGCCAGTGAGTATGACAAGGATTATTTCGGGGAAGGAAAAGACAGAGAATGGAGAAGGTAAACCATGAAGCAGCGTGATTGGATACTCTGTCTTTTACAATTAACGTTATCTTTTGGAGCTAATAAAATACTAGAAATTTTTCTGGTGGTCTAGAAGATCTTCACTAGGAGGTCTTTTATCTTCAGTTTGCCTACAGATCTCTCTCTCTTTCTCTCTCTCTCACTGTATTCCGTTAACACGCAATCATCGAAAGAAAATAAATTTGCAATTGGTTTGCTGTTATTTAGAACGATCAACCAACCAAAGCAGCTAACATGATGGGCCAGGGTCAATCCCCAGTGATGGGAATCGAACCCGAGCC
The DNA here is from genome assembly GCF_048544385.1 of Mastigoproctus giganteus. Classification (NCBI taxonomy): domain Eukaryota; kingdom Metazoa; phylum Arthropoda; class Arachnida; order Uropygi; family Thelyphonidae; genus Mastigoproctus; species Mastigoproctus giganteus. The sequence goes on from NC_143575.1 coordinate 155,962,173, forward strand.
TTTTCTGCACAGTGAAAAAGAGACGCTGTTTACTGCATTAAGTGAAACGGGGATGTTCTCCTGAAGTAGTACTTCATTGCATATCCTGTAAAAATCTTCCCAACATAAACACTTGGTTTTCCACTTTGACCTAAGGAATTCATTCAGATGAACACGCTCTCTCGGTAGCACAGTTGGTAGATTTGCCGTCCTCCCCACACCAGGTGGAGAAGACCTGAGCTCGAGTCCCGTCGATGATTGAGGAAATTTTATGGGCCTTTTCCACAACGTGGCTGAGATAGTCGGTTTCAAGCGTGGGTAGCATGTTTTTTTTCCTCCCAGAAACTCGGGTTTTTAGTCCAGCAGACAGAAAATCGACCACAGAACCCAAGAAATTTACAGACAGTATATACGGAGCAATATGGCCTTAGTTGCTGATGCTCCTAAAAATGAAGCTGCTATTACAACAGATGAAAACCCATCGCATCAAAAAAAAGCTAATTTTTTCAGCAAGCAGTTTACATATGTTTCAAAAGCTAGCAGGCGGTGTTTAGTTTATTTAGTTTTTTTTTTTATTATTATATTTATTTATTTTTAGTAGGGTCAGGCGCGCGGGTGCATAAGTACACGAACCTTGAGTGACCGGGGTTCAAGCCCGTGCTGCTGAATATGGTGCTGTTTCTTGTATTTTGTCTGTGTATCTTGTGAACTCCTCTGACTGTTTGGTCGTCCCAGAGTATAAACAGAAAATTTATTTTTATTTATTTACTAAGATGCCATATCGCTGCTTTCCCGTCTTCAACAGGTGTATAACTACAGCTCCGTAGCGGGTTCACCAAAAAAACGAAAACTAAGGAATGATCAAAATTTTTGAGAAAAAAACATAAAGTGTATGTAGGTTGCTTGTAAAGCAAGGTATCAGATATTTTCGCGAGATACAAGGAAGTGGACTTATTCTGCATTTTCCGAAAAAAAAAAAAAAAAAAAAAAAAAAGAGAGAGAGAGAGAGAGAGAAAGGAAGACTCCTATCATTCACGTTATTCCCATCGCCAAAAAGTTCCTGTCCAGTTCCGCCTTGAACTTTGGTCTTGTCTCGCCTACCAACAAAGATATCCCTCCCTCACTCACTCAACTTATTCATTCCTTCAGGGAATCGTACATGCAATCAGGCTCCCCCCCCCCTTTTAAGTTAATATTTAATCACTGAGCAATGAATTCACATTAGAGCACTGCTCTTCAATAATATAGTCCCCCATCACATTCTGGCAGTTGTCCCACACATATCACAAGTATAATAATTCCGCTGTCCTAAATATTATAGGACATTCCCATTCTACAAAATATCAATGCATCATCAACAACATCACTGAATCGCCGTGGAAGCTGAATCAGAAGAACAGGGGGCCATGTGGCCTCAGGCTCAAACAGTGTTTTGAATAGATTTTCCCTCAACAGTACGTGCATTTTCGCAAAAAAAGGTTTGAGAAGCATTTGTTAAATAAAAAAAAAACTACTTATACTTCAATTTTTTTTTTGTGTTCTGTATTCCTTGTGTATCTTTTCTTTTTTCTTTTCTTTTTTTATGTTATGGCTACTTGGCCCAAATGGTTGGATTCATCTGGATATCTAAGAGGGTTAGTATCCTTGCCAGATGTTTTTCTTTCTTTCTTTTCTTTAAGGTCCGAACAGATGAAAGTTGGAAAGGACAAGGTTCAGGAATGTGTACTGAATGAGCAAGCACCATCTCCCAAACGTAACTGAGACTACAGGTGGTTTACTTGTGTACAAGCCCTCGTGACACAGTTGATATAATCGCCGTCCTCCCTACACCAGGTGGAAAAGACCCGAGTTTGAATCCCATCAATGACATGAGTAATTTTTACGGGATATTTTTCACAACGTGGCTGATTTAGTTGGTCTCAGGAGAGGGTAGCATGGTTTTTCGTCCAGTAAACAGCAAATCGACCACAGAACACACGCAATTTTGCAGACATATTATACACGGCGAAATATGACCTAAATTGCTGATGCGCCTCAAACCCTACTACAACCTATTTGTGAACAGGTGGCAGATTACCCCAAAGAGCAGATTGTTTCTTGGAAATGTTGAAGCATACACAGCTCACAGTTGTTGATAAATTTCTATGTGCGTAATCCTTCTAGAATGCGAAAATGGTTAACTGCACGCGCCGTTTCATTTGTCCATATTTCAAATAGGGCACCGTTCTGGTTTAGTAAATTAATATCAACAAAGGTGTACGAGTCCTGCAAAAAGAAGAGTAGAAAAGAAAAGAAACGACTTTTCGCTACTGGAGAAAGCATGGCTTCTTCCCACACAACTCAGTTATTTTACTTTTCAAACGGCCCTGGATAATTGTTCCCTTCAAAGAACAAATTTAAAAATCGATAGCTATGCTCAGTTAACTTTCTTTACACGAATTATCAAATCTCTTATGAATTGGAAAACCCTAATGGATAATTCAATAAATCATCTTATACTACTGTAAAATCCAATATGTGGAAAAATTATTTGGAATTATATTTCTCAAATCGTGTTATATTAGTGGAAAATTGTTTTCCTCTAGTATAAGAGGACTTTAAGATTTTTAGCTCCATCCGCTGAAGAAGATTTTTAGCTCCATCTGCAGTTGCTGCTCATTCTTTCGAAACGATTTTTAAATCCAAGGTCAGTTATTTTCCTTGCGGTACTGGACTCAACATGCTTTGGAAACAATAACAAACTTTATGTTTATATGAATAAGAAGAATAATTAGTCTCATTAAGTGACAAAGTAGTTTTACTTTTGAATTTATCTACTTCTAATAGCTGAGACAACTGTACTTCAACTATCTTCCTAAAGGAAATTGATAATGGAGTAAATTTTCTGGCAGTTTTCTTTCATTATTCAAAAATCAATATTTTGCAGTCTATGTTAAAGTGTAGTACGACATTTTTTAGCTGGCAATCGCCAGTTGAATTAATCTAGACCCGTGGAATGCGTTGCTTCCCAACGCATTCCACGCTGTCTGAAGGTGAACGTCACGAGATCTAATCTTCTGTTTCTCCCCAAAAGTTTATATTTGTTTCCCCTTATTCTCGTTTCACTTGCCAACATGAAAATAACCCCCACTCCTTCACTCTGCTTATTCCGTTACGAGTCTTAAATCCTCTATCAGGTAACCCTTCTTCACTCCGCTTATTCCATTACTAGTCTTAAATCCTCTAACAGGTGATCCTCCTGAGGTGTCTAGTCTCTGCAGTTACCTCAGACGTTCCTCATAAGAAATCCTTAGCACACACAACCAATCTAGTTGCCCTTCTTTGGACCATACTAGAAGTTCTATGCCCTATTTGAGATGAAGTCTTCACAACTAAATACAATATTCTAAATGAAGTCTCACCACCGCTTTATAAAGAGGAATAATAACATCCTTCTCCTTGTTAGCAAAGGTTCCAAAGTAACCCCTATATCTGCCTGGCCGAGTGCTTATACCGCGCCCTTGTTGGTAGCACAGTTAGTAGAATTGCCGTCCTCCCCACACCGGGTGGAAGAGACCTGAGTTCGAGAACCGTTGATGATTTGAGGAATTTTTATGAGTCTTTTTCACAACGTGGCTGAATTATTCGTTCTCGGGCGAAGGTAGCGTGGTTTCTTCTCCCGGAAACTCAGTGTTTTCGTCCAGCAAACCGACTAGAGAACACAAGCAATTTACAGATAATATATATGGAACAATATGGCCTCAGTCACTGATGCTCCTAAAACAACAACAGCTATACTGCAAGGAAAAATTCGTATCCGCTTTATCACGAAATCTCTCTTATCCTGCACCAATTCTAATTCTATTCCTTCATTCACCACCAGATTTATTTTCACAAATGCAAAACTTTACATATATCAGGATTAAAGTTCAGTTGCCAGCTATCAGAGCACATGTCTAACTAAAGCCGGCACAAGGGTTTCAGGCGCCCTAGGCGAGACTTAAATTTTGCGTCCCAGTTGTATTCTGTACTACTATCCATCCATCACCCTGCCTACCAACAAGCTTACCTATTCCCACCAATTCATCTGTCTATCCATTCATCTATAATATTTATTTGCTTGCTCTATATTATTATGATTTATTGTATGATTGATAATAACAATACATTTCTTTATTTAGAAATAATTATTACCTTATTCAATTAAATTATTTTTTAACGACTAAAAAAAAAAATACATTTTTTTGGAATGCGCCTAGGCGACCGCCTAGGTTCGCCTAATGGACGGGCTAGCTCTGCGTTTAACCGAATTTTATGTGGAAGAACCTTTATGTTCTTCCACATAAAGTCTACGCTGGCGAATAAATTTCTTCAAAGCGAGGATACTCGTTGGACTGAGTAGCCAGCTATATCTTCGAACCTGAATCCAGTTCAGCATGTCTGAAAATGCATTAAGTAGAAGTGGAGTACGTATACCCTTTCCGAACCTGCTATGCCCCAAATGCTATTCTGCTATTTCAGAGGAACGTGATTTATTGCCACAAAGTCATATCATCACCCTTGCAGACCGCATTTTGGTACATAGAGGATTCTAGAATGAGGTTAACTTGCCCCAATTCGTCATTCTAAAACATCCCAAACATGGTCTAGCATCTTCAGGTCGGAAGGTCTGGGTGACCATTCCGTCCAAAGAGTTCTCCGCTGACAGGTAATTCAGCGCCAGCTGAGCCCTATATGGAAAATCATTAAAGCCTAAGGACACTGGACAAAAAATTAGTCACTTGTGGTATTTAGGGAATTTCGTCAAATAACAGCGCTGATTCGCATAAAGTTTCTTTACAAGCCACACAGCAGAAAAGTGACCTTCCATCTTCTTTAGTTCTGCTCATTTTGAATTAAACCTTCTAAAAGTGAAACATCAAAGGACCTAGGAGTAATCTTGGACGACGAGCTGTCCTTCACAGAGAATTTCATTACCACAAGAAAGAAAACCTTACCAGCCATCTGGCGCTCTAAACGAGGATTGGCTGGAGTACATTATGCTAAACCTGTGAATTAATACGTTCTTAGGTGCGTCGCCCGGGTTTGCTTTACACGCATCGATTATTTGGATAAAAATACACGTGAAAACTTTCTTAAGCATAGAAAATTGGTTATAAATGGTTAAATAAGGTTTGCCTTTCACTGAATGAAGAGGAATTTTATACACGAACTTGGAGTGGACACGTGGAAGTTTACTGTCATTAGAACAAATATGCATATTATGATCAAGTTTCCATAACCTGTATAGTCAGCTTATTAACACCTAGTTATGATACCGGGAAGTACTGGCACTAGGAAAGTGAAATGATACCGGAAAGTACTGGTACTAGGAAAGTGAAATGATACCGGAAAGTACTGGTACTAGGAAAGTGAAATGATGCCGGGTACAAATAGATGTCGGGTCCTCCCACAGCTTAGACCACGTTAGGGATCGCTTTCACTAATGTTAGAGAGATGCAAGTGTGTTCTCCCCAGATCATTAATACATCGACAACTAGTTTCAAGAATTAGTCTCAACTTATCTCTAACGAATGTTGACCACTGGTTTTAATCTACAAAGAACGTTGTCCGCAATTAAGTCAGTCAGCCTTTTCTGCTAGAGCAAGATGACAGGAACATAAACATTGGTCGTATCTCATATAGTTGCCTTTCCTGAACCATTCTGTAGATAAATTGCTTTGAACTGCTGAGAGCTCATAAAGAGAGAGAGAGAGAGAGAGAGAGAGAGAGAGAGAGAGAGAGAGAGAGAGAGAGAGAGAGAGAGAGAGAGAGAGAGAGAGAGAGAGAGAGCTGCCTCGCTATCATCTCTCAATAGTGTCTCGCGGTTAGTACAAAAAAAAAAAAAAAAAAAAGTCGTTATCCTGAATTTCTGCAGCTTTTGGTCTACACAGAACATGCCTCCGAGATATCTCTAATATCGCCTGAAGTTGCTGCCATAAACCTGAAATTACCATATTAATCCAGTTCATTATGTCCTGTCGTCATACTAATCCACTCACTACTCCTAATCTTCCAAATCCATCGAATATTTTATCGAACGAAATGTCTACTGCATTATACAAAAAGAAAATTTAATCAGATGGGTCAGTACCACGCTAAATTAGAAATGAATGGTTGAATGGTAATGTGCACCTTTATAGTCGCCTGATTTGCATGTTCCAAAACTTAAAATCGTATTCTAACGTCATATTAAGATTTATCATGATAAATTACATCAGGAATTCAATTCGATCTACAATTTATTGAATTACGTTTAAAAAAACACGGTTGCGACTTTACTTTTGGATACCACGTAAGTTATCTCCTTCTTCATTATTATGAACTCAATACTTATAAAACCCTATTTACGTTGCTTAAGATAATTCAGGAATACGAGTAAAGAAACCAAAAGTATTCTGATGTCATCACATTTAGAAAAAAACATGAGTCTTAATTAAAAAATTAATAAGGTAGAGTGGCGCCACTTTTGACTAAAATAACAACTTCGATTTGTTGAACACTTCCACCATGTAACAGGCAACATGGATTTTGGTTTTTTTTCTCCTTTACGTGGTCTCAATTCTAATCTCAACGATGTCCATTTCCACTTGCAGTCTGCCAAACCCCATATACTTTTTCTGACAGAATCTCAGTTATCGGTTGATTCAACTACTGCCATCTCAGATGCCCACACCTTTAATGCATCATTGATTCGGGTGTAAAAAAAACTTGTCACGTTAAAGCCGCACGGAATAACCTCATCTATCCACGTATTATGTCCATAACTGCATGTCTAGGTTTGCCTGTTTTGCTGGACGAAAAACGAGTTTCCAAGAGAAAAATCCTTGCTGCCTTCGACTGAGACCGACTAACTCAGCCATAGAGTAAAAAATAGCCATAAAAGTTCCTTTTTTCATTGGTTCGGCGTAGAAGAAAGGCTTATGGTTGATCCCTGAACATCCTGATCCAGCGTTAAAGTTTATGCAAAGTGTCACATCGGATTCACATCTGGACTCCAGGCGGCGAAGCGAGTTGTTTTCCTGAAAACATACTTTTACACTACTCGCTGTATGGGATGGAACATTATCCCGCTGAACAGCGAGGTTCTATTTGCATGAAACTGCCAGAGTAGGTACACCACAGAACTAACCAAGATATCAGTCTATGATTCGGCATTGGCATCGATGATTTTTGGTATTACAACCAACGGTCCGAGTTTGAACCACGATAAACAGCCCTACACCTTGACCCTACCTGCTTCGAACTTCATTGTCAGCACAATACACTCCGGTAAATGACATTCCCCAGGCATTCTTCGCATCTGCACTGGATCATCGGATCTGATGATTAGAATGTAACTGCAAATACTTGCCGTCTATAGGACCTGTTTCAACTGTTTCATGGTCCAAGAAGAACATGCCAGGCACCATCCTTTTTTGGACCATGACACAGTAGTATTTGCTGTTGTGATGAAAGGCTTTAAAACGGTAGCCTCTGCCATTAAACTCATGTCCTGCAGCTCCCAAGGACCATGAGTGCACTAACTGTTTTATCCCCAAGAATGTCGCTCGGTTTGCTTTCCCTATCTCCTCGTTTGGACTACGTTGCCGTTTTTGCATACCTACATCACTTTCTTTCTTCCATCTCCTCACTACATTGGTTACAGTTCATTTCAGTAGACTCAAACTTGTGGCTCGCACGCAATAAGAAATTGCTGATATAACATTCGACCAATATGCCTAAAAGAAAACCATAAACGCCTTGCCACGACGCATTCTCCTTGTTAGCGATATCGCAAACAGTACACTAAATCGGGAGGTGCCAAAATACTTTTGGTAGGGTAGTGTATTTGCGAATGGACATATACATGTGCAAGCTTTTGTTTAATATAGGTTCTACGTGCGATGAATCAATATATACTAATTTTCGTGCAATATGTAGATTGTCTATACAGGCTGGCCTCGATTAACGCAATTAATTCGTTCCGCGAGCCCATCGCGCAAAACGGAAACGCGTTAATCGAAAATAATAATCAATAGGAAAAATTATAATTGGTCCTTGACCTTTCGGAATGTCCATAAAGAATTTTAAAAATACCTTTTAAATAACTTTTTAACTGTATACCATGTAAAAGGTAATGAAAATAATTATGGAATTAAATGTTTATTGCATAAAAACAGCGGTTACCAAACTGTGCGCCGCGGAATTTTTTAAAATTTCGAGGGAAACACAGCGATACTCGACATCTGTCGGACACCGCGCAAACTATTAGCTCGAGGTAGTTCACAGTTTCAACATTTCTTATTAAGTGGTTTGGACCTAACTACTTAATAAACGGAACTGTTAGGTATTTCTTTTGGTCTGGGTGCGCCGTGAAAAAATTACTGAGACACTAACGGCGCTGTGAACCGAGAAAGTTTGGGAACCTCTGACATAAAATACACAATGAAGAAATTACTGTTGCGGAAATATTTGAACAGTGCTGACTTTCTCTTTTCATCAATCAATTTTCGATAGCCGACAACAATCTTCTATGGGCCTGGCGAAATAAATATCGCAGAGAACATCAAACCTTTTGTTCGAGGTTCTATGCGATACGAAAGATTTCATCTAATTCTTTTACCGTTATCTCCTTCGCGGTGACATTTTCATCTGTCTCATTTAAAATTTTGAATTTTTAAATGCAAATCTGCATTGACTTTATTAGCGGGAGATAAACACGTCTTCTTCCGATGGTTGATGAAACACACTGAAGCGGGTAACAGGCAAACGTTTGTTAATTGCCCGTCCGACTCGCGGTAAGCTTAACGCGCGAGTCAAATCTTTTTTAACTATCGCATAAAAAAAAAAAGATCGCGTTAACTGGAAATTTGCATCGTGTAAAGCGAAAAGTACTATAATTTTTTCAAATAGCGGTAACTGAAAAACGCGTTAATCGAACTCGCGTTATACGAGGCCTGGCTGTATTCAGCAGTGTTCATACAATATTAGAATCGTATAATTTTTAGGCTTTTTTTCTAAAAATTGTGATGATAACTTCAATACGTAAATAAAAACACACATTGCTTTGATTGATATCAAATGATATACAGTATTATACTCTAATTGACATAAAATATCATACGCTACATCATGCTAAGCAGTAATTTAGATTATGTCACTACATTTAAGCAGTGGTAGAAGATTTAACTGAATAAATCTGTGGCTTAGTTCTAAAAGGGCCAATGTAAATTTTCATCCATATTTTGTTCGCGGTATAAGTGAAAACTTAACTGATAAAAATGTGAAAGTTTTTTTTTTTTTTTTTTCTGCTACGTGATTATTAAAGTTCAATGATTCCCAGGAACACTGCTCTATTCACCATAAAAATCCTGGGTCCCTTACTGCGCATTGACATGTTGTACGTACTATTATCGCTGATGCTTGAGTATTCCCCATTTTCAGTGCAGATTACGTTCTTCGACCACTACATGAAGTTTGCTATCAGTAAGCAAGCAGATTTTGTTGTCAGTTAGGAATGATCACTTCGTTTAAAGTTTTTTTTTTTTTTTTTTTGCTATAGTCATTCAGCAATCACAAGAACGAAACAAAAAATTAAAGAGAACAGGATAAGAAATGTCCGTCTCTATCTGACAGGGCAAGTTGGATGTGCCAAGTGTCAAAAGCATTTCGATGGTTAAATCAATCGCGTCGAGGTTCCAGAACGTCTCTCTCTCTCTCTCTCTCTCTCTCTCTCTCTCTCTCTCTCTCTCTCTCTCTCTCTCTCTCTCTTCATAGAGACAATTAGAAAAAAACACATTCTTCAGTTTAACTGGATCATTATTTATGGCACATGCAGCACGTGAGCATGGAATATAATTAGATATTGCGCCCTCTGAGAATAAAACAAATTAAACTAATGGAATAAGATAATTCCTGGTCATAATCGGCACAGTACAAATATTCATTTTAAGGTATTTAACTGAAATATTGCATTTTAAGTTAACGATACTTAACAGATTTCCTAGGTTGTGGAACTTGATTCAATGTAAAATTCAATGTGGAACAGATTCAATGTAAAAAATATAAAGAATGGCTAAATGTAATGACTGGTGGTATTATTTTAACGTCAGATGAACAACTTTACTATTTGATTTCAAACAAATTTGAAATCAAATAGTAAAGAAAAATACTTTTTATTTGAATTCAAATTTAGTTTTGAAATAAATGTAAAGCCGAAAAGTGTTTTACTGATAACGAAAGTGGTATAAGTACTGTAATGGATGTATTTTAAGTGTCTTTATCAGAGGTTAATATCAGTACAGAAAGCATACATCTGTTTACGATAAGCACAAACTAAAACTTAAAATTCACACGCTAAAGGAAATATTTACTGATAACATTTATGTCACTTTAGTGCCCTATAAAAACGAATTTCCTTTCACTTTAATATCATTAAAATAATCTCTAAATGGTTTCGTGTTTCAGTTAGCCGTGTGGTCGCCACTTCTAAGAACCGCACCGAAGATGGGTTTATTTTTTCTTTCCCTTAGTGTTGTTTGCAGTAGCTAAAGAAAAGCAGCCATAAAACGTTGACAGCGGTATTTCCGTTCGTGTGAAGAACAGAGGCATGCTATGGATAGAAAGGGCTTTCTACCACCTGGATGCTGATCACAACACACCTGGCATTTCCGGAAATGGTGATTATCCTTAATAGCCCTCTGTTACTTCCAAGTGATAGACGGAAAGGGTTATCGAAACGTAAACACGGAAGCTTAAACTAGCCTGCGGGTCTTGATTCAATTTTTTTTTTATGGAGGAAGGAGAGTATTTAACCTTTTTTCACTCTTACCAACAAATGAAACGCATGCAATACACATAACAAGCACTACAGCAGGAAAGAAATTTCTGTTCCTCTCTCTCTCTCTTTCTTTTCATCACACACATATAGTTAATATCTACGAGAGTTTTCAAAGCTATTATCAAATGTATAGCAAATTGCTTTCTACAAATTGCGTGAAAAATACATGGACGATTCTTTAGAAGCTTAACGAACAGAATATCAACACAGAAAATAGGCATAAATATTAGGTAGAATAGGCTAAACGGGTTTTTTTTTAATACAAACAAATATGGTTGTTTTTTTTTTTTTTATACAAAATGTCATTTATATTTTTTGCAAAGCCAAATTTTCTTACCAAAAGAATTTTTAATGTTCATTTTTAAATTACATTTATTTATTTTTTTAATTTAAATTTTTGAAAATTTCATAAATCTTTTTTGCGCCAGGCTTTTAAAATCTGAGAAACTGGATGAAAGATTTCATCCAGCTTCTCAGATTTTTCAGGCAAGTCAGGAAAATCATTGAAAACAATAGCAGAAAGTAAACGAAACAATCGGAAGGTGAAATATAAGATTGAAAAAAAAAAAAAAAAAAAAAAAGGTTCTGTACCACTTTCAACGAAAACTGGCTCATCTCGGGTCGTACTGTGAGAATTAATTAATTCTATCTAGGAATTAAAGAAGCCTTGACTAGTCGCAATAATCTCTAAAGGCGTATTTATGTTCGCGTTTTCCTATGCGCGTAGGAACAATGCACCTTTTTAAATCCTTAAAACTGATTGATCCATATATACACCAACGCGCGTTTCTAACCACAGAAAAATGGTACGAGCGTTTCACCAAACCAGCAATCGTCCTTTGACACGCGCATACGAAGTTCGTATCAAGAGCAGTGGAAAGGCATTGGAGCTTTTATGCTGAGGAGCTTCGAAATTGTCGCGTTTTCCCAAATTCCCAAAAGAAGACCACTTCCGCTCTCCCGGATGAGCTCAGTTCCCTGTTTTCACTCTGATAGGTTTGTCACTGCAGGTGTGCCTTGTGCAGTGCGAACATCACAACAATTGATGAGTTGGACAATGGAACGATTGTTTGGCTAGTAGGGCATTTGCCCGGGCGCCAAAATAAGAACAATGAGGCAAGAAATATATATATCCTTAGTAAAAGGGCGCCGAAAAATCCTCCTGCCCGGGGCGCGAAAATACCTTGGTCCGGTTCTGTTTGACGAAGTCAAAAATCGGCCATACTTGTGGTATTCACCATCAGAGCATTATAAGAATCGGAAAATAAAAAAGGATGGCCGGGTTGAGATATTCGAAATCCTCATCCCTGACAAGAATGTGAGGTTGATAACGATAAAATAAAATCGGTAATTAGTATTGTATAATGTAAATGGTTTATTTTCATTTTATATTTAAGAAAAAAGTCATAATAATCATTTTTAATTTTTAAAGCAGTTAAGTGGATTTCACGGGAAGATGTGAAAATTATATATGAGCGCGTATGCATACGCGAGTAAAACGAGTACATAAACACAGGAGAAAACAAACGCGCGTGGGAAAACGCGAGCATAAATATGCCCAAGCTAATGTTGATCATTGTATACGACGCAAATATCACGCAAAATTCCAAGTAACCTTTCGAAATTTCTATTAAAAATATAGCTGTAGTTTAGATTTCTTATCAGCAGAAAAACACCAGAGATCTTTCCTTGAAATGCAGACCGGTATAATCAATTCCAACTGCATCACTTACACGTATTTTTGCAATGGACTTGAAAAACATACAAAGTGACATTGTCCGTTTTCACATATACTGCGAACACACAAAAAAATATATTAAATGTACAGCAGTCTGGATGACTTTCCCAAATCTGTAACTTTTTTGGAAGGTTTGTTGGTAATAGGGGCATGCGGACATAGTTTTACTTGTCTTTGTAGTACCAGGGGTTCCCCCCTAAACCCGCCGAATGCCACTGTGAATAAGCAAAAACCCTGCTAAGCCAGTCGTGAATGTTATGTAGGGTTCGTCTTTAGTGTGATGTAATCTTTGTGTTTTTTGACTGGCCTCTTAACAACCTGCCGGCATCACTTACCATGAGAGCTGATGGCAATTCTTCTTTCCCCAAGGAAGTGGGCTGTCTGCTCTGTTTATGCTTCATTCCACTACCCTAGGGTTTTTGATAATTACTTACCTACTAAATCATTAACGAAGCTTGCGATCTGGCCATGGCCATAAGGCAACCTAACCGATGAAAATTTTAAAAAGGGAAGGGTGGGAGAACGAGACAAGGATGATAATTACAGGACAAAGAGAGAAGAAAAGGGGTTTCTAGCAAAAAAGTATTGAAGAGAAGTGACGAAGTAAAAGCATAAAGGGTGTGGGCAGTTGTCCATCACAAGGCTGTGGTAGTAGTAGAGGCATGTGATGCAAGAAAGCAAACTTATGTATTATCAGACAAAAAAAAAAAAAAAAAAAAAAAAACATTTCACATATCTATTCCCTCTAAACGTCTGTCCAGTTCCTCCTTGAATTTATTTAAGCTATCAACTTCCACAACAACAACAAGAGATGGAAATTTGTTAAAGCAATCAACTACCCGCTGGCTAAAGACAAATTTCCGCACATCTATTGTATAACTATCAATCTGAATTAATGCCTGCTCAGGTTCGTAATCTGAGCATGAGGAAGAATCTCATCAGAATTCAGCCTGCTCAACCCATTCAAGGCCTTATACGATTCAATCAGATCAAATCCCAGGTGCCAAGTTTCCAGACGCTGCAATTTGTCGTACTGTCATGTGCTGGAGGGTTTGGTCTTTTCCTCTTCACACTGACCAGGATCTTGAAGAGAACAACTCTACACGTTCGTTGCCACCTAAGTGACATAACAGGGCTTACCATCAAGAAGGTGTGCATGAGTGGATTTTAGGGAGGCAGGCCAACCGGACTTCTCCTAAATCTTCTGAAATAGAAAGATATTGGATCCATCAGTGTTTTAGACTGAGTGTCTGATAACACACATAATGTCTGCTGCCCTCTAAGCCCAAGTTCAGTTTCCGTGCACGGCAGCCTGGTCGTACCCAGAGATTACAGACTAGCTTATATCTGTCGTAGGCTTCTGTGGCGCCTGATAATTTATATGCATTTTTCTTCTCTGCTACGAGCCTCATTAATTCATCCGACATCCATAGACCTGAACCTTGAACAGTATTTCTTAGTTGGTAAGAAAAGCCTAGAAGCCTCCAAGATTAAATCCCTGAAGGCTTCCCATTTAGAATTCACCGTTGGTAACATCATCAGTTGGTCCTACTCGATAGAATTTAAAAACTGTCGAGACAATGTAGTCACCTTTACGAATGCAATAGCCCTTCCCTTTCGCCTTGATGGTAGTTACATCTTTAAGTAATTCCCACATCAGTACATTGTGATCACTGTCACCCAATGGTTCCTTTATCTGCAAATTCTTAATGCATGAGTAATCACTGCTGATAATCAGATCAAGAGTATTACTCCCTCTGGTTGCCTCTCGAACATGTTGCTGTAGAAAACAGTCATCCAATAAATCCCCAAAAGTCTTGCTAGTGTGCGAGTGACCAACCCACAATTTCCAGTCGATATCTGGAAAGTTAAAATCCTCCATTATAAGACATTCTGATTTACTGGCCCACTATTTCTCTGCACAATTGCTCATTATACTCATCAGATTCATTAGGCCTATAATACACACCCACTCTCATTTTTCCTTTCGCAATGCTTATGTCACACCAAACTGACTCAACATTGCATTGTCCACCAACATCAATTGGATGCACTTCCTTAGATTTTATGTGTTTCTTAACTAACAGCATAACCCCTCCTCCCTTCCTGTTCTGTCTATCCTCTCTGTACACATTGTACTCCTGAAATTCCAATTCTACACTGTTTATCTCTGTGTGAGACCACGTCTCTGATATCCCAATGCTATCTGTCTCTGATATCCCAACAACAGCATTAGTAGAGGCACATGATGCGCAAGAAAGCAAGCTTATACAGCATCAGCTAAAAAAAAACAAAAAAAAAACCACTTCCCATTTCACTAATCCATTCGTTACAAATGTTTGTATAATTCTGCCTTGAATTTATTTAAAGCTATCAACTTCCACAACAACAGATTGGAAGTTTGTTCCAGCAATCAACTACCCGCTGGCTAAAGGCAAACTTCCGCACATCTATTCTACAACTGTCTTTCCTCATTTTGAATCTATGCCCCCTCCAGTTTATAATCTGAGCAAGAGGAAGAACTCCATTAGCATTGAGCCTACTGAATCCATTCAAGGCCTTATACAACTCAATCAGATCGCTTCGCAGGTGCCTAGTCTCCAGAAGCTGCAATTTACAGAACTTAAGCCTTTCTTCATAAGATCACCCCTTTGCTCCCTTCACGAGTCTTGTTACCCTTCTCTGTACTCGTTCTCGCAACTCAACATCCTTCCTAAAATGAGGCTTCCAGAGTTGTACGCAGTACTTAAGGTGTGGCCCGACCATTGCCTTATACAAGGGGATAATCACGTCCTTGTCCCTGCTCGCAAAATTCCTGTATATCATTGACAAGACCCTATGACCTACTCTAGCAGCCCGTCTGCACTGCTCAGAAAACTTCATATCTGACTGTACAATTATCCCCAGGTCTCTTTCATTCTCCACTACCCTGATTGTAACACCACATAGTTGATACATTTCTCTAGGGGTTACTGCTATTCATATGCAGTACTTTGCATTTGTCAATGTTAAACTTCAGTTGCCACTTCTCAGCCCATCTGCTCAACTTTTCCAAGTTCTGTTGCAGCAGCATACTGTCATTAACAACTCTGCCAACCTTTGTATCATCTGCAAATTTTGACGTTAAGCTTGATATACCTTCATCAATATCATTAATAAAAATACAAAACAACAATGGGCCCGACACCGAACATGAGGGACACCACCAATAACATTAGTCCACGAAGAGCAGCACCCATTGATTACCACCCTCTGTCTTCTCCCACTTAACCATCCTTTTATCCATTGTAGCAACTTGCCCTTAATACCATTCTGCTCCAATTTGTACAGTAGTCTTCCATGTGCAACAGTATCAAAAGCTTTCCTAAAATCCAAGTATATGATATCAAAATTATTTTTTGCATCCAGTTCCTTTGTGACCACATCATAGTATCCAGTGAAATTGGTCAGACAAGACTTCCCCTTCACAAACTCATGCTCTGTCTGAATTATTGCTGCAGTCTTGTCTAGATGATCCTGCAGTGCTTCTTTAAGTAGTGACTCCATTATTTTCCCAAGAACAGAAGTCAAACTAACAGGTCTGTAATTACTTGTGACACCCTTTGATCTCTTTGTGAAGTGAAGATACATTTACACATCTCCAGTCCGTGGGGACTACCCCCGAGTCCAAGGATGCTTCATAATTATGGCTAAGGGTTTGCTTAGTTGTTTTGCCGCCTCCTTTAATATATGTGGATAGATCCCATCTACCCTAGATGCCTTTCTTATGTTTAACTTCAACAATTTCTCCTCCATTTTGCTCGCAGTTATTACAAAATCGTTTAGCTCCCGTTAGAGTTTGATAAACATCTGGCCCCCTTCTCCTTGAATAACTCCTCATGTGTGAATGTAGATGCAAAATACTCATTTATTTCGGCATCTATCTGAGAATGACCATCTACAGTCAAACCATTGATATCAAGTGGACCAATCTGATTCATCCCCTTCCTTTTAGAGTTTATATAAGTAAAGAAGTCTTCGCTGTTTTTCTTTGCCAAAGTTTTTCATAATCTGCCTTTGCTTGCCTAACCTCCTTTGTGACCTGATTACAGACTAGCTTGTATCTACCATAGGCTTCTGTGTCGTCTGGCAATTTATGTGCATCCCATACAATTTTCTTCTCTACCAAGAGTCTCATTAGTTCATCTGACATCCATTTGGGCCTAAACCTAGAGCAGTATTTCTTAGTTGGAACAAAAAGCCTAGTAGCTTCCAAAATTACTTCCTTGAATGTTTCCCATTTGGAATTTGGTAACGTCATCAGTTGGCCCCACTGTATAGAACCTAAAAAATCTAAGACCACTGTAGTCGCCTTTACGAAAGCAAAAACCCCTCCCTTTACATCTTTAAGTAAATCCCACATCAGTACACTGTGATCACTGCCACCTTTATCTGTAAATTCTTAATGCATGAATAATCGCTACTGATAATCAGATCAAGAATGATACTCCCTCTTGTTGCCTCTCGAACATGCTGCTGCAGAAAACAATCATCCAATAAATTCACAAAAGCCTTGCTAGTGTGTGTGAGTGACGACCAACCACAAGTTCCAGTCTATATCTGGGAAGTTAAAATCCCCCATTATAAGACACTCTGATTTACTGACCCACTCTAGCTCTCTGTATAATTGTTCATTGTACTCAGAGTGATTAGGCCTATAACACTTCTACTCTCATTTTTGCTTTCCCAGTGCTTATGTCACACCAAACTAACTCAACAATCCACTGACCATCTATGTCAACTGGATGCACCTCTTCTATTTAAGGGGTGCATATCATCATTCTTCTCTTCCTTGGTGATTCCCTTTTATCTCTCTCTCTCTCTCTCTCTCTCTCTCTCTTGGGGTAGTTCAGAAATTTTTTTTTTTTTTGGCTGGTGCAGCATAAGCCTCAGGCTTCCTTTCACCATATGGCTAATAATAATAATATTTAAGGTACAATTAAAACAATTTATTTATTGGGCATTCTCATGCACTTAACGTCCGCAGTTATTCCTCTCAGTACAGTACCCTGAATTAGGAATACAGTATACACACTTATTTTTATTTAATATGTAATTTATTTTTTGTTGCAGGTTAAATGCACACATTTCTCTCAGTGTAAATAGGACTACATATACAAACAAACAAACAATCATCCACATTGAAATAGATACACTTACAAATACAATACACATCCATATACAATAAAATCTTTTACTCATTTGTTTAATCGAGTATAAATAGAACGGGAACAAAAACGTTTATTCATTCATACGTACATTTTCACACATTTAGGCATTCACTCACACCGGGGAGGAGAGGTTATCATTATAAATTAGGCAATCCCACTAGAGAAAGCTCTCAATCACGTCTGACAACTAAGACGTAAGTGGGCACTGCATCCAAGCACAGATCGTCATACACACTTTAATTAAGCTGACCACTCACCTTTTAACGCCGCAGTACGATTTGGTTGAATATGACAAAATTGAAGTGACTTTGAACGTGTGTGGGGGAAATCGATTGAATAGGTTCGATTTTGACTGCAGTCGTACAATCGCACGATTTGAGTCCTTCCATTCAGTTCCATTTTGTTGACAAAATGATATGGCAAATTATACACAATTTTCTGACTGAATTTTTTGAATTACACAAAGAATGCTTGCTTTTGGAAGGTATTTGAAAAGTAAAGTCACCAGAATATTATGACAAAAACGCAAGAGGGAAGATCCTGAGGCTAATTCGTTAAAAAAAAAGATTAATAATTTTAGAACCGCTTATAAAAGACGGCTTAAATTGGTTCAAAACTCAAGCTGATAATAATTGTAAATAGCTGTCCCCATTCGAATGTAGTTACGCCAATTGTCTGGATGCAATCGTAATTCTTCCAATAAATTAATATGCGAGTAAATATTTCTTTCATTAACCATTCTTTACACCAGCGTTTCCCAAACTGTGTTCCGCGGAACACTAGTGTTCAGTCACTTCCGTGAGATGTGAACAGTGTTCCGCGAAAAATCGTAATTAATAATTTAAAAAAATAAAATAAATAAGTTTTGCATATTTGTAGCGTACAGCACTTTTGTATCAAGGCGCTTCCGTAGCCAGGAGCAGCAGTGCGTAGCACACGCTTCTTGATTAGACCGGGGTTCGAGCCCGTGACCACCAAATACGGAAAGGTCAGGGAATGACCACTGCATATCCCAGGAGCAATATGGCCTTAGTTGCTAATGCTCCTAAAAAAAACAAATAACTAATAATCAAATAGACCGCGGAACACTTCATTTTGGCGGGCTTTGCATAGAAAAGTAGGAGTAAATGACATCTACGAAAAAGTAGCAATATAGTGGTCTAATATGCCATTCATATGGAATTTAGCCTGGAGTACATGGGTTGAAGGGAAGCGAACCGATATCATAACTAAACTCTCTTCCCTTCCTCGTATAATTTTTTTTTTTTTTTGATAATTTTCAGTATTTAGAAATGATCATGGATTTGTGATTGAAAAAAGGAACTTTAAAACGAGAAGCAAGTACTTCTAGTATTGCAACCATGGTCGATGAAAACGAACACAATATTGTCACTCTTCAAAGTGAGGATGAACAATCGCAGCCTTTTGTTCCCCAAAAATCCTAAGTGATAAAACAGAAACCAACTAATAAATGACCAAAACAAAAGTATGATAACAGTTATTTGAATTTCGGCTTTACATGTGTTGGAAATGTTTGGAAGTGCTCCTGATGCATAGTATGTTTTTTTTTTTTTTTTGATTTGGTAGTTGTTGGCGCATCGGCTTCAGTGGCCATATTGCACCTCCCAAGGTTTTTGCAGTACTTTGATCCAAGCCCGAGGCAGGATTCGAACCCGCGACCTTTGGGTTGCCGGGCAGGTACTTTACCCACTCGGCTAGCCCTGTCGGCGCGTTGTATGTAATAAAATATTAGCAAATAGTCTTTGGCACCCGCTAAACTTGTGTTCCGTAAATATACAGTATTGTGAGTCTGTGGGATGAAGTGTTTCGTTATTAAAAAGTTTGGGAAACCTTTACACTACCATCTTCGCATATTGTACCATTTTCCTTTAATTTTAATAACACAAAACAGCGAAAGATGCTAAGATAATTTGTTCATCAAGAGACACGTTTATTTTACAAACGTAAACTTCAAACAGCGCTGTCGTAACATGTTTGTGCCCATTCTAATTTCAAACAAAAATTGTACTACAATTGTATCCGAACAAAATCGTACTGCGGCGCAGGAACGTGAATAGTCGAGTTTACTGCCATTCATACGATTATGTAAACACATATCAAGGGGGCGGTTATCGTTGTTCGTACATCATACGTTCAAACAAGTACAAGCTCTCCCCCACGGCCGTAAAGCCGGACGTGATGAGAGTTCCAATCATACAGCCCAAACCAGTGACTAAGTTGAATGGAACTTACCGAGAGCAGGAACATACACTCTTTTACACAAAAACATACACGTATTCACATAATTGTGTCTACTTATATATTCAATCAGTGGAAAACGGGAGACCCCATCTAAAGAAAAAATTAATAAAGAACATTTTCATTTTATTGTGACAACAAAAACAAATTATATGACAAACTAAATATAAAATTAAATATAAACTAAATATAAAATTTTCAAAAATGTAAAACCATTTTTGAAAAAAAAAAAAAAAAACATAATTTTCAAATTAAGCTTCAAGTAAAGTTCACTGACCTTGGCAGGTAGAAAGTTCAGTTTCCGATAAAAATCACTTAAAAAATTAGTTAAAAACAGCAATGAGTTTTTGAAACAGTGATTTTGCACCCCCCCCCCCCGAGCAGGACCCTAGTCAGATGTATTTTTTTTTGCCTATAGGATAACACGCCACTGCATTCAATCTAGACTGTCATGCATACAAATCAGTGCCTATAGCCAAGTTCCCTGGAACTTAGCTATAGCAGTACATACTCATATACCCAAAATACATGTACACTGGCACATTTAAACCGATTTATGCTCATATCCTTTTTAACATATAATCAGGTTCTAACAAACATTCTAACAGGCCAGTTTCATTTAGATTTGTCTAAAGCAATGGATATCATAATCAGGTAGTTGTGCTTGTCTATACAGGTTATGGGATGGTCACGGTCTGGGGTCATAGCATGTTTCCTTCTCAGAGAAAGCCATAAAGTGCTTTCTCTGACTTTGCTCAAAATTTTCATCAGAGATGAGAAGATGCTCATCTTTGCAGTTTATATGTCTAATCTTGAACATTAGTCTACATCTGTAGGGAATGGTAATTAGGACAGGCATATAAGACATGGGTCCAATCCTCATCAGCTCCACAGGTGCATTTAGGATCCTGGGTGAACCTTAGTTGGCACAACTTTGCATTCAGGGAACCATGCCCAATTAACCAAAAATGGTGCATAGAGTCCGGGAGAAAACCATGGGGGGGGGGGGTTCTGAGAACCTAGGGTTACTTGAGGCAGGAAGCTCCTAGTGAGTTCCAATGTGGGAGTTTGTAACTATCTACTATGCCACTGATGGTAGAGTGCAGTCCAGCTTTATGGTGATCCCTAAGATGTTTGTTGGATTTGTCTCTTGATTTTATAATTGAGGCTCCTTATTATTACTTCTAGGTCAGGCAGAAATGCGAGATGACACCCAAATATTTGATTCTGTCTTCCTGGCTATTAGTTTTCTAGAAATTTTTATCTTATCTGTGATGGCCTTTGGATGTTTTACTGTCCTTTAAGTAACATAGACTTGGTTTGAGCTTCAGATATTACTAGCTTATGGATTTTTGCCCAGTCCTGTAGGATGTTTAGAGATTGCCTGATGTTCTAGGTCATCTTGACAAGCAAGACAAGGTCATCTGCAAAGGCGATCCTTTCTATGTAGCCAATATCCAACAAGAGTTGGACAGCTTAATGTAAGAAAATAACAGTCATCTTAATAAGAAAGAATTTGAAAATATCAGGAAAGTTTCATCTTTCATCGGTCTATCTTGTGATAATCATTTGAATCAGCAAAGGAGTGCAAGTGTAACTTTTCCAGGAAAATTAAAAAAAATAAAAAAACTTTAATAATTCTTCTCTTGAAACATGTATTAGTAAAAGCAACATTGCCAAGTGGGATCATAAATCAATAAATCTTATTAACCATGTGCACAAAGGTATAAATACTGACCATTTTAAACATAATAAAAATGTTTGTTCTATCAAATTGCAGACAGTGAATTTTATTACTTCTCATACCATGGATAAATAATCTCATAATTCCTTAAATGTAACATTGGGGGGGGGGGGAATTTCAAACAAAGAAAATATCACAAGAACATTACCATTTTAGAATGATACTGAATACTACATCTCCTTTAGTGATTCATTATCACCACAATAATAATGAATTTCAAATTTTAAGGCAAATTCCTCAAGGGGACAATTCAGATTAATATGCATCTATAATCAAAGGAGACTAATGAATTGACTACTTCAAACATGGAGTCATCTAATGTTCAGTTACAAGTGAATAGTAACAATAGGGATCATAATTTAAAATTGATTCTGAAACTGGAAAACCACAACATGAACTTTTGAATATGATCAGGACTAATGAGGTAAATTTTATTGGAAAAGGGAACTTATCAGTTGTTCCTCAAACGATTGCCTGGTATATCTTCAGGTAAGTCTCCTCCACCCCCCCATGGAGGATGCTTCCCTTGAATATTATTATTTTAGGAATAAATTAAACATTTCCATCACAACTGAAAAGATGAAATCACTTTATCCTGACACTTACTCTTACTTTCTGTAAGAGTATCTGTACAGGCTTACAGTATTTGTATTAGTAGTGGAAAATAATGCAAGAAAGCAAGCTTATACAACATCAGCCAAAAAAAGAGAAAATCCATTTCACCTTCCATCCCCTCAAATAATCTGTCTAGTTTTTCCTTGAATTTATTCAAACTATCCACTTCCACAATGGGGTTCCCCAAGGATCAGTATTAGCACCACTGTTGTTTTTATTTTCATAAACGACATTGATGAAGGGATAGAGGGCGTGATGTCTAAATTTGCAGATGATGTTAAAATTGGTAGAGTAGTTAATGATCACTGTCAAGCTGAGCTTCTTCAGAGAGACCTAGATAGACTTCAAGAATGGTCAGAAAAATGGCAGCTGTGCTTTAATCCAACAAAGTGTAAGGTATTACACCTGGGAAACAGTAATCCCAAAATAACTTATTCACTTGGTGGAGTTCAACTAAACCCAGTACTGGAGGAAAGGGACTTGGGTGTTACAATACGGTCAGACATGAAATTCTGTGAGCATTGTAAACAGGTTGCAAGGAAGGCCCATGGTGTCCTATCGATGATCTATCGAACTTTTGCAAGTAGAGATAGGGACGTGATAATCCCATTATATAAGGCTTATGTTAGACCACACTTGGAATACTGTGTTCAGTATTGAGACCGCACCTAAAGAAAGACATCGAGCTTCTTGAAAGGGTGCAAAGAAGGGTAACTCGCCTGGTGAGATCGGCAAAAGGGCGTCCTTATGAAGAAAGACTTCGAATATGTGGGTTGCAGAGTTTAGAAACTAGACACCTTAGAGGAGATTTGATTGAGGTGTTTAAGGCTCTGAGAGGCATCAGTAAAATGAATGAGGACAAAATTTTCAAGATTATAAATGATGCTAGAACTAGGGGACATAAATTCAAGTTACGGGGGGGGGAATGTTTAGATTGGACTGCAGGAAGTTTTATTTTAGCCAGCGAGTTATAAATTACTGGAATAAGTTGCCTTCATGGGTGGTAGAGGCCGACAGTTTGGGGAAATTCAAAGGTCATCTGGATAGTACTTTCAGGTAAGGGAAGCGCATAGGATGATAGGTTTAATTTCCTTTTTGTATTTATTTTTTATTATTTATTAATTATTATTATTTAGTTATTTATTTTATTTATTTATTTTTTTTTGTTTTTATAATTGTTTTGTTCGGATTTTTTTTTTTTTTTTGGCTGGTGCAGCATAAGCCATAGGCTTTCTTGCACCATGCAGCCGTTACTAATACTAATACAACAATGGATTGAAACCTGTTCCATAATCAACCACCAGTTGGCTGAAGGCATACTTCCACACACCTAATCTGCAACCATCCTTTCTTAATTTGAACTTAGGCATCCCCATGTGTATAGTCTGAGCAAGAGGAAGAATCCCATCAGCACTGAGTTTGCTTATGCCATTCAAAGTCTTAAACAGCTCAGTCAGATCACCTTGAAGGTGCCTAGTCTCCAGATACTGTAATATGCAAAACTGAAGCCTTCTGGGTAAGAGCACTCATTTTCCCCTCACTAATCTAGCTGCACTTCTCTGTACCCATTCCTGCAGTTCTACATCCTTCCTAAAATGAAACCACCATACTGCACTATACAGTACTCAAGATATGGAGTGACCACTACTTTATACAATGGAATAATCAACCTCCATATTCTTGCTAACAAAAATTCCTGTATAT
This sequence comes from Mastigoproctus giganteus, assembly GCF_048544385.1. Taxonomy (NCBI): domain Eukaryota; kingdom Metazoa; phylum Arthropoda; class Arachnida; order Uropygi; family Thelyphonidae; genus Mastigoproctus; species Mastigoproctus giganteus. The sequence continues at coordinate 155,986,262 of NC_143575.1, forward strand.
CACTGACAAAAACCCCATGAGTTGGCTTGGCAGCCTGTCTGCACTGATCAGAAAAACTTCATATCTGATTGCATAATTACTCCCCCCCCCAAGTACTTTTCATTTTCCACTACCCTGAGTATAGTACCACAGTTGGTATATTACTCTGGGATTGCTGCTACCCATATGCAGTACCTTGCATTTGTCAATGTTAAACTTCAATTACCATTTCTCAGCCCATCTGCCTAATTTGTCTGGATCTTGTTGCAGCAGCATAACTTCATTTCTCTCATAAACCAAACTACCAATCATTGTATCATCTGCAAACTTAGGCATTAAGCCTGATATACCTTCATCAATATGATTAATAAATAAGTGGAGCCATAATATTTTTAGTCCAAAAACCCATTGATAATCACTCTGTCTTCTCCCTTTCTACTATTCCTATATCCACAATAGTAACTTTCCTTAAAGCTACAATAATCCAATTTGTACAGCAATCTTTTATGTGAAACAATATCAAAAGCTTTCCTGAAATCCAAGTATCAAAATTATTTTTTGCATCCAGTCTCTTTATTACTGCATCACAGTATCCAATCAAATTGGTCAGACAAGATCTCCCCTTAATAAACCCATGCTGTGACTGAGGTAAAAAAAAAAAAAAAAAAAAAAAAAAGGTAAAGTGCAGCCATTATCAACCCACTGCAGGATGGAAGCCTCCTCAACAATTCATGCTGAGGGAAATGGACCATAATCTGCCACGCTGGTCGGCAGATCGACCGTATTTAGCAGTCAGGGGTTGAACCCCAGTCTACTCAAACAACGTGTGCTATTGCACTACCGCTCCTGACCACTCGGCTATGGAGGCCATTGTGACTGAGGTATAACTGCACTATTATGTGGATGGTCCTGCATTACTTCTTTAATCAGTGACTCCAGTATTTTCCCTGGAACAGAAGTTAAGCTAACAGGTCTGTAATTACTCATGTCACTCTTTGATCCCCCTTCCTTGGGAATTCGGGGTATTCACACATCTCCAGTGCACGGGGACTCAAAAGTTCTCTCGTAATTATGGCTGAGGGTTTGCTTACTTCTTTTTCTGTTTCCCTTAATATAACTGGCTAGATCCCAACCACCCCAGACAGGTCTAAATATAGATTTAAATAAAAAAAAAATTTTTAAGTAGTTTAATAACTATGTTACTTTTAGAACCTACTACAATAAATTTGCTACTGGAACAATAAAATATCATCTCAATAAATAGAATTATTTAATAATAAAAAAAAATTGTTTTAGTGGTAAAAATTTAGATGTTACCGGAAGCACTTTCAATTATATGTATTTTCATAATGGAAACATCATCAGCTCTATTCATGTTTTGAATCTAAAGGTTAATCACTCTGATTTTGACTCTTTGCATTAACCAAAATATGGCTCTCATCAGGCACATTAGTCCGAGGTAAGCTCTGCAGATTTTATAACTTTATCAGAAAAGACAGAACAAATAAAGTGTTGGGGGGAGGGGGTGTAACTGCAATTTTATTACATCAAAAATTGGTTGTTTTAGAAACCATCTTCCTAACAAGTACTGAGGGTATCTATTCTATTCTAAGTTCAGGATAAGTGTATTTACCCCTCCAGTTAACAAGGCAATGCTTAATTAACAGGTTTCAGCAACTTTTGGATCATTTACTAATTTCTTCAAATATGGAAGCAAAACCTACAGTAATGAGTGATTTAACATTCAATATGAATATGAAAATAATAATTGCATCTTCCCTTGCAGCAACACATATTTAAGTAATTAAAAAATATGATTCTCAGGCTCAATATGAATCAAAAATGAGATACCTACTAGGCAAGATAAGCATTTGGATTTAGTCTCTACAAGTTTTAAAATAAGAATCAATTATGCTAATTTTTTTATTTTTTATTCCATCACATATTGAAGACTGAATGGGAATTTCATACAAAAATAATTAAAAAAGATAAAAAAACAGTTCCATAACTGTAAGAGTGCACCTTGGGATAAAGTGAGAAAAGAAATTATGAATACAGAATGGCAAAATTCCTTTAGTATAGAACAGGGGTGGGCAAAGAGTCGATCGTGATCTACCAGCCAATCACAGATTTAATTTCGGTCAATCACGAAGAATTTAAAATATACAGTCATCCCTCGATTTGTACACCTTGTGCAATGAAATTTTTGAGATGGTAGATCGCGGCCCATTTTGAAGGAAAAAAGTAGATCGCATCACAAATTAAGTTGGCCACTCCTCATATAGAAGATACCAATGTTCTTTTAAAGATTATTTATGATAAATTACATCAGATTTTAAAAAATACCATTTCCATAAAATCTAAAAGTATTAATATAAGTAAATTTGGACATATATCCAATTTGGTTTCATAAGGATTAATTCAGCTTCTTAGGCCAAAAAAAAAAAAAAAAAAAAAAAAAAAAAGAAGAAAAAAAAGATACATAAAAGATAACTAATAATCAGAATGCCTATCAACAATTCTCCAGTCTTCTGAGGCAGATGAAGTAAAGAAACATTTAACAAATATACAGAATACAGTTTGAAAAAAAAAAAAAAAAAAAAAAAATCACCACACCATTTTGGAGTCACTGGGGGCAAAGCAAAAAGAAATCTAATCTTGAAAGAACTGACATTATTAATGTGTTGAATTAGATAAAATATTATACTAAATTATATGTCCAAGGTGTTGAAAGCAATATGGTCAAGAATAATATTCCTTCCTCATTATGTTTTGGTACATTTTAATATAAACTCTGACACTAAATAAATTCCAAGTAAATTATGTAATTATTACTGATAGAATTCCTATGGAATTCTGGAAGCATTGCTTTGCTATTCTACAACAACACTCGTTACATATTATTGATGTTATATTTAAACATGGGTTGATATCATCCATATTAAAGATTACTACAATTACTCCTTTAATTATATTTCATAAGACTAACACCTTAACCAATATTGTAGAATATATCACTTATACTCAGATCTCAAAGTTTACTACTAACGATTCCTTATAGGGAGATCCACAGTGACTAACTTTATTTCTTTAAAACACAAAATATTAATTGTGTACTTGATATGAATAATTAGACTAACATTTTTCTCTGGATTTACTAAAGGCATCTGACGTACTCCCAGATATATTATTTATTCTAAATTAAAGAAAATTAGGATATTGAATAAAGCATTTTCATCATGAAATATCTTTTAGAAAATGCCTATTAATAAAAGATCTGTTTTTTTTTCTTTTCAAAGGAAGGGGGGGCAGTTCCTTGGGTTTCTTCTCTTGGTCCCCTCTTGTTTGAAATGTCACTTCAAGATTTTAACATACTAAATAAGGGACTGTCTGTCATTACTAATAATACATGGATTAAAATGAATGGACTAACATAACTCAGAAAAATGCAGCATCATGTCAATCTTAGATTATCATAAAAAATATATATATTTAAATTCCAATACACACTGAATGATAATCTAATAAGCAGTGTTCAAAAAGTTCTTTGATTTGGGGGTTTTAGTTCTCCTCCAATGGTTATTTACAGTTCATGTTAATCGGATCACTGAAAAAACTTCGGCTTGCTAACAAAGGATATTTTATTTTATTTTATTAACACTTATGTGATAAAAATTGCTTGCTGCATGTCTATAAACACAATTCTTGGGTATGCATCTCAGGGAGCTATCCAAACCAAATCACATATTAAACAACTGGATCATATTCAAAAGTACACGGTTAGGTTTTTGGTTATTTAAGTCAAGACTGAAATTTGAGATGAACACGTATGGTAATTGGTGTAAATATTTTAGCCTTCTTCCATTTTTTCAAATAACAATTATTGTTGATTGTAAGTTTCTTTATTATCTCATTAATGGAAAATTGGATGCATCTGAAACGTCCCTTGGTTATATTTGGACGTCCACCAGACCCTTGAGGAAATATGATTTATCTGTACTTACCCAGTCAGAACAAATTATTTAAAATTTGATTATTTTAATAGAACTTTTAGAACTCTGAATGAGGCTAATATAGACATTTTTCTGGAATATGTTAATCTCAACAGTGAAGGGGATGAAGTTTTAATCATCAAAATAATGACAAAAATTAATTATAAAGACAGTAATTTAACACATGCTGTAAGTATTTAGGGAGAGTTTATAATTTTATTTTTGAACTTATTTTACAATCGCTATATATCAATAATGTTTTTATCCTATATCAATAATTGAAAAAAAAAAAAAAAAAGGAGGGAAGAAGAGAAAAAAAGTGAAAAAAAAATAGGTAATAGTGCTGCTAATTTTTTTTTTATATCTATATACTTTAATGTATGCACTATCAAATTTAATTAAAAAAATTGAATATTACTTCCATTTAATGGAAATGGAAAGCCTGCTTCCTATTCTGCATGTTTTTGATATATGTCTTTATAAATGTATAGGTATATTCTTATAAAAGGTGCACGTGCTTTATGTGTGTGTGTATATATTTATGTGTAAGCAATTGTATTGCATTTATATATATGTGTGTGTATGTGCGTGCCTGTATATGGGTGTATGTAAATATGCATGTATCTATTTGAATTACTACTATTAAATTTTATTATTTTTTAAAATTAGATTATATATTTTAATATTTATTTTTTATCAATATATGCATTAACTTATTTTCCTTATACAGCATTTACTTACACTGATAAATTTATTTCATTTTTGTGTTTTTAAATAATTTTTAATCCAGTTTAATGTATTTTGGTTTAATGCATGTTGGTCTCTTACCAAGTCTGTTAATGTTGAACACATTCAAATAAAATTTCTTTGATTTCTGCATTACAATAATAAAGTATTGGCATTAACGCCAATACTTTATTATTGTTTCTTACATTTGCCATGCTAATGGCAAATGTAAGAAACAGGTTTATCATCAGCAAAAAAAAAAAAAAAACACTTCCCATTTCACCTATTCATTCACTCTATTTTGTCTAGTTCTTCCTTGAATTTATTTATGCTATCAACTTCCACACATCTATTCTGCAACCATCCTTCCTCAATTTGAATTTGACCGCCTGCTGGCTAAGGGCAAACTTCTGCACATCTATTATGAAACTATCCTTCCTCAATTTGAATTTGTGACTGCTATATGTGTTGCCTGAGCAATAGAAGGAATCCCATCAGCACTGAACTTGCTCAATCCATTCAAAGCCTTAACACTTCAATCAGATCCCCTTGCACGTGCCACGTCTCCAGATGCTGCAATTTGAAGAACTGAAGACTTTCTTGGTAAGAGCATCCCTTTGTTCACCTCACCAATCTCATTGCCCTTCTGTGTACTCATTCCAGAAGCTCCACATCCTTCCTAAAATGAGACCTCCTGACCTGTATGCCATACTCAAGATATGTCCTGGCCATTGTCTTATATTATGGGATAATCACCTCCTTATCCCTGCTAGCAAAATTTACCATTTCTCAGCCCATCTGCCTAATTTGTCTGGATCTTGTTGCAGTAGCATAACTTCATTTCTCTCATAGACCAAACTGTCAACCTTTGTATCATCTGCAAACTTAGACATTAAGCCTGATATACTTCCATCAAAATCATTAGTAAATAAGTGGAGTCATAACGTTATTAGTCCAAGAAGAGCAGTACCCACTGATAACCATTCTGTCTTCTCCTATTCACATTCCTTTATCAACAATAGCAACATGCCCTTAATGCCACAGTGCTCCAATTTGTACAGCAGTCTTTTATATGCAACAGTAACAAAAGCTTTCCTGAAATCCAAATACTGTATTTGATATCAAAATAATTTTTTGCATCCAGTTGCTTTGTGACCACATCGTACTATCTAATTAAATTGGTCAGACAGTATTTCCTCTTTTAACAGACTTTAATCTCCACTAGTGCAAAAAAGTCAGGTTATGCTAGGCCACCAAATTCGAGAGAAAAAATGTGTATACTAAACATCACGGACACCGTTTTTCGCTAGAATCCATCTCGAGTAGGGCTGGCAGGAATACGGCCCTCCTGTTGAAGAAGGGCATTTACTCTAATTCAAAATGGTGGTCGGAGCTAATCTGTCATCAAAATGATTTTGGTTCGGAGTCATCGGATGTACTTATTTAATTGTTTATTACTTCTATAATTTCAACATATTTTAATTGTTTATTACTTCTATAATTTTAATTGTTTTACATTTTGATTCTTATATTTTTATTATTTTATACAATCGCTCAGTTTATGTTTTATGTGGGACAAGTTTTATTGTTCCTGTTGGCTTCACCACAAGCTATGTTATTTGCGATTGTTTAGTTTGCGTTTGCGCATTTACACTTGTACATACATGAGAAAATGTAACTTCAGTGTTTCCATGTGTTCATAATCACTGTTCTCCCCACACTGGATGCAAAAGTCCCGGGCTTGAAACCCGTCAGTGACGCGAGGAACTTTTGAGTTTTTTTTTCTTCATGGCTAAGTTAGTCGGTCTCAGGCGAGGACAGCCAGTTTTCCTTCCTGTAACTGATTTTTCTCTGGTGTGTTCTCTGGTCGATATGCGTTTTGCTGAACGAAAGAAATCCCAGTTTCTGGGAAAAAAAAAACTTGCTATCTACGCCTGACTAACTCAGCCACTGAGTGAAAAAAGCCCATTAAAGTTCCTCGCGTAATCGACGGGATTCAAACCCGGGCCTTTTCCACCCAGTGTGGACAGGACAGTGACGATACCACTGTGCTATTCGCGCAGACGGCATATACGAGACAATCAATGATTGTCTCATGCTATTGATGAATCGGGAGTTAGTGGGGATATAAATCTCAACCTGCGTTAATATCACATTTCGCGCTAATGCTTTCAAAGAGGGACAATGATTTGTGACGTACTTGGCCATTTCTGGTCATTTTCATAAATCTTACTTCTCTTCAACTATGCCTTTCTGAAAAGGCAAATTGTATCCAGCAGCTATATAACGTTGGAACAATTTCTTCCTTACAATTTATGATGACTTCAAGGCTGAATTTACGCCTAGACGGTTAGGCAGTTAGCTTGTCTAGGCATAAATTTGGTCCTGAAGCCTCTTATAATCTGTCAGGAAACATGATAATTCCCAATCCAGGTTCTTTTGTATTAACAAGATTATCTTTTGCAATTAGGCGCGCTTTAGGACAAAGTACGTGCTACTATTAAATCAAAAACATAGCATAGTAGCCTTAAAATTCGTTTTTAGAGCATCACTGTTTCAAAATATTTTTTCCCCACAGATTCACTCCACCTTCCCCCGCAGAGGCCCATATATATATATACAGTATATATATATTTTTAACTGGGTCTCTGTATGGATATTTGGTCTAAGGTCATTACATACTTTGCATGGCCTTGATTGGCGCATGCTGCAAAGTCGTGGATACGTCAGCAAAAAAAAAAAAAAATAATAAATAAATAATAATGTATGAATAAATATGCCTTTAGTAACTATTATGTAACGTCAGCTTAGATAAAAAAATTAAGGCCGGATCCTGCCTGTTTTTTTTTTTTTTTCTTTTTTTCTTTTTTTCTTTTTTGAGGAGAGGTGAAGTTACAACGAACTTCTCTGTTTGGAGAGGACGGAAGCATAGAAAATTGGAAGGAACCATCATTCCGTTATACGATTCTTTTGTACTTCTCGATTATCCCCTACCACTTCCTTAAATGCAGATCTCAGTTATAATTCTCCAATGGGGCAAAGATAAATTAGTTAATTTCAACCCTTCTAAAACTCAGTCCTGTCATATCTTACAAAAAAGGATCCTTCTGCTCCTATGCTTATCTTCGATGACTCAGATTTCTAGACAAGATCACATATCTCTATTAAGGATTATCCATGACTTCCAATCTCTCTTGGCATAAGCATATCACAAATATTGCTTCCTTTGCATCTAAAAAACTGTGTTTTCTCTTTCGCTCTCGGCATTATTTTCCTTCTAAAAATTTAGAAATTTTCTGCACAAATCTCAAAACCATCCTACCATGGAATAGCGTTCCCATATCTGGGGCCGTGTTCCCATAGCTTCTCTCAGGCCTCTTGACTCCATTCAAAAAAGGATAGTTAGGTTAATTAATTACCCATCTCCTAAAAAATCTCTCCGCTCCGCGTCTCATAGACATTCTGTTTCTGCTGCATGCTTTTTTATCCATGGGCACTGAATTCGCTTCTGTAATTCGCTCGCTCTCTCTCTCGCTCAAATCAGGATCCTTTTACTGTCCTGTCCAACTTTTCTTCCTCATTTATTCCTTCAACTTCCATTTTCTGGAACAAACCTCCATTCACACGTATTTCCCTAAAATTACAATCTACAGAAATGCAGGTCTAATGTCAACAAGTATGTTCACAAAAATCATCTGACATGATTCTAAATCTACCCAAAAGAGTGCAATAGGCAATTAAAATAGTGTTTCTGTATTTTACGGCATTTTGAATCATCGGTAGCCTAATTAGCAAGATTTTACTGTTCCAATGAACGATGTTGAGTATTTTGTCTGATTCCTATTACTTTTCCTCAAAGACACTTTTCTGAAACATTTTAAACCTAATTTCGAGATGACTGGAATCAAATTTTTGTTACAAGGTCTCTCTCTCTCCTCTGAATAGTTTGTATTTTTTTTTTTTTTTTTTTCATTCATTGAAGTGTCAGGCATAAGAAGTTCCAGTGAGCCTGAAACAACAGTCATCTACAAGCTTCCTTGTATGTGAGTTAAGCACAAAAGCAACTAAGGTATGAGGTGACAGTGTATATGCATCTGTAAACTACGTGTGGTCAATTTTTACGTTTGCTGGGCAAAAAACCTTAGTTTCCGGGAATAAAAACCATGCAACTTCGCCTGAGATCGACTAACTCAGCCAGGCTGTGAAAAAAAACTTTTATAAAAATTGCTTGCGTAATTGATGGAATTCGAACCCATGTATTTTGCACCCGGTGTGGGAAGGGCACCACAGTGGTAATATCCACTGTGTTACACACATGGGAGCTTTCCTTCTTTCGTATATAATAAAAACTGGCCAACTAGAAATGCAACTGCAGAAGGTACATCGTATTCCTTGGCAAAGGATGCAAAGAAAAACAGAAAGGAGTTCTTTACATACTTGAACTCGAGAAGGAAAGGGATGAATCAGATTGGTCCACTGGATATTGATGGTTCAACAGTTGAGGATCCTGCTCAGGTGGCTAACAATCTAAACGAGTATTTTGCATCTACATTCACGCATGAGGAGTTATTCAGGAAGGAGAATGATGTAGGTAAAGTAAACATTGGCAGTGAGCTGGATGATTTTGTAATAACTGAGAGGAAAGTGGAGGAGAGATTGTTGAGGATAAACATAAAAAAGGCACCTGGGGTGGATGGGATCTATCCAGTTATATTAAAAGAGGCAGCAAAGGAAGTATGCAAACCCCTAGCCATAATTATGAGAGCTTCTTTGGACTCAGGGGAGGTACCCATAGACTGGAGATGTGCAAATGTAACCCCAATTCACAAAGGAGGATCAAAGGCTGACACAAGTAATTATAGACCTGTTAGTTTAACTTCTGTTCCAGGTAAATTAATGGAGGCACTGGTTAAAGAAGCACTGCAGGATCATCTAGACAAGAATTCAGTTATAGCTCAGACGCAGCATGGTTTTGTTAAGGGCAGGTCTTGCCTGACCAATTTGATTGGATACTATGATGTAGTCACAAAAGAACTGGATGCAGGGAATAACTTTGATATTATATATTTGGATCTTAGAAAGGCTTTTGATACTGTTGCACATGGAAGACTGCTGCACAAATTGGAGCAGTGTGGCATTGGAGGCAAATTGCTGCTATGGATAAGGGGATGGTTGAGTGGCAGAAGACAGAGAGTGGTAATCAATGGGCACTGTTCAACGTGGACTAATGTTATTAGTGGAGTCCCTCAGGGCTCAGTGTTGGGTCCATTATTGTTTTCTGTATTTATAAATGATATTGATGATGGTATATCGGGCTTAATGTCCAAGTTTGCAGACGATACAAAGGTTGACAGGGTTGTCAAGGACACTACTGACACTATGCTGCTGCAACAGGATCTGGAAAGGTTGAGCAGATGGGCTGAGAGGTGGCAAATGAAGTTTAACATTGACAAATGTAAAGTACTACATATGGGAAACAGTAACCCCAGAGCAACGTATCAACTCTGCGGTATACACTGACAGTGGTGGAGAATGAAAAGGACCTGGAGGTAATTGTGCAGGCAGATATGAAGTTCTCTGAGCAGTGCAGACGAGCTGCAAGAGTAGCTCATGGTGTCTTGTCAATGATATACAGGAATTTTTCTAGCAGGGATAAGGAGGTGATTATTCCCTTGTATAAGGCAATGGTTAGGCCACATCTTGAGTACTGTATACAGGTCTGGAGGCCTCATTTCAAGAAGGATGTAGAGCTGCTGGAACGGGTACAGAGAAGGGCAACAAGATTAGTAAATGGAACAAAGGGTTGCTCTTACGAAGAAAGGCTTAAGTTTTGCAAATTACAGAGTCTGGAGACTAGGCACCGGCGAGGTGATCTGATAGAGGTGTATAAGGCTTTGAATGGTTTGAGCATGCTCAATGCCAATGGGATTCTTCATCTTTCTCAGAATAATCACCTCAGAGGGCATAAATTCAAATTGAGGAAGGACGGATGTCGGATAGATGTGCGGAAATTTGCCTTTGGCCAGCGGGTGGTTGGTTGGTTGGTGGAACCGACTTCCGTCACTTGTTGTTGAAGTTGATAGCCTAAACAAATTTAAAGCTCAACTGGACAGGTATTTCGAACGAACGGAGGGGTGAAATGGGAGAGGGTTTTTTTTTTTTTTTTTTTGGCTGATGCTGAATAAGCTTGCTTTCTTGCATCATATGCCTATGCTAATGCTAATGTATTCTTCAGTACACACCTCTATGTCCCCATTTACCTCTCTCACACCATCAGCTGCCGCGGCAGAGTGTGTATATGTATGCGCGCGCACATTTCACAAAAACTAACAACCCAAAAGTTTTTCAGCATGAAAATAATTTTACCCGCTGTAAAGCTTGAACACCTGGTCCGAAAAAACAAAAAGAAAAAAGCACGCTTTTTATTTCACCTAAACCAGGAACCTATAGTATTCAGTTTCCAGTTGTCGATTATAATATAATTATTGTGCGTTGTGTTTGTTCGCAGCTTCCGCTTCAAACATCGCTGCATTAATATAACATTATTAATCTAATTTCAGTATAACCAAAACTAGTTGAACATTAAAATAATAGCTCGTGTATAATTTCTCGCTGCCTACTAAAACTCTAGAATTTCTATCTCATAAAAAAATAAACACCAGTGAAACATCAGTGAATATTTAAATTTAAGTTTTCTAAATAATCTTCTGTTTTTAATTAATATTTAACTGCTGCAAAATTCTTTCCTAAATTCAGCTTAGTTGATAAAACACCTTGCGCAAGTTTTCTCCTCAGTTTAATTCCAGGTAGGCTAAAATAGCACAAGTTTTTCGTCTGTTTTTATTTCGAATAACATTTGTGGAGAACCACGTGATCATCATCATCAACAGCAGACGACAGTTTATGAGTAATCGCGTCACTTCTACATCAAATAGCTACAGGTTTGTCTCTCTTGCTTGGGCTAACAGTCAACAGAACTTTACATAATGGAGAAATCACTGTGTATAAACTTCGCACATCAACTAATCACTAATATTCCAGACAGCTCTCTGAAGTCTCATTTTAATTAGGTAAATTTGTTTACTAATTATTCAAACTATTTACAAAAGAATATTATTATGCACTTTACGTATCTCCTTGAATCTTTTTAATATTTTTTGCTTTTCTAAAATGGAATCACAAAAATATATCTACATAATATTTTTTCCTAAAAATTCGCTAATTAAATTAATATGTTACTTATTTCGACGGTATTATCAAATTATTTCTGTGGTTTCATTGATCTAATTGTCTTGAATACCTGCATTTTTAAAATGTGTACTGGTTACTATATTTTGTACTAAAAAGGTTTCAGTGTTTTTGTTTTTATTGATATGTTTTCTATTAGTTAACTTGGGAAAATTATATCCTACAGCATTTTTAATATTTGATTTGTTATTATTATAAATTAGTGTATTTTTATTATTTTTTTACTGATTAATTTTTATAACCCCTGTCTCTGTTAGCTCATGCTGCTGTGTTTATGCAGCATAGGCTAACAGAGACAAGGCTTGCGTACGAATAAATGGATATTGGCTTAGCAACGTTTCATACTTTCTACCATTTTTATAAGCGACTTTAAAATGAAATTTTTTTAGCAAAATGTCAACGTCTTATTCTAAAATACATTTCTTTATAGATGTATTTATACGGATTGTGCAAAATCTGATCTCCTCAGAATTACCTGTATTTCTTGATGAATGAAAGGTGTTTTTTTAACCCCCCCCATTTTGGAAGGGGGTAAATATTAAACAATTTTTTTAGAATTAAACACTTATTGTTGTAGCGACTATTTCGTCGGCGCATTAGCACAATAAGTGGATAAGGGAGACTAAAGACCTCCCCCCTCAAACTTTTTTTTATATAATAGCTATTATATATGAAAATGTTTTTAAAAAAAAACTACTGTGAAACGCACGAGTCCACCATCCCTTAACTAAATTTCTGGATACGCCACTGAGTCGGTGTCCGAAAACGTTTCGCGTTCGAAGCTCATTATTCGATTTTCCCCATCCTTTCTTTTTTTCCCTTTATCTTTTCTAATTAAAAATAATAGACGTAATTTTATTTCTCTTGTATGTATACAAGTTACATTTTTGTGTTATTCAAATCAAATCATTTTTATGTTAGCCGAATTGGAATAGCTGGACACATACATTTTTGTAGTATTCGATCCGATTGCTAATGGCAAAAGATAATAATAAAGAAATTGAAATGAATAATATATGCATTTTCTAATAAAATGAATAAATTATATTTAATAAACTATTTATTAAAAAATACTAAATGAATAAAAAATTAGAAAATTTTTATTCATTTAGAAAATTGCATTTCTTATTTATTCATTTCGTTTACTCGTTCCAAATGTATGCGTTAAAAGTGAATAAAACAGATGTATATTTTTATGAATAGAATAATAGATTGTGCTATATTCCGTACATACATTTTTCAGTACTATCTTGCATTATTAGAATTCAATACGAACAGTGCAAAAACAATATAAAAACGAGTTCCCTATCTTCATAATAATGGAAAATTTTTTATCGGAACCTGCTTAAAACAAAGCCATGACTGGCACTGGAAAAGCAAAACATTTTAGTCAGGAAAGTCCGGTCTTTGTATGTGTGTTTGTGTCCACCTGTAGATGTGAAGGTTAAAAAGCAACAAGTAAATTCTAACATATAATAAATCAACAAGATAAAAAAAATAATAATAATAAAATAAAAAAAATTTATTAGTTTAAGTGTGTAGGTTTTTTTTTTTTTTTTCTCTTCAATATGCAAAAATGATTTTAATTACTTAAATGTAATCTTAAAATCTCGATCGGGCTTCATGAAGAACTGCGGGCACCGGATAAGTGTTAACGCCCCAAATTCTATATCCCTCACATCGTCGAGCCTAGTTATAGTTTTAAGATAACCTTCTTTATAAGCGCATTTTAGAGAAAGTAGTTTTGCACTCCATATTATTTTCCCTTGAACGTTCATCTAATAAATTACAGACTAATTCTCAAGGATAGGTGGGTTATAACTTCCCTTGTGTATAATTGATTTAAGTTATATTCTTTTTTTTTTCTTATATTTTAATATTAAATTAAAATATGCCTATTTTAATTTAATGTATTATATTTGATACATTTTATTGAAGTTGTATCGTTGTGAAGTTGTGTATATATAAGGAAGAATATGTATATAAGAAAAAAAATGTATGAAGATGAGCTATTACAAAGGAGGTTAGGCAGGCGAAGGCAGATTACGAGAGATCCTTGGCAAGGGATGCAAAGAAAAACAGCAAACAGTTCTTTACTTATGTAAACTCTAGAAGGAAGGGGATGAATCAGATTGGTCCACTTGAGATCGATGGGTCAACTGTTGATGACCCTGCTCGGGTAGCTAGCAAACTAAATGAATATTTTGCATCGACATTCACACATGAGGAGTTATTCAGCGAGGGGAATGCCAGAGGTGTATTCAATTCTAGCAGTAAGCTAGAGAATCTTGTAATAACTGAGAGCAAAGTGGAGAAGAAATTGTTGAAGATAAACACAAGAAAGGCACCTGGGGTGGATGGGATCTATCCAGTTATATTAAAGGAGGCAGCAAAGGAGGTAAGCAAACCCTTAGCCATAATTATGAGAGCTTCCTTGGACTCAGGGGAGGTACCCATTGACTGGAGATGTGCAAATGTGACCCCAATTCACAAAGGGGGATCAAAGGCTGACACAAGTAATTATAGACCTGTGAGTTTAACTTCTGTTCCCGGAACATTAATGGAGGCACTGGTGAAAGAAGCACTGCAGGATCATCTAGACAAGACTTCAGTTATAGCTAGGACACAGCATGGTTTTGTTAAGGGGAAGTCTTGCCTGACCAATTTGATTGGATACTATGATGCAGTCACAAAAGAACTGGATGCAGGGAATAACTTTGATATTATATACTTGGATCTTAGAAAGGCTTTTGATACTGTTGCACATGGAAGACTGCTGCACAAATTGGAGCAGTGTGGCATTGGAGGCAAGTTGCTGCTATGGATAAAGGGGTGGTTGAAGGGGAGAAGACAGAGAGTGGTAATCAATGGACACTGCTCATCGTGGACTAATGTTATTAGAGGAGTCCCTCAGGGTTCAGTATTGGGGCCTTTATTGTTTTCTGTATTTATAAATGATATTGATGATGGTATATCAGGCTTAATGTCCAAGTTTGCAGACGATACGAAGGTTGGCAGGGTTGTCAAGGACACTACTGACACTATGCTGCTGCAACAGGATTTGGAAAGGTTGAGCAGATGGGCTTCGAGGTGGCAAATGAAGTTTAACATTGACAAATGTAAAGTACTACATATGGGAAACAGCAACCCCAGAGCAGCGTATCAACTCTGTGGTACTACACTGACAGTGGTAGAGAATGAAAGGGACCTGGGGGTGGTGGTGCAGGCAGATATGAAGTTCTCTGAGCAGTGCAGACGAGCTGCAAGAGTAGCTCATGGTGTATTGTCAATGATATATAGGAATTTTTCTAGCAGGGATAAGGAGGTGATTATTCCCTTGTATAAGGCAATGGTCAGGCCACACCTAGAGTACTGTATACAGGCCTGGAGGCCTCATTTCAGGAAGGATGTAGAGCTGCTGGAACGAGTACAGAGAAGGGCAACTAGATTGGTGAATGGGACAAAGGGGTTCTCTTACGAAGAAAGGCTTAAGTTTTGCAAATTACAGTGTCTGGAAACTAGGCACCAGCGGGGTGATCTGATAGAGGTGTACAAAGCCTTGAATGGTTTGAGCATGCTCAATGCTGATGGGATTCTTCCTCTAGCTCAGAAAAATCACCTGAGAGGGCATAAATTCAAATTGAGGAAAGACAGATGTAGGATAGATGTGCGGAAATTTGCCTTTAGCCAGCGGGTGGTTGGTGGGTGGAACAGACTTCCATCCCTTGTCGTGGAAGTTGATAGCCTAAATAAGTTTAAGGCTCAGCTGGACAGGTATTTCGAACGAACAGAGGGGTGAAGTGGAAGTGGTTATTTTTATTTATTTATGTTACTTTTTTTTTTTTTTTTGGCTGATGCTGCATAAGCTTGCTTTCTTGCATCAAATGCCTCTACTAATGCTAATGCTAATGCTATAGGGGAAAAATGTGTAATACTTGGCATGTATATACTTGCGCGAATCAGTAGGGACAAAATTCAAGAATGTAAACATATTGATGAAAGAAGAATAGTATTACCAATAACTCTTTTTTAAACTGTTTTATAATATAAATTGAAAGTACAGAAACGGCAAAATTTTAAATATAGGAGGACAAAAGCCGTGATATTTATATATTTATTTATTTGTTTTAGTCAGCAAAGTACACTGTAACCGCTCGCTCTTAGCTTAAGAAATGTGATTTAACTGTGAATGCTACCAAATCGTGTTGTCTGTGCTTAATTTATTGCTTTTGTGTGAGCGTACAGAGAGGAATTAGTCAGCTTTTTTTTACTGAGAGAGAGAATCGCCATTTTTTTTTTAGAAGCAACCAAAAGTAATAAACAAACATACGAAACTTGATAAATGTATATGCTGAGAATAATCAGTTATAAATAAGCACTGGTGGTCAAACATTCGCAGAACAGATCGCAGCAAGCCGAACAAATGCATTAAATTTGCTATTCGCCACAAAACGTCGGGTTAAAATGAACAAGATGTTCGCTTTGCTGCAAAACTTTGTACAAAATACAGTTGGTTTAATTAACATAAGTTAACACTTATCAATTAACGTTTATTGATCTGTCTGTGTATCACAAGCCCAAGTGGGGGGGGGGACTATAAATAGAAGTAAATGAATTAGACTCAATTGATAAGGTATGTGATCGAGACGATAGGGCTGGATCACACAAGTTGTTTGTTTGTTGTTTTTAGGAGACTAACTAAAAACTTTAGCAACTAAGGCCATATTGCTCCGGGGATATGCGGTGGTCATTCCCTGACCTTTCCGCATCCTCCGTATTTGGTGGTCACGGCTCGAAACCCGGTCTAATCAAGAAGCGTGTGCTACGCACTGCTGCTCCTGGCTACGGAGGCGCCATTACAAAAGTTGTCTGTCCAACATGACTAGTAAAGTTTCGAGACAACAGAATTCCCATAATGTTTTTATACAATATGTAAGGTTTACCTGATGTACAGAACGTAACATGGCGAATATGCAACGAAGCTTGCTTGAAATACGAACTGCGATGTATGATAAGCTTTACTGCTATTATATCGTTATAAGAACGTAGTGACTGAGCGGTGCAGCATTGCAACGCAAGTTTCCATAGATTATATTCATACGTGAAAAACACTGTCCGAGTCATTCATTCATTAGGAGCAACTAATATATGCTAAGAGTAGCGACCGTTTCTGTGATGTTGAATCCAGAAGTAAAAATGAGGGGGATGGGGGGGGGGGGGGAAGAATCAACGAAGGAGACAACTTTTTAGCGTAAAAGGAAATATATAATAAAATTTTCTTACTTGAACCAATACGAGACCTTTCTCCTAAGCACTTTGTTCTTTGGTATGAGTACGCTGCATTTCTAATTTTGTAGTATTCAGTCAGTTATGAAACACTTCTCTTCACACTGGGAAGCGTTTAAAGCATTAGGGCGTTTCAGTTGATTTATAACGAACGTCTATAACTCTATAATAGAATAATAATAATAAGCACTGTATCAGAAAAAGGTAGTTTCGGAATCCTTTCCACATGAAACTCAATCTTTACTTAACACAATGAGAATATCCCAAAACTTCCCCGTTTGGCACTATGCAACTTTTCCCGTACTATATGCAGGTCAGCCATAAACTGCCCTTTTATTTACTCTTCTTCATTTTAGCCCCATAGAATCGCTTACTAACAATACCTTTTTTTATATATACACACGCGCACGCACGCTTAGGTCACGTGACTGCTTTTATTTCTATCGATTCTATTATGTCTATGCGATTGGCTATCACTAATAAATTTTACAGAAAAAAAAAAAAAAAACATTCTAAATAATTTATGTACCTAAGCTGATTATTTATTAATTCGGCTCTTTGTAGAGGGATTTCCATAAAATTTTATATTTTCCTCTCGTAGAGAGATTGCTGACCCCCATAGCGGAAGTTAAGTGAAATTTCTTTAGAATCTTTTGAAACGTTTATCATTTCAATGTTACAGTGATTTAATATTTTACAATTGTTTTACAAGTTTATTACAAAGTTTTTACAGATCTCTCCTTCGTACTCAATGGAGGTGGTTTCGATGGTTGCAATGCACGTATACGCCTTGCAACGCTCACTTCGTCTTCGGCACTTTGAATTGTAAAATTTTTTTTTTTTTCTTCAAAATGTGTCGCGATCTATCTTCTCAAGAATTTCATTGCACATGGTTAAAAAAGTTAATCAACACATATCGAAAAATGTTGTTTATAAATTTTAAAATTAAATACAATTCCGAATTCTCATTTTAAATTCATACGTATTTAAATTTTTAATTTATGCGAAGTTTGCGTATTCATGTCATCTGCTAAGCTTTCAATCTTGGGGATATACTGTGATAAGGCCAACCTTAAAGAATCTTCTGTATGCAAGTCAGAAAGAGTACAGCGATTCTTCGTCTTTATTTCTAATACGAAAAGATCGATTCACGTAGATATGTGGAGCCAAAACAGAAATTTGAAAGTTCACTGCATTTTTTTACATTTGGATACTTTTCTTGGCAAACATATTTCCAAAAGTCTTCTTGTGATGATCTGGCTTTTAGGAAGACATCGTTTCGCAATGTAATAATTTCATTTTCAAGTAATATTTTATCCGTGTGAAAAATCTCAGCGACTTTTTTTGAAATTTTTTGTTTCTTATCTAAGTCGACATTAAATGGATAAGAAATATATTGAACAATGTCTTCAATTGTTTTAAAATCACTTAATCTGGTTTCAAAATCATCCACAACTTTCTTAATTTCAGAAACATATTTCTCACTATTAAATTCAAAAACTGGATATTTTTGCAAATGATCTTGCATATTTGCAAAATGATCGGATTTTTTTTTTCTTTGAGATCCTTAGCCATTGCCAAAAATTGATATTTATATGCAGAAATACTAATCTGCGTTGAAGTGCCTTTTTGAATTTCCTTTTTTTTTTTTTTGGATATAGCCACAGAAGAATTGCAAATCAAACAACTAGACAAGCGTATTCACTAGACAAGCCTAGAGGCTGCGCGGCGACAAGAGTGGTCACGTGGTTAAACGGATTTGTAATAAGCATATGCAGTGGGGCGAATGATGTTTAGATTTTGACTAATCTATTTTTTATATATATATTTAAAATTCGTCGTGATGGACCAAAATTAAAGCCCGATCGACATGTTGGCCACCCCTGCTGTACAGAATGACGAAAGAAATATTTTGGTTTTTAAATTTTTAAAATCGGACTGCTAAAAGCTGAGATATAGCGATTTAAAATGTAAACGCGATATGCGTACGAGTTACACCGTGGCCGCGCTGTAGGGATACTGATTGCGTCATGCGTCGCTGCTATGTATTTCATTTCGTGTCGATTTTTTGTTAGTCCACAGACGCAAGTTACTCCCATGTGAAAACTGCCTAAAGAAGTTTCATTCAAAAAAATATCAGCATTTGGGATAATATTTTTTTATTTGACACATTTTTGTATTAAACTGTGCTGTGATAGACACAATACAGTTTGGCATTTTTGAACTGATTTTTTTAATTATTTATTTATTTAGCTACTTCGGATGAATTTTAAAATTCGTATTTCAGACTATCTCATCACCATTTACATGAGATATGGGTTTTTTTTTTTTTTTAACCAGAGACGGTCGTGTTCCAAGCCGGCTACTAGTGACGGTCGTGTTCCAAGCCGCTAAGTGGATTTTTCTTATTTATTGATTTGAAATTATTGTTTTTCTAAAACTTTTGATTTAAATTTAGTAGTATAACATTATTTTGTGATTTTTTGATTAATTTGGTGTATTTATTCTTTACTCGGCCTTGTAAAAGTATCGGTAAGGGTTTCCACGTGTTCGTAACTACCGCTACCGTTATTAACTTTCCCGCCATTGTGATACCGTACTAGATATACCGTAGGTTATATACCGTACTAGATAGCGTTAGTTGAACTTCGTTAGCAGTTAAATTGTACGTTTAAATAAATACATATAACGACTTAGATTACAAACGTAATATAATTAATAACATAACATAATTAATTAATAAATTAATAGAATCATGACTCAGACCAGAGCAGCAAAGCAAAAGGCTCAAGCTAATGGAAGTGCTGTGGCTCAGAGCAGAACTGAGGGGGGCAGTTGTCCTCTGACTCGCAGCCTTATAAAATGCACTGTTTGCTTGATGTTTGCAGAGCAATCGGGTACGGGACTTGATACTGCCAAGGGGGATGTCTTTGTGTGTGCGCGATGCAAGGAGTGTAACGATATCAGGCAACAACTCGGCGTTCTTTTGGGCCTATATGAGAGCTTGAAGGACAGGGTGGATGCCCTCGAAGAAACTAAATTGAGGGGCCCATCAAGCTCTCAGCTGCCCACATCAACGCCAGAGCTTGCACTTGGGCATCGCGTGACACAGAGACAACCCCCAAGGCAGAATGCGCTGGTCCCGAAGGAACTAGTAGTTGTTGGTGACTCTATTGTCAGGGAAACGGGGAACATGCTTTGTAAAAAAGATAGGTGGAACAGGACCAGGGTATGTCTGCCAGGGGCAAAGGTTGATGACGTTGTAGAGCGAATATCATCTTTTAAGGGCACAAAAGGTGATATAGTTGTACACGTTGGCACTAATAATATTAAGAGTAGGAGACCGGCAGAATTACTTAACAAGTACAGGTCACTGTTGAACAAAAGCCGAGAATTAGGGTTGAATTTGAAAGTGTCTGCAATTCTGCCCAGACACGATAGGAGGGAGTATATGATGAGAGCCTTGTCGATCAATTCGGCCCTGGAAAGATTGTGCAAGGCTCAAAGGGTAGAATTTTTTTCAGCCTGGACTGTACTTGTTAACAGGAGAGATTGCTTCTACAGGGATGGGATACACTTAAATAGAAAGGGTGCAAGAATATTTGCTGATGCTATCGAGGCAGTGTTAGGTGGGTCGGAAAACTGCTAGCTTGGGGGGAGACAAAGACCAATAGATTGACAGTAGCCACTGGCAGAGGTGAAAGAGATTCTTGCACTGCTTCTATTAGAATGAGCAGAAGCCTGAAAAACAAGATGCATGGTATTTCAGAGACTGCTGGGAGCCATTGTGGTACAAGTAAACACATGGGTTGTGTTAGGGTAGCTAAGAATAGAAACAGGTGCAGGTATACTTGCGTGTACACCAATGCTAGGAGTTTAGTAAATAAATTTGATGAATTTGAGGTATTGCTCAAAACATCGAAGGCAGATATTGTTGGGATATCAGAGACGTGGTGTCACACAGATATAAGGGATGCGGAACTGCAATTTGGGGAGTACAACGTCTACAGAAAGGATAGACAGGATAGGAAGGGGGGAGGTGTTATGCTATTAGTTAAGAAACACATAAAAACCAAGGAAGTGAAGCCAGTCGACATCGCTGGACAGTGCAGTGTGGAGTCAGTTTGGTGTGACATAAGCATTGGGAGATCAAAATTGAGAGTAGGAGTGTGCTATAGGCCTAATGACTCTGATGAGTATAATAAGGAACTGTACAGGGAAATAGAGTGGGCCAGTAAATCAGAGTGTCTTATAATGGGAGATTTTAATTTCCCAGATATTGACTGGAATTTGGGGGCTGGATACTCACACACTAGCAGGGCTTTTGTGGATTTATTGGATGATTGTTTTCTACATCAGCATGTTCGGGAGGCAACTAGAGGGAGTAATACTCTTGATTTGATTATCAGCAGTGATTCTTCATGCATTAAGAATCTGCAGATAAACGAACCACTAGGTGGCAGTGATCACAGTGTGCTGAAGTGGGATTTACTCAAAGAGGTAACTACCATTAGGGGTAAAGGGAAGGGTTATTGCTTCCGTAAAGGCGACTACGATGGACTGAGACAGTATTTAAATTCTATACAGTGGGACCAACTGATGATGTTACCAACAGCAAATTCAAAATGGGAAGCATTCAAAGAACTTATCTTGGAAGCTACTAGGCTTTACATACCAACTAAGAAATATTGTTCAAGGTTTAGGCCAAAATGGATGTCAGATGAACTAATGAGGCATATGGCAGAGAAGAAAAATGCATGGGATACTTACAAATTAACACATGACACAGAAGCCTATGATAGATACAAGTTGATATGCAACCAAGTTACAAAGGAGGTTAGGCAGGCAAAGGCAGATTACGAGAAATCCTTGGCAAGGGATGCAAAGAAAAACAGCAAAGAGTTCTTTACTTATGTAAACTCTAGAAGGAAAGGGATGAATCAGATTGGTCCACTTGATATTGATGGGTCAAGTGTTGATGATCCTGCTCAGGTGGCTAACAAACTAAATGAATATTTTGCATCGACATTCACACATGAGGAGTTATTCAGCGAGGGGAATGCCAGAGGTGTATTCAACTCTAGCAGTAAGTTACAGAATCTTGAAATAACTGGGAGTAAAGTGGAGGAGAAACTGTTGAAGATAAACACAAGAAAGGCACCCGGGGTGGATGGGATCTATCCAGTTATATTAAAGGAGGCAGCAAAGGAAGTAAGCAAACCCTTAGCCATAATTATGAGAGCTTCCTTGGACTCAGGGGAGGTACCCATAGACTGGAAATGTGCAAATGTAACCCCAATTCACAAAGGAGGATCAAAGGCTGACACAAGTAATTATAGACCTGTGAGCTTGACTTCTGTTCCAGGAAAATTAATGGAGGCACTGGTTAAAGACGCACTGCAGGATCATTTAGACAAGACTTCAGTTATAGCTCAGACACAGCATGGTTTTGTTAAGGGGAAGTCTTGCCTGACCAACTTGATTGGATACTATGATGCAGTCACAAAAGAACTGGATGCAGGGAATAACTTTGATATTATATACTTGGATCTTAGAAAGGCTTTTGATACTGTTGCACATGGAAGACTGCTACACAAATTGGAGCAGTGTGACATTGGAGGCAAATTGCTGCTATGGATAAAGGGGTGGTTGAGGGGGAGAAGACAGAGAGTGGTAATCAATGGACACTGCTCATCGTGGACTGATGTTATTAGTGGAGTCCCTCAGGGCTCAGTGTTGGGTCCATTATTGTTTTCTGTATTTATAAATGATATTGATGATGGTATATCGGGATTAATGTCCAAGTTTGCAGACGATACAAAGGTTGGCAGGGTTGTCAAGGACACTACTGACACTATGCTTCTGCAACAGGATCTGGAAAGGTTGAGCAGATGGGCTGAGAGGTGGCAAATGAAGTTTAACATTGACAAATGTAAAGTACTACACATGGGAAACAGCAACCCCAGAGCAACGTATCAACTCTATGGTACAACACTGACAGTGGTAGAGAATGAAAGGGACTTGGGGGTGGTTGTGCAGGCAGATATGAAGTTCCCTGAGCAGTGCAGACGGGCTGCAAGAGTAGCTCATGGAGTATTGTCAATGATATACAGGAATTTTTCCAGCAGGGATAAGGAGGTGATTATTCCATTGTATAAGGCGATGGTCAGGCCACACCTAGAGTACTGTATACAGGTCTGGAGGCCTCATTTCAAGAAGGATGTAGAGCTGCTGGAACGAGTACAGAGAAGGGCAACAAGATTAGTGAATGGAACAAAGGGGTGCTCTTACGAAGAAAGGCTTAAGTTTTGCAAATTACAGTGTCTGGAGACTAGGCACCAGCGAGGTGATCTGATAGAGGTGTATAAAGCCTTGAATGGTTTAAGCATGCTCAATGCTGATGGGATTCTTCCTCTAGCTCAGAATAATCACCTGAGAGGGCATAAATTCAAATTGAGGAAAGACAGATGTAGGATAGACGTGCGGAAATTTGCCTTTAGCCAGCGAGTGGTTGGTTGGTGGAACAGACTTCCATCCCTTGTGGTGGAGGTTGATAGCCTAAATAAGTTTAAGGCTCAGCTGGACAGGTATTTTGAACGAACAGAGGGGTGAAGTGGAAGTGGTTTTTTTTTTTTTTTTTTGGCTGATGCTGCATAAGCTTGCTTTCTTGCATCAAATGCCTCTACTAATGCTAATGCTAAAGCAGATTTGCCTGGCATAAGTTTGTTACATGGTGGTTTTGCTTTTTTGATTCCCATCTCTTTATTATACACGTATATAGATCTGTTTCATTGCTAGATTTCTTCCTTGATTTTTGTAATGAACCAAGTATCGAGGTGGAATATCTTCGCTACTTGGTTCATCGTTATTTAACATTCAAACTACACGGAAAAATCCAAAAAAATAGTTTTAGCTTTCATAGGCCTAATGACAGGATGGGAATCTAGACACGTTGTCAGCTGTTAAGTAGTTGTATTGTGTGGGAGTTATTTTACTTATTGTAACAATAAAATTTACTTGATATTATCACTAGTATTATCCATATGTCATTTTAAGAATGTATTTATACATCTAAGAAACTTTCTTATGCTTAACAGAAGATGGCGACACTAGCTAGATGATAATGTCAGCGTGTTTTCGATTTCGTTATCTGATGACTCACGTTTCGACGATTTGCTCATGGACTTTTCTTGATAAACCATTAGATTATCAGTTTTTAAAATACCTGATGTTATTTTAAAAAATGGCGCCCAACGTGGAACTGTTTATCTGACCAGTTTTTGACATGCCACCATACCAGGTACACTCGCCTCAGCGCTATACTGAAATTTTCTACTGTATTCAGTAATTTCCCTTTCATTTTGGCCCTGCCGCCTCATTGCCTTGTTTTGTTAAATACATGATCAAAAAATTAAAATTTGGAAGGCTTTCCTGCCGCCACCACTGCCTCACCTTACCTAGGAAGATGAATCTCCCTGCTGCTCATATTCGTTATAATGAAAATAAAATCAAACTTAGGGGATTGTTCTGATGAAAATATTTGGCCGTTGTCAGGAACTTTTCTATTTACAACGTTGTTCCTATGGCAAATTTGGTTGTGGAATCCATTGTGTCGAATAACCAAGGAGATAAATATATATCTCAGATAAATATTTAAAAAAATAATTCGTTTAATATCGTCATTTTGGTCCAAAAATATAGATTTATGAACAAGATTGCCTTCAGAAAGTATTTCTTTTAATTAATGACTGATGTTTGTTTTATTAATTCTGAACCGCACACGCGTGATCTGAGAAAGCGTAATAAAACAAAATGTTTTTGTGCACGTCAGCAATTTCCTGCCGGCATTTCCTTCAAATAGCGTCATTATTAGCTGATCACCATTGGTTCGGCGATTGCATCATGCTTCACTTTGCGAATAACGGTCGCTTAAGTACACCAACTTCTTAGACGTACTTACCAACGTGTGCGCGTGTGTTTTTGGTAGTTTTTTTTTTTAATAATATCGTTTTTTATTGGTGAGTTTTTTTGAGTAAACATCAATATTTTGTAGGTATTTATTTTTATATAATTGTGAGCGCGTATGCATTTTATTTATGACATATTCACTCTGGAATATTTGACAAACATGAAATGGCGAAGCGCTTTAGAGCCCTATCAACCAGAAATTAAGGCTGTGAATGAACTAAGTATAAATCAGATAGTTAGTGCGCAGTGCGTTATATTTCAAGCAAATAATAATAATTCATGATTAATAACAAAGGAGCAAAAAAAAAAAAAAAAAGCAACGACTTTGTTCTTACCTTATATTATTTATTTTATTACAATTTATATTACCCCTGTACCGTACTATTGCCTTCATTGGTAATTGTTGCTAATATTTTGTGCAACTGCTCCCCTCAAGCACTAATACCCACAAGCTACCTGACCGTAAAATTATCAGAATTTTCCAGGAGCTGAAGGATTCCTTTTTTCCCATATAATATATTATTTATGTAATTTGCACGTATTCATGAACAAATGGCACACAACATTTTAAACACAACAAAGTCCTTTATTGTTCTATACTATTTATACATATACATCCTTTATTGTGCTACAGATACATACTGGTAGTCATTAACGTAAGTTTTCACTTCCTTTAGCATTTAAATCCTCTAATAATTCATTCACTCTAGTCTTTCCCAAGAATATCTCTTAATTATACTACTTTGCACATCAAATTGTAATCTTCATCAATCGTAATCTATACTCAGAGTTATTTCCATCAATTACGTATGGCTAACAAATATATATTTTTTTCTCGCATATAATTCATCTAGATTTCTCTTTGGCACATTTACTATTACCTTATCATATATATTAACATGCTCACAAGCACTAATCTTATTCTTCAGGTTCATTATCATTGCCCTAAATTTATACATTTAACATTCCCTCCTCAGTAATTTTAGCTTAAACAAAACTGCCCGGTCTGTTCTAAAATGCTTCATGACTTACATTTCAGCATTCTTAATTCCAGGAATCCCTTTTCAGGGATCTCCTTCCAGGGATCCCCATCAATATCAAAAGAAATAATAAAAAAGGATTATTATCCGATGTGATTGATATTTAATGCTCCAATTAAAAGGCGCCGGCTTTTGTCTCTTACTTTTTAGTTTAGGATATTTGGCGTCTGGACATTTTTTGTCATATTCGAGCTGACATTTTTTAATTTATTTTTAAAATTGGAGTAAGTATCACTGTTAAGATTTTACGATTTATAAATTTAAAATTTGCCGGAAAAACTGCTTTTTCTCACTGTGACGAAAGTTGTTCTGCGCACTCTGTTAAGCCTATAAACATCATTGGTGTACTTCTGAAACGAACATAAACAAATTTTATTTAAAGAAAAATAAATAAAGAAAGAATGTGTGCGATATTGCGCTGACTCTCTTTAAAATTTACAGCTGTGAATTACAGGCTCCGAAAAAGCAATAAGTGTTTGCCTTTTTATTTACCTAATCGTTATTTTATATTGTACTTTATACGTAGTCTTATAGTTATAGTTACGCTGGTTATTTTTATTTTTAATTTAGATTACTACTTGCAGCCATTGTTCTTGTATAGAGTGGTAGGGAATTCAAATTTCAGTTGTTGTAACTAGGCAGCTCTAACGTATAATTATATAGCGTAATACGCATCACTGCATTTAGGATTCTA
Source organism: Mastigoproctus giganteus (assembly GCF_048544385.1). Taxonomy (NCBI): domain Eukaryota; kingdom Metazoa; phylum Arthropoda; class Arachnida; order Uropygi; family Thelyphonidae; genus Mastigoproctus; species Mastigoproctus giganteus. Next base: position 156,013,195 of record NC_143575.1, read on the forward strand.
GTAGATAGCGTAGTATCGACAATTAATTAATTAAATTTATTGATCTTATATTTAAAATATCATGCCCCAGACTAGAGCAGCAAAGCAACGAGCACAAAGTGGCAGGAGTGCTGTGACTTGGGGGAGAACTGAGGGGGGGAAATTCTCCAAGCATCACAGTCTAAAAAAATGTGCAACTTGTGAAATGTGTACCGAACTCTCTGGAACAGAACATGATCTAGCCAAGGAGGATGTCTTTGTGTGTGCCAGGTGCAGAGAGTGTCTACAAATTAGGCATCAATTCAGCGTTCTACTGGGCGTCTATGAGAACTTGAGGTGTAGGGTAGATGCCCTCGAAGAAATTAATATGAGGGGCCCGTCAAGCTCTCAACTGCCCAACTCAACGCCAGAGCTCACTCCTGGGCATCAGGCAACACAGCGGCAATCTCCAAGGCAGAATGCGCTGGTCCCAAAGGAACTAGTTATTGTTGGTGACTCTATTGTCAGGGAGACGGGGAATATATTGTGTAAAAAGGATAGATAGAACAGGACCAGGGTATGTCTGCCAGGGGCAAAAGTTGATGACGTTGTAAAGCATATATCATCTTTTAAGGGCACAAAAGGTGATATTGTTGTACACGTTGGTACCAATGACATTAAGAGTAGGAGATCTGCAGATTTACTTAACAAGTACAGGTCAATGTTGAAAAAAAGCCAAGAATTAGGGTTGAATTTGAAAGTGTCTGCAATTCTGCCAGACACGATAGGAGGGAATACATGATGAGAACCTTGTCAATCAATTCGGCCCTGGAGGGAATGTGCAAGGCTCAAGGGGTAGAATTTTTTTCAGCGTGGTCTGTACTTGTTAACAGGAGAGACTGCTTCTACAGGGATGGGATACACTTAAATACATTTGTAGAAAGGGTGCAAGAATATTTGCTGATGCTATCGAGGCAGAGTTAGTTGGATCGGAAAACTGCTAGCTTGGGAGGATTCACAGACTAAAAGGTTAAAAGTAGCCGCAGACAGAGGTGAAGGTGATTCTTGCACAACTTCTATTAGAATAAGTGGCGACCTGGAGCGAAGGATGCTGGGGGTTTCAGGGACTGATGGCAGTCATCGTGAAACAGGTGGGTATATGGAATGTGTTAGGGTAACTAATAATAGGAGTAGGAACATGTATACTTGCATGTATACCAATGCTAGAAATATAGTAAATAAATTTGATGAATTTGAAGTGTTGGTCAAGACATCAAAGGCAGATATTGTTGGGATAGCAGAGACGTGGTGTCACACAGATATAAGGAATGCAGAACTGGAACTTGGGGAGTACTATGTGTACAGAAAGGATAGGAAGGGAGGAGGTGTTATGCTGTTAATTAAGAAAAACATAAAATCAAAAGACGTGCATCCAGTTGATATAGATGAACAGTGCATTGTTGAATCAGTTTGGTGTGACATAAGCACTGCGAAAGCAAAAATAAGAGTAGGAGTGTGTTATAGGCCTAATGATCGAATGAGTACAATGAACAATTGTACAGAGAAATAGAGTGGGCTAGTATAATGGTATAATGGGGAAATTTTAACTTCCCAGATATTGACTGCAACTTGTGGGTTGGTCACACACACTAGCAAGGCTTTTGTGGATTTATTGGATGATTGTTTTCTGCAGCAGCATGTTCGAGAGGCAACCAGAGAGGGTAATACTCTTGATCTGGTTATCAGCAGTGATCATTCGTGTATTAAGAATTTGTAGATAAAGGAACCACTGATGTGGGATTTACTTAAAGATTTAATTACCATCAGGGGTAAAGGAAAGGGTTTTTGCTTCCGTAAAGGTGAGTACAGTGGTCTCAGAGTTTTTAAATTCTGTACAGTGGGATCAACTGACGATGTTACCAACAGTAAATTCTAAGTGGAAAGCATTCAAGGAATTAATCGTGGAAGCTACTAAAAGTTTCATACCTATTAAGAAATATTGTTCAACGTTTAGGCCTAAATGGTTATCTAATGAACTAATGAGACTTGTAATAGAGAAGAAAAATGCATGGGATGCATATAAATTATCAAGCGAACCAGAAGCCTATGGCAGATATAAGTTAATCTGTAATCAGGTCACAAAGGAGGTTAGGGAGGCGAAGGCAGATTACGAGAGATCCTTGGCAAAAGATGCTAAGAAAAACAGCAAGGATTTCTTTATTTATATAAACTCTAAAAGGAAGGGGATGAATCTGATTGGTCCACTTGATATCGATGGTTCGACTGTTGATGATCCTGCTCAGATAGCAAACAAACTGAATGAGTATTTTGCATCTACATTCACACGTGAGGAATTATTAAGGTTTGAAAATGGCAGAAGGTTATCAAATTGTAGCAGGATACTTAATGATTTTGTAATAACTGAGAGCAAAGTGGAGGAGAAATTGTTGAAGTTAATCGTAAGAAAAGCACCTGGGGTGGATGGGATCTATCCAGCTATATTAAAGGAGGCGGCAAAGGAAGTAAGTCAACCCTTAGCCATAATTATGAGAGCATCCTTGGACTCAGTTGAGGTTCCCATGTACTGGAGATGTCAAATGTATCCCCAATTCACAAAGGGGGATCGAAGGGTGACACGAGTAATTACAGACCAGTTAGTTTAACTTCTGTTCCTGGTAAAATAATGGAGTCACTGGTTAAAGATGCATTGCAGGATCATCTAGACAAGACTGCAGCAATAATTCAGACACAGCATGGGTTTGTTAAGGGAAAGTCTTGTCTGACAAATTTGATAGGATATTATGATGTGGTCACAAAGGAACTGGATGCAAAAAATAATTTTGATATCATATATTGGGATTTCAGGAAAGCTTTCGACACTGTTGCACATGGAAGACTATTGTACAAATTGGAGCAGAATGGTATTAAGGGTAAGTTGCTACAATGGATAAAAGGAAGGTTGAGTGGGAGAAGACAGAGGGCGGTAATCAATGGGTGCTGCTCTTCGTGGACTAATGTTATTAGTGGAGTCCTCCACGATTTGGGTGTTGTGTCCTCTGTTGTTTTGTATATTTATCAATGATATTGATGAAGATATATCAGGTTTAATGTCCACGTTTGCAGATGATACAAAGGTTGGCAGGTTTGTTATGATAGTAATGGTAGTGTGCTACTGCAACAAGATCTAGATAATTTGGGCAGATCGGCTAAGAAGTGGCAACTGAAGTTTAACCTTGACAAATGAAAAGTACTGCATATGGGTAGAAGTAACCCCAGAGAAACGTACCAACTGTGTGGTACTACACTTAAGGTGGTAGAAAATGAAAAAGACCTGGGAGTAATTGTGCAGTCAGATATGAAGTTTTCTGAGCAATGCAACCAGGCTGCCAGGGCAGGTCATGGGGTTTTGTCAGTGATATATAGGAATTTTGCTAGCAGGGAAAAGGAGGTGATTATCCCCCTGTATAAGGCAATGGTCAGGCCACGCCTTGAGTACTGTATACAGGTCTGGAGGCCTCATTTTAGGAAGGATGTAGATTTGCTTGAGCGTGTACAGAGAAGGGCAACAAGATTGGTGAGGGGAATGAAGGGATCCTCTTACCAAGAGAGGCTTAAGTTCTGCAAATTGCAGTGGCTGGAGACTAGGCACCTGAGCGGTGATGTTATTGAGGTGTATAAGGCCTTGAATGGGTTGAGCACGCTGAATTCTGATGGGATCCTTCCACTTGTTCAGATTACGAACCTAAGGGGGCATAAATTCAAATGAAGAAAAGACAGGTGTAGAATAGATGTGCGGAAATTTGCCTTTAGCCAGCGGGTGGTTAATTGCTGGAACAAACTTCCATCTGTCGTTGTAGAAGTTGATAGGTTGAATAAATTTAAGGAGGAACTGGACAGGCTTTTGGATGGAATGGTGTGATTTTTTTTTTTTTTTTTTTTTTTGGCTGATGCTGCATAAGCTCATACACTTGCTTTCTTGCATCACATGGCACCACTACTACTACTACTACTACTATATTTCGCTCTTAGTATGCACTTTTAGCAGTGTTCAGCTGCTGCTATACAAGAACATTTTATGTTGTTACTCGCTGTGCAACCGGGTTTGTGTGTACTTTGTCCAATTTTAATAAACTGAATAGTTCAATTTTTTTGTTCAACTGTTCAATTTTTTTAACATCAAATTCAAAAATTTCAACCCAACTGCGACAAAAAAAAGTCCAGACATCAAATAATCTAAATCTAAAAATAAGTGGGGTAGACCTGGAATTTTTAAATAAACCTGAACATAAGCTTTTAATATAAACACCCTATATAATAATATGTATTAAATTATTATTATAAAAATTTATTACAAATATATTTTTTTAATTATTATTATCTCTCTCTCTCTTTCTCTTCTGCTAATGGGTTTTTCCCATCCCGCGATGGGCACTGGTACCATGTGCGTGGAGTGGTGGTTTCCGCTTACTATTTCTGGTCGACCAACTCTCTGGCAATTCTACAAGAGATCGCGACTTTAGAAGCAATAGGCGAGGCCCATTTCTTCTAAGCTCTTATGGAGGCTCTTTGGCACCATGTCGGTGGTCGACACGATGATCGGGATGGTCATTACTTGTTCCATATGCAATATTTCTTTGACTTCCTTTCTTAGATATCTGTACTTCCCGATTTTTTCTTCGTAGATTTTATGGAAGTTGCTGGTATTGGGCATCGGTATGTAGCTCACTCCGTAGACCAGAGGTCAGGAGCGGGAGTGCAGTAGCATACGCTCTTTGAGTAGACAAGGATTTAAGCCCCTGACTGCTGAATACGGTCGATCTGCCAACCCGCACTGGACCAGCGTGGCAGATTATGGTCCATTTCCCCTCAGCATGAATTGTTGAGGACGCTTCCATCCTGCAGTGGGTTGATAATGGCTGCACTTTACTTTTTTTACTTCATGTCGATCACGTAGATAGCCATTTCCTTCTTGTTGATGAGGATTATGTCGGGTCTGTTGTGCGGGATCGTCTTGTACGTTATTATGGCGCGGCCTCAGTATAGTTTGTGAATAGGGATCTCTAGTACCACCTGAGGTACGTATTTATAATACGGTACACTATCTTTGATGAACTGGCATTTTTCTGCTGGCTTCTGATGTGTTATCCTTGCCACCTATTTATGTCTACGCATGTACATCGTCTGGGTGATAACCCTGCATCCCGCGATGATGTGTTGGATTGTTTTTGGGGCCAGGTGACATCGTCGACATGTGCTCTGTCATTGGGCCCTTGGCGATGTATTTTGTGTAGTGGTGTTCGTGGGCCATGCGTTCGAAGCCATCTTATCTACGAAGTCTTGATGTAATGTCATTGTAGTGTGTACCTTGGGGTGTCTGTCTGTATGAGTGGAATTTCCTAGTTACTATTGTCCCCTTATTATTATTATAAAACGTTTTTCTCCTTTATGGGATTTTTTCCGTTCCCATGATGGGTACCAATACCAGGTGCGTGGTGTAGTTGGTTGTGTCCGATTACTATCATCATTATTAGAATTAAATTATAGTTTCGTAGTTTAATTTTGTTTATGAAATCATTTGTGGTAGTTATAAAAACTGACTTTACAAAGTCCGGAGTCTGTGCGTCATAAAGAAGACGGCCAATCAATATCTGTGATTTTCAAGAAAAGAAAATCAAATAAAGAATAAAAAAAGAAAATCAAATAAATCAAATAAAGAAAATCAAATAAAATAAAATCAAAAAAATCAAATAAAGAGCATGATACTCGTCTCAGGACTACTCTCCCAGGCGAAATAAAAACAGTATTGCACGAAGCTGTTCCCCGCAGAGAACAGATACGCCCTGAAATTGTAGAAAGTAGTGAAAACTACTCCCCGAACAGAAGAAATCCAGACTGCAGAACGGAAAACAGAGCAGTGACAACAGTCGCTAGCACTGCGTTACCCGCAAGCCAACCCTGCATAGATATGAATCGCTGTTCCAACTTAGAGCCATATGCACCGAAACAACCTACCTACGCACAGATGGTTACTCTCCCATCAAAATCGGCTGACCAAAGTTCTACTAAAAGAGAAAGCCACCCGCTACCTACCAATCAGCAACATGATGCAACGCGACCAAACGGAGATCCTATGCATAAAATCCCTGTTTCTTCGCCGAGGTTACCCACAGGATATCGTCCTTGTCTTGCCGAAAAGTACAACATCACTTCGGTTCAAACGAGAGGGAAAATATTTGTGTCGCGAATCAACCCCAATATTACTCCTGGTGTCATCAGAGAAATGTGTTGAGGGAATTGGTATCGATGTTGAGGTACGTCAAGTACGAACCAGACACCCTGCCTACTCCTCCTTCACTATCTCTTGCCCCATTAATTGTGAAGCCCAACTACTGAACAGAAACATATGGCCCAGTGGCACCCTCGTTAAAAGATACAGAGAGCAATCGACAAGGCCCACAACTAGTGCAGTGAACACCCTGGCAAAACAATAGCAATTAACGAACACCTCGCCAGTCTTCAAAGAAGATACAAAAGTCTCCATTTTCCTACAAAATGTTCGCAGCATATCCAATAAACTCCACACCTTGCAGAGCCTTCTAATCAATTCAGAACACTCATTTATCTGTCTGACAGAAACGTGGCACCAAAATAATAAGCAGCTGAACGCTCTGACAGACAATTTAGGCTACAAGTGCATCGGTAGAGGGAGAGAAATCAAAAGAGGCGGAGGAGTAATGATGCTATATAAAACCGACTTCCAGATTGGGAAAGAACACAGCTCTAATTCTGATAACTTTGAAGCTGTTATCGCCACATTCTCTGGTGAGAACAGCAAGGTACAGCTTTGTCTTATCTACATGCCACCAGAACATACGAGGGAGATCAGAAATGAGTTTTTTACCTGGCTGGTATCAAACTTAGACGTAAATATTGAGACAATCATCTTAGGAGATCTGAATATGCCGTTACCGAGGAATAAAGATGCAAAAGCAGAGCTAGACGCCACAGTAGAAGCACTCGGAATGAAACAATTAACAACACCTGCGACAAGAGGATTACAGTGCTTGGATTTAATTTATTACAACGCGCAAGATGTTAACTTAATAGACAACTCCTTACAGTTTTCCTCCGACCACTCTGCGCTTTCAATGGAAGTTGCTCTTCGAAGACAGATTGCCGATCAGAACTGCGACACACATCAGAGTAATGAATCAAATTTGATATTTTCCACAAAATATATCAAATGCGAGGTCATATTGCAATTCTTAGCGCAATATAACTTTCAAAGTCTACACAAGATGTCCACTGAAGAAGCCATAGACGAGATTTCGAGGTTACTCTTGCAGATCGCCCGTCTAGGAGCAGCAAAAGTATTAAAGATCTCCGACAGAGCGAACTCTTGGTTCACTCCACAAGTAAAAGTTATGTTTAAAAAGAAGCAAAAGCTCTACCGAAAGTGGAAAAGAACTGGGCACCCGACTGATCGGACTATGTACAAACGCGAAAGGGCACAGTTCATTCGACTGAAAAGACAAGCATACTTTGAGGTTATGAAGGGAAAATTAAAAAAGGGAAAGAGAATAGTTAGGGAGAAAAACAACAAAAAAGAAATGACGGACCAGCTGTTTAGAGAGTGGACAGAAGTCACATTCGAAAAACCTTTGAATGAAAAGCAGAAAAATTGTGAGGAAAACATCCGCGAGATGCAGAAAATGATTGAAAAACTGATGGATTCCACTGGCACTAACCGAATTAGAGATAGAAACATATTACGTGAAATTAATATCAGCAGGGAAAACTTAAAGGAAGCTATTAACTCGCTCCCCAGTAAAGCAACGATCGGGCCGGACCAGTTCCCGCTATTCATGATAAAAATATGTAGTGCTTACATAATCGACCCGCTCCACCACCTCTTCCAGCGAATACTAAGTGAGGGGGTTATCCCGGAAAAATGGAAGACATATTACGTAAAACCAGTTCCAAAAATAAGCAATCCTAAAACCAGTAAAGATTTCAGGCCCATCGCAATCGGATGCTCTCTGCAAAAAATATTTGAAAAAGCAATCCTGAGCACCATCAATCAGCACTGCTTTGGGGACAGGCCAGAATACTTACATTCTGTGCTTCCTCGAAGGTCGACTATTACTAATTTAATGGAGACTCTACTCCGAATACAGTTAGCTTTAAATAATAAACAACAGTTGGACATCGTTTTTTCTGGATGTTGCAGCAGCCTTCGACAACGTCTCAATCCCAGCTATAACAGTAATCCTCAAGGAGTATTTCCTCATTTCAGGAAGCACTTTAAGCATTCTCACTAACACCCTTCAAGAAAGACAAATTATCGCAATAAACGGGAAACAAACAGCATCTTACTGTATCTCCAAGGGAATACCTCAAGGGGGCGTATTGTCCGCCACCTTCTTTGCAATAGCACTAGCCCCATTTTTAGCTCAAAACTGTGAACAATTTATTACATATGCTGACGATTTGAAATTTTTTGTAACATCTAAAGAACAAGAAACTGCACCCCATCTATCAGAGGAAGCAAACAAGGCAATCAAGAAGCTAGAAGAATATCTGCACTACATTGGCCTGAAACTTAATGAAAAGAAAACTGCCCAAATGACCTTCACCAACAAAAAGAAGAAAAATGAAATTACGATTTTTGTGAACAATACCAGAATCCAAAATTCCCCCGCACATGTTGACCTTGGCCTTAAGTGGGATGAAGGATTAAACTTCATACCTCACTTCGAACACATTAGGAAAAAGACATACGCAGCACTGTGGAGCACTAGACAAGAACTCACCGGTCTCCGAAGCCCTCATCTTATAATTCAATACATCCTTAAATGCGTTACACCGATTCCGTTGTACGCATCGACTATCTGGTCATCAGCCCCTGAGAGCAACATCAAGGCCTTCTTAGGAGTAGAATACTGGCTCCTGAGATGGCTAAACAAGATCGCCGGAAAACCGTTTACCATCTCAAGAGCGGTCTTGTCTGCCAATCTGGACATCACACCCTGGAAGTATATCATCACAACCAGAAACATCTTAACTCTGGCAAAGCTACTAACGGAGAGAATAGATGCGCCGAAAGTGGGAAACGTGATCACTCGCCCTCGGATGACACGACCGAGAATAAACAGAGAAGAACCAAGTCTCAAGTGCCAACTGACTCAATTGGACTCTCTGGGAAGATTTTTCCCAGCAAATACTGTGAATTATTTTAATAATTTAAATATAGATCCAGAGAAACTATGTACAGACAAAATGTATAGGACAGAAATCTTTGGTAATGTGTATCGGCAAGTATAAATATAATAAGAAGACTAATTTAATAATTTATATAATAATATTTAGCATTTAACAACCATTTGCAATTAATTAAACCAACTTAACAATTAATTCATTAACCACATATTCTGTGTTTTTGCATCTCCAAATTTTGTAAATAAGTTCATGTAAACATGCTTGTAAATACTATAATGTAACCACACCCTCTAGCCACGTGCTGTCTATGGGTGTCTCGAAAGAGAAATAAACAGATAATAATAATAATAAAATAAAAAATCTTGATAAGTAATCGGCCGGATGAGTATTCGCTCTAAGAAACGTTTCAGGAGGGAATGTTCAGAGCAAGAGTTTTATAAGTTTAAAAAGTTTAAAGAAAGCAAGGAAAATGTAAATGAATATGGCAAAGTGAAATTTACAGCCAATTTGTACTTAATGACTGAATAATTAAACTTGGATAAAAAAAAATAAAAAAAATGCGAGGCCTCTGTTAAGATGATTACACGAATTTAGAGTGCGAATAAAAATTTCGAAGAACTGATTTACTTTATAATTGGCAATGAAACATGAAGGATACTTTAGTAATGTCCCGCTAGCAAAGTGTCAAAATCTTTAATGGAAAACTCTTTAAAAGTAAAGAAAGCAGTATATAAAAAAATTCTATACATGAAAATAATGTTGATTTGTCTCTTGATCTGATCCTATTTATTTTGTATGTTCAGAATTCATCACTGACGATTAAACAGGTTAATCTGGCATATTATATTATTTGGAAAGTTTTTGAAATTGTTTAGGTGTTCTGTCTGATGCAAAAGATTTACCATGTTAATGCGATAGCGCACAAAGCAAAAAAAAAACACAAAAAAAAACATAGAAGTCACGCTGCTTGATCATCTTGCCATATTTGTTGTCTCTGCTGCATTTCATTCTCTTTTCCAATGTAAAATACTCAATCAAAGAAAGAAAGAAAGAAGGTTTTTCAACATGCCTTTAAAGAAAATTATGCTGGACGTTCTGAGGGCTATTTAAAAAGAAAGATCACAAAAATGTTTTCAACAATGGGAATATCTTTAGATAAAGCGTGCATTTTCACAAGGGGACCAAATGAAAGGAGACGAAGTGTACCAGTACGAGTATATTTATTTAAAAGTATTTATTATTGCTGTTATTTTATTGTCTTACTTTGTCGTTCTTCATTATGCTATTAATTGTAATTTAGCCTGTGCTTATTAAACTGCCGAGCTAGGTAAGGAGACTTAACACAGAAAAAGCATTTGACAGATTGGATATTTATTTTGTAAGTGGTGCCATCTATGAGATAAAAAAGAAACGCTTCCAGGAAATTTGAGAAATGGAGATTTCTGTGTGAGAGAGAGCGCGCTCACTGGAAAGTCCCTAAGACTAAATACTCTCTGTGGGGCAGAAATTATCTATTTAATTGCCGTGATTATCTGTGACGAAATCCACTCCAGTTGAAACCTCTTCCATGTTATTAATATTCATGATCGTAATTCGGTGAACGAAACTAGTTTCCGAGTGCGTTGTCTTGTACTTGCCTATTTGCCACTTCACCTGATGGAACGTATCGCTTAGCCATAATGCTCCCTAATAACATCCTTCTGATCTCACTCTTGTGTGACCAATGTAGTTATTTCCAAATGCTCGTGTCGATATGGTTGGAGAGTTTTTCGGAAATCATGTTTCAAGTGTCAAGAACAGAGGGGAGAAAAACAGAGAAAATTGCGTAGCTAAATGAAATATTGGTGAATCTGCGTCAGATTGTTTCCCGTTAATTATTAGGCAAATGTATCTGTGTAACAAGGGAAAGAGCTGCACAGAGAATATTCAATAAGCATTCATGTTCGGTAATGTAATGATTTAGTGTCCCAGAGTCTGCTTAGTCGTTGTATCTGTTCAGAGATGGAACCACTGAACAAAATACTGTACATATTTTATATAGATATTTCGCTGATAATTTCTATGACCTAAACGAGATGGAGCCACTAACACGTACTGTGTATACATTGAAGTGGGTAAAAAATTGAAATAGCGCTATAATAGCTCTTTTTAAAACATAAGATGAGATATGCTAGCCACTTCTCGTGATCGTTGTAAAATGCTTATTAGGAAACTCGGTGATACATATATTAACTGTGTAATTCGTGCGATTACTATTTTTAAGCCATAATATTTTGTATTTAGATGATAATTAAGTTAGCCGGTTATTTGAGAATTTTCAAGATTGTCTTTAACCAGGATTAATGGGGCATACGGTAACGAGTTCCTTTTGTATTTTCTTGTGCTCTTCGGCAAGCAGTTGTACCCTACTCTTCCAATAAGTCTGCGCTTTCTGCTCATGATTTTCCTTCCTTTGAGGCCTAAATGAGATTCCTTGACTTCCGTAAACATATTTGGGGTAACCGAAATTTATAACATTTCTCAGTAGGGACTGTCGGAATGGGTGGGGGAGCAAATAGAGAAATGCCTCTCGAGGTCTTTTGCTCAGCCGATGGGAAATGCCATTTAGGGGAACGCGTGACATGTTTGATTTCACTCCGCACCGACGAACAGATCGATATAATCAATGATCCAATCGAAATGGATCTTTCACCATTGAGGTATCGACCCCCCTTCTTCTATCCCTTCTGATGAGGGTGGACGCAGTGGAGAGCTAATGGAGTTCATTGACCTCGCTTTTCTCCAGCGTGCAATAAACAAATACGTACGGAATAGCCGCCTTCCTCCTCCCTCACATCATTAGGGGATGTGTATAATAGTCCCCGGACTTTGTCCACTTCCTTTATCTAAGATGTGGGAAACGTAATAAACCGAGTCGCTGTCAGTTTAAGACAGTTGTATTAAACCTGCAGATGGTGTCGTGGTCGAAGTCATGACCCTGGTCCTAAGTTCCAAACAAGTGACGAATGAAGGTACAGTTGATGATAAACACGCCCACACGTGCTCTTGATATCGCTAATTCCCATCAGTGAATCGGATATCTCAAAGAAAACTGTTCCCTAATAAGTAGTAACAAAGCGGAATTTCGTTGAAGCATTTATTCGTGAGAACAGTAAACAGAGCACTTTACATGATTGAACTTCTGGTTTGGGGAAATGACCTTGTAGGTAATATTTGAAACTTTGACACGTGTAACTTTTTTAAAATATTGTGGGCAGGCATTGAAAAGAAATTCAAACCAAGAGCATTTTCCTGTTGTTCTGTTTTCATCAGATTGTAAATGCATGTGGACATATATTATACATTATGTTGGTTACAAGTATATATATATATATATATATATATATATATATATATATATATATATATATAATAGTAACCGTCCACGCCAAGAGGAGGCGGGCCACAAACTCGTATTGCTGGATAAATAGGAGTATTGAAACCCTTGGGCGGCTATGGACTAGCAGGGTGTCTACAAAAAATATGATATAAGGTTATATGGTCTTATCCAGCATTTCAGCAGCATTTCCTCCATCGAAACCCAAGCCAAACAGATTCGTGGCTTGGGTTTCTGTGGTAGGTGAGCACACTCTGTGGACATCTGTAGCTTCATCCTCGCGGTAGCATTAATTATAACCACCATCTTCCCACATCAGGTTGAAGAGGCCTTCCGAGAATAACTCGAGGAATTTTTATGTACAGTATTTTTTTTATTTTTTATTTTTTTTCACAACATAGCTGAGTTAGCCGGTCTTAGACGAAGGTTGCATGGGGCAAGCGGTTTTTTTTTTTTTTTTTTTGGTAGCAAATAGCAAACCAACAACGAAGAATTCACGCAATTACAGACAGAATATAGTGACTTCAAAGCCTTAGCTGCTTTTGCACTCTCTCTCAAACCAATCTACTAATCTAACCAATCTACTAATAGATAATAAATTTGGGATATTTTCTCTCTTCTGAAACCCATATCAAATTCGTTACTTATTTTCATTGAAAAGGGAACTTTGGTCCATTATTTTGATTGTATTCTTTGGTTAGTTTGATTCAATATTGCAGGATCTAGTTTCCTGGGAGAAAAACCATACATCCCTCGCCCAAGACCACGGTGTGTTATGGAATAAAAGATATGTTCACGGCGCAAGGACATAGTGTGCATAAGGACAATCTCCTCTTTCACTCTCGAGACTGATTTACTGCACATAGATACATAACAACAACAGTGGTTGAGGGCCCAAATTTTGTCCTGCGCCCAGCATCTTTCGCAGGCGTTCCTGATTAATTAACATATAATTAAAAATAAATTTTCTGTTTATTAAAGGAAGAGTCAAAAATATTTATCATATTTTAGAGTATCGTCCTGATTCGCATTAAGCTAGGTTAATGTTATTAGATTCCGTCTGAGATTTTAGAATTGGCTCGTCAAGTATAACGAAATCATACCATCATGTGATGAAAATAATCTTACTGTTATTGCATCTGTAAGACATATCGGTGTCAAAACGCTGTCACATGCAAAATAGTTCTTCCCCCCCCCCCCAATAAGGCTGTTAGAATTCACGCCTGTAATGGTACTCGCGCGTAAGGGTCAACTTGTTGTGGCGCAATATAGTGCAACAGGTTGCGTTGCATAATTTCGTGGAAAAGGGGATGTAATCCTTCCTCAGTAAGTTTTGAGACACGTCCTTGTTTTTTGTTTGTTTAGCCAGAAGTCCCAGTCGCTACCGGTCTTTAGTACTGATCATATAAACAACCCATGACAAATTCCAAATCGCTGCGTACAGCGACAGATTTCTTGGATTCCTTTTGCTAAGTTGTCAACCATATTTTAAACTATAATATAATATTGCACTGCACCTTATATTATATTACATTCTGGGCGCGTTCAATTAAATACCGTATCTCCAAGGTTAAGAACTTCTTTACTATAATCAGGATGTTTTACCAAAACTGCATCACGTGGTGCAGTTTTGGTACGTGTATTTTTCATACGGTTATTTCATACCAGGTACGTGTCTATTTAATCACGTGTATGCTTGTTCATGGCCCTCGCAGTTAGAGCAGTGATTATAATCACTGTTTTCCCAAACCAGCTGGAAAAGGCTTGAATTCGAATTCTGTCAAGGACACCTAGAATTTTTATGTTTTTTTTTTTTTTTTTACAGTGTGGCTGAGTTACTCGGTCTCTGGAGGGTTACATTTTTTTTAACTGTGAAAACTTTGGTTTTTCCTCCACCAAATCGACAGAAAAACACACATCTCTTATTTTTACTTATAAATTTTGCCATTCAAAACTTCATTTTTTAAAATTCAAACACCAATATCTCCATTACCATTCAGAACTGGACACACGTTTATATGATTTTTTTTTTTATCTTATTTTGGATCCTATAATACGTCCCATGGTTTTCTCTATATCATTTTGAAATACCATGTGTAGATAGATAGGTGGATGAATAACTCGATTTTTATGGGGAAAAAATGTGGAATTTCTGTTTGTTCGATTTGAATGAAATTTGGGATGAGCTCGACAGATCTTTCTAAAAGACTTAAATATAAAATTTCGTTGAAATCTCCTCTGGAAATGGAATTGTTATGTAATTTTCCTTATTGATTTTAATTTTCACAACTCCTGCTGGCATCCGCTTTCTATTCACAAGCTGGTGAATTGCTGAGGCATTTGCAAATACCAACGACCTCACTCAAATTGTTCATTTACCTACCAGAATACCAGACAATCCTAACCACACAGCCAACACTCTTGATCTTTTTCTCACGAACAACTTTGCTAAGTATCCGGTCAAGGTGAATGGGTCCTATAGGCACCTCAAATCACAACTTGGTTATGGTTTCTTCTCCAATAGAACCTTTCTCTTGTGGCCGTTCGCAACTTCGTGTTTGGAATTACGGGAATGCAAAATGCGATGATCTGCGATATTTTTCTATTTTTTTATTTCTATTTTTCTTTTCCTTGGTTGGATTACTGTTTTAAACCTTTTGATCTCAACGTTTGCTCAGATCGTGTCAGTGAAATTATTCTTGTAGGAATGAAATCCTTTATTACACACTCCACCAATCTCTAACTTTATCTAACCTTGGTTTTCTAATAAATGTGCTAAGGCTGTTCAAGATAAGAATGTTGCATATCGCAATTAGCTTGATTCCACATTTCCAACTTAGTTTTCTGCTTGCACCAAAGCTCTCAAAAATTGTAAAGCAGTTATTAATCAGTCCAAACCTTATTTTGAACAAGTTTACAGTAGAAGACTTGCTTCTTGTCCAGATTGTAATCGAGCATTCTCGTCTCTTGGCAAGGCCGCATCTTTTGCCCATCTCTACTCCCACCTTTATTAAGCCCGATGGTTCTATTGCCACCTCAGCTAAAAATAAAGCCGACCTGTTAGCATCCTACTTTTCTTCTAACATTTGTATCGATGATCTTGGTAAACCATCTCCTAGCATTCTCAGTACACTGGGAGGTATGAGGTATTGAGGGTCTAGCGGCTCCTGGGATTTCTCCCATCTCCGCGAATGTTCTATGTATCGGTGACAGTACCCTGTCAAAGCCAGAGATTTAGAAGTGTGTGGGTCATGAGTAGTGTTATATGTTGTGCCCATTGTTTATCCGGCTTATTGGCCGCCAGGCCCCTAATGGGACCAGACGTTGCCCATACCTCGCCACGTGGAGGCTAGCCGGGTGTTACCATTGAGTCAATTGTACTCTGGCAGGTCCTGCCACTTACTTTCCTGGGATTTTAGTGGCTAGGACCTAAAATAAAATTGGAACGACCGCGGTTGATTTTAAATCACTTACATTAAAGCACTAATATGGGGTTTGACGCTGAAAGCCTGTTTCTAAAGTGCCTAAAAGGTTGGGCGAAAATTTTTGGTGTATTTTAAATTTGGACGTGTAGGGCTATACGCTGTGCAAGAAAAAGTGCTGGGAGGGGAGAGTGAAGGCTGGGGGGTGAAATAGGAAGAAGAGGGTCGATAGGGTAGGTGACCCCCAATTTTTCAGTGAGGCATGCCCATGCCCCACCAGAGGGAAGAAATGGTGTGGCAGGGAAGAGAGGCGACAGCAAGCCGTCACCTCTCTCCCCTGCCGGGAGTGGGAGTAAAAGAATTGCACTGCACAAGAGAGTGCAGAGCATAGAGCCAATATGGCTCCGTTGAGGCAGCAACTTGGAGTTTCTCTATCTTCGTTGGTCTTCTCTGTCATTGATAGCCATATTTTTCCTCAGCTAGGAACACTGGTCAGGTCCATTGTTGGTCTGTTAGCTATGGCTGTGGTTCTCTTCATCATGGAAAGATCCGCTGAGAATGGTAGGAGGTGGTTTACCATTCTTCCTATAGTCTTCCATCAAAAGGACATCAGAACAATTTTAAACAGTCTTGTTGAGAAAGCGCCAGGTCCGGATGTTATTTTTCCACTTGTTCTCAAAACTTGTGTTCCCGAGCTTACTTGTTCTCTGTTGCCTTTTTAAACTCTTATTCCACTGGTGTTTTTCCTTCTGCTTCGAAATTTTCTCATACCCAGCCAGTTCCTAAAAAAGGTGACAGACCCCCCTCCCATCCGGTTATCGTTCCATTGTGGTTACTTCTGCACTTTCTAAAATAATAGAGAAATCTATTAACCACAAAAACCTAAACTATCTATAAACTTTCCATGTGATCAATGAAGGCCAGTATGGATTCCATCAATATCGATCCACTAGTGATATGCTGGCTTTTGTTACCCATATACGGACAAATTCAATGGAAAAGTTTGGTGAAACTGAAGCAGTTGCTCTTGAAATTTCAAAGGCTTTTGATCATGTTTGGCATAAAGGTCTTCTAAATAAGCTTCCATCATATGGTCTCTCAACTATGTTTTGTAATTGGGTATCCAGTTTTCTCTCTGGCTGCTCATTACAATCTACGTGATGGTAGACAGCTCTCGGTCTTCTGACTTCTTCACTAATGCTGGTGTTCCTTAAGGTTCAGTTCTTCCTACCACTCCTTTCCTCTTGTATATCAATTACCTCTTCTATGAAGTGAAAGTCCTATCTATAGTTTTGCCGATGATAGCACATTGCATTCCGCCTTCCAGTTTGAGAAACCTTGCTTTGCTCAAACAGCTTCAACTTCAGCATTTCTTAATTCTGAACCCCCTGCAATTCTCCAGCGGGGCAAAGATAATTTAGTTAATTTCAATCTTGCTAAAACTCAGTCCTGTCTTATATACCTTCTGCTTCTATGCTTATCTCTGACGACAATCAGATTTCTAGACAAGCTCACATATCTATCTCTCTTAGGGATTGTCGTGATATTGCTTCCTCTGCGTCTAAAAAACTGGGTTTTCTCTTTCGGCTTACTTTTCTTCAAAACAGTTACTCTCTATATATTAATCTCAAATCCTACCTACCATGGAATATTGTTCCCACATCTGTGGCGGCGCTCCCATAACCTCTCTGTCTTCTAGACTCCATTGAAAAGAGGACAGTCAGATTAATTAAACCCCTCTCGTACAAAGTCTCTCCTCCCTCTGTTTCATAGATGTTGTTTCTGCTACAAGCCTTTTCTATAGATACTTCCATGGGCATTGTCCTTCTGAATTGGCCTCTATACTTCCCGCTCTGTCTTCCAAACCAGTCCGAACACGTACTGCAACCAGTCAGCCTCCTTTTACTGTCCAACTTTAAACTCACAGAACCAACCAATTTTTTCTTCATTCTCATTTATTCCTTAAATCACACGTATTTCCTGAAAATTACAATATACAGAAATTTAATATCAATAAGATACTCCTTTCATCTTCTCTACCTTTAACAAATACAAGGTACTAAGTACTAACTACTCATGTTTGGGGCTTTCATAAAAAATAAAATAAATAAAAGTGCGAATTGAGGAACTGACATGATGATGATGCCAATTGCTGTTTTACGTTTTCTTGAATGCGCCTTAAAGGAGAATCAATAACTAAAAATGTTTTCTGTGTTTTTGAAACCCAGCTGTTATTAAACTTTTTGGTACTTGAGGATTATTTGTGCCATCGATACCATTTTTAGCTTTTATTTAAGACTTTTCCAAAAAAATCGGCAATGCATTCTTTTGTATTCATACAAGGCATCATTATAGTTCCGTTTTCGGAGGGGGCTAACAAAATTTCAAACTCAGTTTCTTAATATGTCTTAAAAATTCCTTCGATTTCGATCAAAGGGGTGAAAAATTTGTGAACGTTGATGTGAAAAGTAAGCGGCTTGTGACTCCAGCTAACGCGTGTTTTAATATAAGCAAAGAGCACTTTTAAAATTCGATTTTATTTCGCGACTTGTCGATTCGTCTGTGTAGCGAACTGTAAAATTGGACTCAGCTGTAACAAAATTCCCCTTGGCCACGAGACTGCTAGTAGGCTCCCCCAACTCCAAGTAACCTCCCATTGTTAGTGCCACCGCTGATTGAGGGCATGCCCACCGATTAGAATCGAATTCACCTATTTTATGCTGATTAGTTTTATCTTCCTTCCTTTAGCTTCGAGCGTAACGATCCTTGATTCACGTGGGAGCCCGAACTCTAAATTTCGTTTTATGTATATTTTTAAGAGTGGCCACTGTTTACAGATTCTGATTTGCCGATTTATATTTGATTTGATTCATTAATGAATTATTATGAATGATAAGTATAATGATAGCTTATGAGACAAAACCTAAAAGTTGTTTTGCTGTGAATTCACTTTGTTGGAGTTGTTGACCATTGGACCACAGTAAACATTTACACCTTACAACGTAGTTAAGAACAACGCAGACGGATTCCTCAGCTTATAAGGTAACTCTTTCCCAACCCGATTCAGAATAGCTGGAATTCGATATTGGTATACTGATACTTTGTAAGTCTACAAATAGTTAATTTTATCGTTTTCATAAACAAATAAACTGTACTTTACGTTGCAGAAAAGTATTTTCTCCTTAGTAAATACTTAAAATAAAATACTTTTAAGTATTTTTCCTTAGAATAAGTGCTGTTTATTGAAATGAAAGGCTGATGGCAACTTGTGACTTGTTTCAAAAGAGATTCGCAGTAGATTGATGCATTTTGTAGTAAACTTAGTTTGTGTTTAACTACATACACAAATGAGTTTGGAATCACAGCGCCTAAATGATCCCATAAAAACTCTGGGTTTAAGTCAGGCGATTCGAGTGGCCACACCGTAATTTGCAATATCCCGTACTGTTGTTTGGTTTCTAGAAAGTTCCTGCACAGCTCAGAGTTGTACTTCGGGTCTGCCTTGTCGTAATATAAAATTTATTTCACAAAGTCGCAGTCCAGAGGATATTGCATTATGTTCAAGAATGTTTTTATTGCCTTCTTTTCTTAAATTTCCTTCAATTCTGACGATGTCACCCACTCCAAAAAACAGAAGCAACCCCCCTTTTTTTTTCTTTCTTCAGTTGATCGTCTCACAAACTACGCTTCAATCAAAAAATTTCGAATTCGGATTCATCCGTCCACTACGTTTTTTCACTCTTCAGTTGTCCAATGTTGGTGGCTTTTAGCCCAAGTCGACCGTTTCTTTCGATTTTCCAGTTTTAATAAGGGTTTTCGGACCGCTACACGACCATGAAGCGCTGCTTATTTAAGACGAAGTTTTACAGTGGATGTAGACACGAGAGTTTTCTCTGTTCCTATTGAACTCAGCTAGGATTTCAGGTGCAATAACTCCTCGACATCATGCGTTTAGAAATTGGTGTTATGTGCTTCCGTTGTTACTCGCGGTCATCCTGATCGTGGTTTGTCCTTTAAATTTCCAGTTTCCTTGAATCTTCGAATGGTTGTTTGTACTCCTTTAAATGAAACGCCTAATTTTTTTGCCAATACTTCTCATGAAATAACTTTCTTAACACAGAATTAAAATAGTGGTGTGTTCGATTTTATAAGTTACAGCTCTTACTCCTCAGTTTATATCGTTGCAAAACCCTACAATCGTCTACAATGTTCAGGAACCTTGTACAATATTCTACTACATTCAGGGGTCATCTGCACCTTTCTGGAATATTCTAAAACATTTTAGAAATTTCCTGAATATTATTTAAGTTTTTTGATTTTTATACATAAGGGAAAATGTTTTAATAAAAATTGTAAACAAGTTGGTATTATTTTAATAAAAACTTTGAAATTAAGAAATATTAAATGTGGTTCCAAACTTTTAGGCAGGAATCTATGTACGAGTATATTAACGTTTTGTAGCCTTTGCATGGCTGAAGTTTTTTCTCTAAATTTGCTTAGATAATATAAATTAAGTTTAGTTTTTACCTAGAGAATTACCTTATCTTGTCGTAGTTAGAACACCTAGTTAAAGTATAGGGCCATCAAATGCAAATTTTTTTCATAAACTAAAAACAAGATGAGCGTGATCGTTTGAAAACATTATTATTATTTATTCATTTTAGGTTATATTTGTTCTTGGAGAGACGCTTGGCTAACAGGGTATAAATTTTCCATTTACACTCTTAAACGGCCACATAGGATCAGAGGAGTTCGCGAGCTAAAGAAAATACAAGAACATCCATCAGTCAAACGGTCTTAAATTCTGATCAACTCAAATGCGTGTGGTACTCTACCCTTGTGCTTGATCGCTCTGCTACGGCGACCGGTTGCTTGCTTGCTGGAATGATTCTAGATTAGACAAAAGCTTTGCTAGCCACCAGGTGTGCACCCACCGTGCACAGTCTACCCAAAGATGTGCCTTTGCAAGCCACTAATTTTTGGAAATATAACTTAGCACTCACATTTGGAATCGCACATGGCCAAGGTCTCCCCCCAAAAAAGCCCCCTCAGAATTGTTAATTCTTTCAAAATCATCCAAATTTAAGAAATTAAAATGGAGTTAGTCTAGCTTGTCTAATAAACTTACTTGTATATGGTTGTAAGTCAAAATGTGGGACGGCAACAAAGTGACCCCTCCCTTGACGCTTAAATAAAACGGTATTCATCATTAAACATTTCAAAGTTTACCCGAGCATAAGATAATCACAGTGAAAACCTCCAAGTTTTCAGAGTGATTACCTTACCAGTAAATCTAAGCGCAGGAAGATCTCTGCATTCCTCATTTCACTCGCTTGGGTGTGACGAAATGTAGCCAGTGGTAATTCAGTTGAGGAACCGTTTTCTGATATCAGTACTGGCGTATTCCGTGGGTAACCAGGCAACGTGCCGGACGTATGCTAACAAATTCGATAAGCCACAGAATGAATGCAGTTGAGGAAGTCCTTTGGCTCTTAATCTTATTTGCAAAAAGGTGCATCCTCCCCCTCAGATTAACAGTTTAATTGGCTTCCCAATCACTGTAAGTCTTGCGGTATCAAAAGGACTGACTATAATTGCAAGTTCTTGAGTTTACGACATTAAGATGAACACCATTTCCAGATTGAAATTCTCGCGAATGGAGTAAAACAGACAATTGCAAGATACGTGCAGGCATTTCTTTGATATTAGAGAATGCCCTCAGCTCATTCCTATGAGCTGGCATTCAAGAAGACTCGATTCCCACAGTCTAAATGAAAAGCACTCGATACAAAAGGATGGGGGGAATTATCCTGGATAAACTCCTTTCAAAAGTTTAGCAAAAAAATTTTCTTTCTCACGCAGACCAACAGAAGTAACATTCTTTTATAAATATAAACTCTGGGGTTGCAAAACGAATCGAAACTTTCAACGTCTAATATGGATCAAAAGGGAACTTTTTCCAGCTTTAACAAATAAATTTTATTGTACATTGCATTTCCATATTATGGTTTTATATTGTGTGTATGTAATTTATTTATGTAAATTTATATATATATATATATATTGGGTTTGTTTTTTTTTTTTTGGTTTTTTTTTCAATTTATTCGCTCTGAAATTCAATAAACTTACTGTATTTAATCTGAAAGGAGTTTAATCCTTCAAAAAAAATTCTTCAGGTTTGGCATCAAACCAGGCTTTCATAGCTGCTTTTAGCTCTTCGTCATCTTTAAAATGAGTTCCACGAAGATAACACTTAATATTTCTGAACAAATAATAGAAACTTCGGGCTAGATCACATGGGAATGGTTTATGAGTAATTGTTCAAATCCATATTCATGAATTTTAGCTTGTGCAACTCGGGCTTTGTGCACGGATTTATTGTCATGGAGATGCAAAACCCAGTGATCCAACTTTCCTCGTCTTTTTTTTCCTGAATTGCAACTTTGAAATTGGGCATAAGACTATCATAATATTCCCCTGTTGTTGTGGTTTTAAGTGCAGGGTAATCAATTAACAACGACCCTTTTGTGGCTCAGTAAACTGAGGCTGATACTTTTCTTGCTAATGGTTGAGTTCTAAACTTTTCGGAGTTGAAGACCCTTGTACTTCCACTGCATGCGTTCTAATTTTTCAATTCAGGATCATAAATATGTATCAAGTTTCTTCATCAGTCACCAAACGGAATAAAAAATCTATTGGAATTAATTTTAAATTCTCTTCGATAATTCTATCCTTTGACGTTTGTAATGAATGGAAAGGTTTCTGGGAACAAACCATCTTGAACAAACTTTGGACATTCCCAAATGCTCAGTATTATAGTTAAAATTCTTCCATGGCAAATGTTAAGTACTTTTTCAGTTTAAACAATTTAATATTTATTAAATTTGACTCCGTCATCTTTTGAACTCTGCCAACCATCTTGTAACACCTCTTCGTAGGATAACTGTGCGACACTTCCCCAAACATTAGTCATTATTTCATGCATTTCTATCCTCTTTGGTCAAATATTTAATTGCTGAACGATGCTCGATGTGCTAGATATTTAATCTTCTTTCCACTGACCAACATAAATTAAATTTTAGAAACTGCATAAGATAGGGACCATTTTTTCATGTTATTTTATAAGATATTACGCTACCAGATTACCTATACTATAATTTATTAAATGCATTTTATATTCCCTGTTCTTAGAACTTTTTGATCACCCATCATAACCCCAGGGGTTCACATCTGGTGAGTATGGGCTTGGCAAACCCAGGGTCCTGAGCTGGATATCATCATTTTTCGTTTTCTTGGTGATTCCCTTTTCTCTCTCTCTCTTTCCCTCTCTCTCACCATATGGCTAATAATAATAATAAAGTAATTAATATCGTTTTTAATCGGATAACATCAAGCCAGTAGGCCAATCCATTAAAAACTCCAAGGCACTGCTGTGATTAGTTTCAGAACCATTTGATTTCATCATCATACTGCAGCTAGCCCTATTAAGCAGCATTGTGCCGAACGATGAACGAACATATCAACTGTAAACGAGCAGTAATTCAGACGAAAACTTCCAATTGGAAACACATAACTCAGTACCTTTTGAGTTTTTAATAGACAACGGATCGTACTGGGTGATATTTAATTAAAACCCATATTTGTTATTTTAGGTTAACTGCACGGACAAATGTAGTCGTTTCTGAAAAGCTGAAGTCCAAGCGCTGTCATTATCACTAGAGGGACAACAGCATCCCCCAGACGGGAAACGGTAAAGGATAGAATTAATTAATAAAAAAAAATCAATTTTTCTATAACCTGCGTTGAAACAGTACCTTAGTTACTTCATTGTATAAAAAAATAAACAACTTATGTGTTTCCCTCTCAGTAGCTAACAATCCAACTGACCTCTGAATTATCCCAAGCTGTCAGCCTCAGCTACCCACGCAGGTAAATTATTCCAGTAATTAATCAAAAAGAAAAAAAAATAGATGTAGCATTTAATAGCTTATTGAATTCTAACTAATTATCATGGCACCTGCTAATCAGAATCTCACTAATAGATATAAACGCAATATTGAAATAAAATCTGCTGTCATATTTGTGTTTGTTTGTAAGACGGATGTGAAGATGGTGAGTGGATTACCGGCCCAGTTTATCCATCGTGAGATTTTACTGCCAGCTTCATATCCTTATATATATATATAGAAGGATAAATAACCATTGATCGGCATCATCTTTCAAATTATTTTTCCACATCGCGTTCCTTGTTTTGTGCGAATTCTTCACATTAACTATTTGCTAGATAGTTTCAAACCTCGGGGGGATTCTTGAAGTGTTTAGTTTGTCGTTCTCAAACGCTTCAGCTATTTACGGAAACTTTTAAGTGCTAGCTGTACAGAAGTCTGCTGGGGACGCGGATCGTTTCCATACCTGAGATTACTTTTCGTCTTCTAAATGGATGGTGTCTACGAAATTTCCTTTTAAGGGGAAGCCAAGCCGGTTCCGTCAACTCATCCTTTTCTCCCGCAGTTCTCACTCCTTCAAGGACTTAACTGCAGCAGTTTGTTTATATTTTATTTTGTGCCAAGACACACACCACATCTGTCTACCTGGTTTGGTGGCGTCGTGTTATCTAGGTCACCAGGTAAATCGATACCGTTGCTATGGGCCAAAAGCTGTGTTGATAGATGATTGTTTCCAGGACAACTGTACAGGTGAAAGAAAGTTCCGTTTGTTGCACTAATTCCCTGCAGTTCTTTCCTGCCTTTTCCCCCATTTATTTGTTTTTCTCTTCAGTTAGTTTTGCTTGTTCATGCATATACATATTGAAACCTAAAGCAAAGGAAATTATTTTTCTCTCTCTCTCTCTCTCTCTGTTCATTTTTTGCTGTATGCTGGTTTCTTCCTTTTCAGTTGTAGGGTTTGTTCATTTCATTTCATCGGGTGGAATGAGAATGGATCTACATCGTGGATATTTATTGGTAGTATGCGGATGCACGTTACGTTGGAGTGGAAAATTGAACACGTCGATATCTGGTTCGTTAATCAATACTTCTGACTAATCGAAGTAGCCACATTGGAGTATTGCATGACGAGAGGGAATAATCATGAATGTATGGTACCCACAAGAGAAATCTATTTGGCTAAAAGTGATTTATTTTCCACGAGTAACAGAAATATCATAAGATAGTCACAATTTTATTCGTGTATACTAAAATAAAGATTGTACAGTTTTCAGCTAGATAAACAAAATTATCTTTCACTTCCACTGCAAAACTTCCTTTCTTCCCGCACAATTTAGGGAGGGAACGAGTGTTCCAGAGCAGCGTTTTCAAACTGTGGTCCGCGATTAATGTTCAAATAAAAGTTCTTATATTTAAACGAACAACAAACAGCGTATTAAACAATTTTGTTAAGCATGGGAGTCCGTGAAAAATTTTTAGAGTTTTTAACTCTTTTTAAAAGTTCTTCACTGGGATTATTAGTATTAGTAATAGCCACATGGTGCAAGGAAGCCTATGGCTTAAGGCACACCAGCCAAAAAAAAAAAAAAAAAAATAAATAATAATAATAAAATAAAATAACAAAAAATACCTAAAATAAAATAATAAGAATAAAAACAAATTAATAATAAGAAGAAAATTTTAAAAATAATAATAAGAGAAAAGGAAATGGACAACCTATGCATTTCTCTCCTCCCTTAGGAGACCTTAGAATTTCCCCAGACTGTCAGCCTCTACCACCCATGAAGGAAACTTATTCCAGTAATTCATAACTCGCTGGCTCAAATAAAACTTCCTGCAGTCCAGCCTAAACATCTCCCCCAGTAACTTAAAATTATGGCCCCTAGTTCTAGAATCATTTATAACGGTGAAAATTTCGTCCTCATTAATTTTGCTTATGCCTCTCAGAGCCTTAAACACCTCAATCAATTCTCCTCTAAGGTGCCTAGTTTCCAAGCTCTGTTTGCCCACATATTGGAAGTCTTTCCTCATATGGTGCAGAAGATTCACGCTGCAGAGGATTCACGGGCATGGTGAATTGAAATGCGAGTTGCTTGAAAAGGGATTGAGCTTTACCAAACGAAACGCACAGCTAAAGTTCTTCATAAATCCTTGAATGTACGCTTTTATCCCTTCCCCCACCCCCATAAGAATGAAAATAGTCTTTGTCCATGAGTTTTCTATTCCTACTAGAACATGGTCACTAGACCACGCCTCGGTTTCATTAATCCAGTACCTTTTTTGTGGGATGAAACACCTAGGTCTCCTTTGATTCTCTTCGACAAGAATCGAATTCAGCCCTTTTGAACTGATTGAAAAGAGATATACCCAGCTTACTTAGCAGACGGCTATAAATGCGTACATTAACTCCTTCCCTCCACACACACACACACACACAAGACAAATTCTGCGGCTGGAAATTCAATACTTCTGAAAGTTCTACAAAGTAATTCAAACTATGAAGCGTTCTGCTGTGTTCCAAAGCTCTCCCCGTCCACCCCCCCCCCCTTTTTCCCATTCGAATGATCACGTAACTTATGAAGTGATCTGCCTAGCTCAGAGCGTGTACAGTGTCGCTGCACTGAGCTAATAAAGTCCAGTTGTTATCCAATAAGCATCTGTTTCGTGATGTCTCTCCTGAACGGTATAATCGTTATTTTTGTATTTGAGAATGAAAGAAGTATTATCTCGCCCTTTTGATGCTTCACTCAGGAAATAACTTATTGTGAAACTTCTGGAGATGAGAAATATATGATTTATTACATCTCTCGAGTCGATGTTCATCGAAATCGCTTTTAAATACATTTAAGTTTTTTAATTTATACATTTAAATACATTTAAGCCTAATCCACGAATAAAAATTCTTTAAAACGGATAAGAATTATCTTCGTTTCATTTCTAAACTTGCTGAGAGCTCAAATCGATTGCTGTGCTCAGACATTCCCCAATAGCCACATTGCTCTTTGACTAAGGGAAACCTGACCACTTGAGAATCAGTGGTAACCCAAAAAGTCCACAGTCCCAACTGAAAATGCTAACTCTGTGAAACCCTAGCAATCTGCCTTTTAACTCGATATGGGAAAAAGTAGCTACAGGAGGTGGCCTTTAGCTTTGCCTTTTTATAAACCTCGGGCCGTATACCAGGTGACCACGCGCAAGCCAAAACCATTACTGAACACGTTGAGCAACCATTTATAAAAGACATTGTGCAAATTCAGCAAGATGAATAGTATTTTTTCAAACATTTTTTCTTACGTTTCAAACATTCATCGACTGTTTTAATTAAAAAGAAATACGTTCTAAACTCGCAGATTCGATCGTAATAAAACCGAGTTGCCCACTATTTTATCCTTTAATTAATGGCTAGCGACAGTTATTTCGACAAAGTCCCAATTTGCATGATAACAATGCGCTGGTGTGACTTTGAACACGAAGATGCAGCCTTGAGAAAAAGGCAACAGATGGCACTGCTACTCAAGTGTGCCAGACTGTGAAGAAAGAAATTTTCTAGTAAGTGGCTTCCACGCTGAGCTTCTTGACCTTGCATGCTTCGGTGCAGTCACATCGTTGGAGATGCTCCAGTACGAGATAATGTGTAGCCAAAGGAAAGAGGAGCGGATGCGGTTCTTCAGACCCTCGTCCACTTCTTTCAAGGTTGGTGCGAGCTTATTGCGGGCTACTGGCGCGAAAGTCACGTGTCAGAAAGCAACCTTTGGCAATTATGTCGCGTACGAGTGGTCAGCGCCGAACAAAAAGCAAATTTATTTGCATCGTTTGAACTCTGAAGGTTTTTTTTTTTTTTTTGCGGAATTGTGAGAGTAGTCAAAGAGTAGTCGAAAACTCAAAGCTTGTCTGGAGGGGAGGGCTCTCCTCCAATTCGCACACTCGCACCCACTGTGGAAAAGCGCAAAAATTGATAGTAGCTCAGAACAACGAAAAGGAGAGCGCTTAAAAAGTCGTGGATGAAACGATAAGGATGAACTGAAAGAGAAAGAGGTTTATGTACGGATGTTAAACAGCGCCACGCACGTAGACTAAAAAAAGATAATAATAATAATAATAATAATCTTTGCAGACAGCTTCTAGCCGCGCTGTCTGCCCAGCACGTGCTGTTCGGTACGCCAAGCACGCGCTGACAATAAAACAAAACTAATATTTCTCTCTTCGTTTCCTCGCGTCCACGGCAGATGGCGCTACCACCTTCGAGAGACGTAGCGGGTTCAGCAGCCGTTGACCTTTAGATAAGCGACGTTTTTGAAGGTTATTTACTTCTGCGCGCGCTAATCCATGCAGTCTTACGTTTCCGCCAAACTCTCCAAGGTTACTACGGCATAACGATTGAACTCGAAGACCGTCAGCGACAGCATAACCGGAGATTAGATGCTCACGCTCGATTTCGAAATATTTTTCCCTTCGTTTTTTAATGTCGGCTCTCGCGCACTGACAGGTACGCGTCATTGTGCTCCCTCTGTTCATCCAACTTTGACATACATCACCGACATGGTCGCTGCGCGTGTTGTCGTCTGTTCTCATCCATAAAAAAGCCATCTCCGGAGATGGCGAATAAATAAAATCGAGATTAAGTTTTTTTTTTTTTTTTTCGGCGCTCGTTTATTAATGCGAGAAATTTATTTTCGTCAGAGCGCAGTTGCCGCACGCGCGGGGGATGTGTCAAATCTAAAAACGCGGGAATAAAGGAGACGAAGACAGACACTCTGCGTTGCATAACACGATTTTCCCCGCCCCACCCTGCTTTGTTACGGGATGCGCCTGTGCGATTACCCCCCCCCCCTCCGGGGGGTTTATTTAGAGTCAGTTTACAGTTTATGTACCGAAAGAGGATGTTCGCTCTGAAACAAGGGGAGAGGGATGAGCGGAACTGTCATCGTCCGTAACCGTTTTTGCTTTCAGCTGGCGTCACGTGGAAGGTTGCCCTAACAACACCTTCACACCAGGCACTCACTGCCCGTGTGGGGAATGTGGTGAATCCCACACGGGCTGGTTCTCGATGGAAACGTTTAAAGATTCCAAAAGAGGGCCACCAGTAAATAAAGCCGGTTTGAAATGTTCCAGACATCGTAATGGGAAGAGTTGGTGAAGCTCCACTTCTCGTCCCAGGAACCATATACGAAAATGCTTTCTCAATTCGAGAACAGGGACGGCTTTTTAAGGCCTTGTAGTAAAGAGGGAAACCGCGTTTTTAAAAGGAGAAGTCGCAAAGTAGTTTGTCGACCGGGAGTATGTGTAACCGTCCCCCCCCCCGGAAAGATATTTAGAAAGGATGGTACGAAGAGCTAATGATTAAAAGCGGCATTTTAAACCTGCCCGATTCTTTTGCTGACATCTCGTACATTGACCCGTTTCATACAACCCGTGGATGAAATTAGATGGAGAATAAAAGGGAGAAAGTGGAATAATGAATAGAAGAAAAATGAGGCATTCGAAGGTACAGATTAAGCAACGACCGAATGCGCAGTCGTAAAAACAAACATTCGAGTTTGGACAAAACCAGAAAGAAGATAAAACGAGCAAATACTTTGAAATACGACTGATGCAAATAAATCGCGAGCCGGACAGCTCTTCCGATTACAGTTGGCACCCCCTTTTATGAACGGCTGCTGCTTGAACAAACATTTTTTGCTTTTAAAGCGTACTTGCCCTACAGGTACTTGAAGGTATCCGGGATGAAAGTAAAGTACAGCGAATTACATCAGTAGGGAGTAGATAACGGGGGGGGGGGCACCACCGTAGCTGAGTGGTTAATGGAAGTACGGAGTTACGCACGCACGCCAGAAGCCTTTGTAATATCGCGAAATACGATAATCTTCTTTTAGTCTATCCCGTAAAGTCCTCTGACCTTACGTGGCCGTCCTCTGAGTATAAACAAAAATTTATGTATTTATTAAAAGGCCAACACACGCGCACACCTCTGCTCTTGCAGTAAAGCTTTGGTTCGCGTATGTGCGCGATGATATCGCCGTCCGGGACTGATTAAATATCGCCACGCTCCCCGAGATGAGTGAATTTTGCGAAATCGATTTACAAGTTGAGTGTCTAATTAGTGTCTCTTCCCGGAGCCGCCGCATCACTTCAGCCCGTCTGCTGAGCGTCTTGTTGCACGCAGTTCATAACGAACCCGTAAGTTTTAGACAAAACACGTAGGTTGTAAAGTTCGTGTGGTGGATGCAGACGGCCGCTTTCTTAGACTCGCGACTAGACAGGCGTCTGTTCGGCACGTCACTATCAGAGAATGCACGATGTATCCGAGCGTGGTGTTACGACTACTCTCGCAGATGCTGTCTGAGAGTGGGATTAACCCGAAGAACGTCTCCATTTTTAGTAGCAAATGTAATAGTCGCATCTGAAGTGGGTTGATTCCTCGCTGGGTTGACTCGACACTGAAATATGTCCGCAATACACAAAAATGGACAGGCATTTGGTGATGATGCGTATCCCGTAAGGGTACACGACAGCAATGAGTTACTCATCTGTTTTCGAGATTTGTCTCGAGGGGACCATCGAAGAGTGCACATCCCTCCCTGCCAGGGACGAACACGGATGCTCTGGAAGCACCCCAATGAAAACACTTGTTTCGAGAAGCATTCTAAGAGTGGCAAAGTGCGGAGAAAATAATACTGGTCACATTGCATGTCCAGCTTGAATAAAGCGAAATAACCGCATGCATAGAATTGGCATCATCCTTTATGATATCAACATTCTTCTTAATCGTCACTAGAAATGATAAAAACAGGACAACCATACTGTAACATACGTGCGTGCTATTGCACAAACTTTAGAACTTGTAGAAGTCGCGATTGACAGTCAAAGATATACCCTACTTCTTGGAGAGGAACTTAAGTCTGTGAATGCTTTTTGTGTGTTCGTTCGTTTTCACTCCAGACTGTAGCTAGCCAAATCTCCGAGGGAGGTGTACGGATTCTGGGAAAGTTCAGTCCCCCTTCCTAAGTACATGCAGCCGATCTAGAATCTATGCCTCATAGCTGTAATCGGCTTGGCAAGTTCTTTAACCACCAACCAAGATCGGCTCTTTCTCCATTGAAGGTTTCCGATAATGTTTTATTCAAAGTCCAATATAAGAAAAGAAAAGAGTCTTCCAGCATTTGGGAGCTGATATCAACCAAGGACAGCAGTAAGGTCAATGAAAATACAATTAAGTCTAACATAAAAAGCAGCGTTGACTCTGATTGTTCCTCTATTAAGTGTCAATTCTCAGAAGCTGAATAAAATTAAATGGACGGGACCGGGAAATTTCTGGTTTAAAAAAATTCTTCTTGAGTGTTCCTCAAGGTTTCCTCTTCTTTTTATATTTGATATCGTCTTAACTGTTCCCTTTAATTGCCATCCATAGCTTTTGATGTTTGAAAATACGATCTGTAACTGATTTCCACATTGTACACAATGTTCATTCTAGTGTAAGCCATGGGGAAGATCACTGCTAAATGTATTACTGTAGACCACCGTAGCCGAGTGCTCAAACGCATACAGTAGCCCACGCGTTTGAGATGATTGTGGTTGTGGCCTACATGACAAGGTGATGTTCTTATATGCTGTCTCTCTCTCTTTTGTAAACTTCTATGTAGGCATTCGGGAATATAAACAAAAAAGCTATTTTAAACATGCTTATTTCAGGTTTAATGATGGCACACTTAGTTTTTTCATATAATCCATCATACATTATCAGAACTATCCAAAATACACGTTTGCTCGATCTGCAAAATAAATAATTATATATAATTCGAAAAATGTCAATCAGGAATCGAGTTTACGATATTAATCAGAATTTAATGAGCTAATTTTTAAATACAAATTAAGTAATTAATGTGTTTGCGCAAATGACTATCTGGCATTGTAAATCTGGATATTTGAAGTATAACTATGATTGTTGAACGAGTCGTGTAATGGATAAAAGAGTTTTTCATGCGCGTTTTTATTACTTCGGATATACGTGATCAAATCCAGATATTTGCATTTTTTCCCCTAACTATTCCTTGATTCTTTGACAGAAAAATTGAACGAGGATACAAATAAAAGAAATAAATAAAAAAGCGTGTCACCGGGCAGGGAATTTATTACTTAAATAAACTAACCACCAAATGTTAAACTGGAACCCCATTATTTATAATACAGGTTTGCCAATATATTTGTAAACAATAGACTTAATTTATATTTTTAATATTAAAAGATACTTTGCCAGTTTTCTTGCGCTTTCCCCGAATTAAGACAGTCTGAAGCAATCTCTCATTTCGCCTTAATCAGTGTAAACATGAATTGCACGTTTCTAACGATGACTCCTATTTTCACAAAGGACTGGTTCAACGCGCAGTCTTCTTAGAAATGTTTACCGCGAACAATCCGCATTTTCTTTAGAAAGTGCAAAATCATGGACAAAAACGCTAACCCAAATAAAAGCTCTAACTACGCTATTCAACGCACGTGTATTGGTACGCACGTGTGTTCATTACAACTTTCTCTTTTCACGCTCCACGCCACATAGTATGTGGATATTAAATACGCTATGCAAGAGACTTCGGATCGCGTGGTCAGTTAGAAGTAAAAAAAAATAATAAAAATGAAGAACGATTTTGAAAAGCAAATTAAATTAAAACCATAACAATTTTCTCGGGATTCGTTATTTCTTTCTCGTCGTTTTTTGATTTCCTTAATTCACATGACCTGCATCATTTAAGGTCGAGCATCGGAGCACAATTCTCCATTTAGGATTTCCTTCAAACTGCATCCATTAACTCATCACGGCGTCATTTCTTTCCAGCTGCATCGTGAATGCATCCATTTTTGACGTGAGGCCGACATTTTACCTACCAAGTCACCTATTTATGACCTCTCAGTGGCTGGGATAGTTCCGCACTAATCTACTCTGTCACAGGGTGTGTCACTTGGCAAGCTGCCAAGTTTCTGCAGCCTTCCAAAACGAGAGCTTGTGGAACGATCAATACGACGACGCTGATGCAGCCTTCTTCCGGGTATGTAATGGGAGGCGGAGGGTGGTTGTTATAGGTACTATTTAGAAGACGCAGCATTCTTTTGTTTTATTTTGCATCTTTGCAGTCTGGAGGTAGAAAATCATACAAACGTTGCCTAATTGCGTGCTCACCGAAAACTTGTATGATTTAAAGGAATATTTTTCTCGAGACGGTATTTATGGACCTTCTTTCTCTGTTTTCTGCACTTTATTTCTCTTTATCATAATAACCAGAAAGTTGAAAAATGCTCGCTAACTAGCAGCAGAGATAAATACTTGAATCGTGAGAAATGCATGCCGTGGTTTAAATAAATGCAATTAAATATGTAAATCATTTCAGTGTAAAGTAGACAACAAAATACATCTTAATATCTGGTACGGTACTGGGAACATCCCCATAAACGTAGCGAAATACACGCAACAACCCCCCAGCACATTGCGATAACGGGGCGATGGAAATACACTGGCTGTTCTTGATTTCTTTATGTAGCACGTTTTCTTAACTGCGCTTCCCTTTTACATCAACAAACAAAAATTCCTGTAAAAAAACAAAGAAATAATGGGGTATTGGATGCTTGGTACCTGCGGTTTCCCTGTCTCGTGCTGAATAGAGAGAGAGAGAGAGAGAGAGAGAGTGGCGAGAGCATTGTAACAGTGTGGGTGGAGATAAAGCGGCTGCAACAAAAGCTTCGAAGCAAAAGCGTCACGTGACACCTTCGAGTCGATGCGATGGCTACTTAAAGATTCCAAGGTCGCTGGTAAGACGTTGAGTGGTGAAGCAAATGACACGTTAGTGCGCGAAACTTCGTTACACACTTCCCAATATTGGGCGCGTGTGGGAACTGCTAAGCGGCGACCGAGCATCAATAAACGCTGGTCGTAAAATGGCCAAAGTGGTTTGTAATTCCGCCCACCATGACACACGCTGATGCGGAGATTCCCTGCGGAACAGAAATGTATAAAAAAAAAATAATAATAAATTAAACGTGGCTGGAAATTACGCTGAGTAGAGGGCGTGAATGAGCCTTTTGTTCATCTTCCTGGTGGACCTGCTCACCGAGTCCACCCACACACTGAGAGGGTGAAGCGTTCAAATTTGGGTCGACAAATGGATTCCACCTCCTACTTACATCTTCACTTGTGTGGGCGACGCCTACCACGACCTTTTCCCACTCGATGCGAAGGTGGAGAACAAGGTTGCAATGTCTCGGCTCGTGAGCATGTTTTACTGTTATGGAACTTCGGACCGCTTTCGATGGTGACGACAGTAGCCAGTAATCCGTGGCATTTGCGCCTAAAATGGTGACAGCTTGCAGGACGCGTTTATCTAACTGCTACCGGAGGGTGGCTTCTCCGCGATAGAGAATGTACTGCGGGACAGCAAGCAAACGCGCCCGTAAAAACACGACAGCTTCATTTTATTAACAGGCATTGTTTAACTGACAAGAAATATTTTCTGAATCCTTTTGCTGTATTCCCTGCGCACAGCTGAAATGAACTAAAGGAATTGTCG
Organism: Mastigoproctus giganteus; assembly: GCF_048544385.1. Classification (NCBI taxonomy): domain Eukaryota; kingdom Metazoa; phylum Arthropoda; class Arachnida; order Uropygi; family Thelyphonidae; genus Mastigoproctus; species Mastigoproctus giganteus. The sequence goes on from NC_143575.1 coordinate 156,047,669, forward strand.
GCTGGGGAAATGTGTTAAAGGGAAAGACAAAACATGTAAAACATGCAGTAATAATTCAAAAATACCATAGTACATAAAGACCGTTGTGCGCATTTGCATATTGCCAAATTTCGTAGCATGATACACATTCGAAATAGTCGCTGATGTGGGTATAGCTTAAGCAAGATTTATGTACTGAAACTTCATAAAATACGCAACAATAATGCATAAATATTGGTTTCATTTTCAAATGACATGGTCGTTACGTTGTTGTTCATGGTGGACATGGTGGCCATTAGTGGTGGTAAATGTAAATATTTACTCTTGAAAATTACATAGCAGCCAAAATAACAAAAAAAAAAAACACAACTCTGGCATGTCGTCATACACGAAACAAATAAAACATAAGGCCAGACAATCTTGTGTTTTTTTTGTTTTTATTTATTTATTTTTCTATTTATGATCATTTTCTGTACCTCAAGAAGGGGAAAGAACGTCGAAATATCATCAATGCCTGATTATAATGCGTAATTCTAGTAAAAGAAATACACATACTTCAGTGTCAATGTCTTGTTTATGCATAACACCGAAATAACGACTTTTTTTTTTTTCTTTTCTTTATCAGTTCAGCGCATTCCTCCCGGTTGGTATAATACAGCGATAAAGTAATAATTGAGAACCTGGGACTTCAGCTATTTGTTCTTCCTTTCAGACGTGGCACTCGGTGACAACGTAATGGGTTCACTACTCGTCGTTTGTTTGGAGAGTTCTAGGTTTGAATCCTATCGGAGACTGGAGAGTTCTTAAAGACCACTTCAATCGAAGTTAGCCGATGGCAGGAGGAGGGCAGAGAAAAGATAGGTTCTCCTGTGAGCTGTATCGGTTTTTCAATCGCACAACATGCAAATCAGCCAGTGAATACACACTTGTACAGATATAATGCATGATAAACATCGCGACTAGTGCCATTTGAAAAATGTGCTTTTTAGCTGTTCCGGGTGGTGATATATTACATCGGTGGATTGGTTTCATTAGGTTAATTTTAGTTTGGATCCTGAATGAAGTCTGAATAGGATAAGAAAAATTCTTTGATTGTTGAGAACCCAGAAAATTATACCAAAATCGAAAGCAAACTAAATTTTGAAAAATTCATAAATTTAGTGACCACTGAATGACCTCAACTGACCAACGATGTCATTTGAGGTCATTCACAAATCGAAAAGCACTGCCTAACAAAAATATGATCATGTCTTCTGAAGCGTTGCATTTTCTATGAAATAATATTTCATAGAAATATTGCCCCAACGGTATCATTATTATTAAAGTTATTAATAGCATTATTATTTATCGCATACTGTATCAAATGCTTATATTTAACTAATTATGTGTGCTGAATTCACCAGTGTCATTGATTTTATTTTTCTCTACTGTCAATATTTTTTGGCGGTCATTGGAGGTTTTATATTTTAGCGACATTGGAAGGTATTACCTGCGTGAGTGCGTAGTAATACCGTGATTTATAATTTATATATACAGTGAAACTTCCCTTTAACGGACAGCCATGGGGAACGAAAATGTGTCCTTTAGAGAGAAGTGTCCGCTAACAAGAAGTCTGAGGGAGAAAAAAAAAAAAGAAAAAAAAAAGAGAAATCGTTAAACGTTTAATGTAAAATTAAATTAAATTATATACAGATTTTGCACAATATTTTTGTAAATAATATACATACAATTGTGCTATGCATATTATGACTTTATCTTAAGAAAAATACATACAGTAATCACTTATTTTCTTCTGCACATTCTTCCGGCTGATAATTTTGTTTTCAACATTTGTTTGGAGTGACGAAACCATCGAAATTCCTACAAAACGATTGATTTGTATGAGCGCTTCTTCTATTTTCATCGATGGTTCGTCGTTAATATGTTCTTCGACAGAATGACCTCCTTCCATTTCTTCATCTTCATGAGGAACTTCTTGAAAAATATCGATGATAACGTCGTTGATATCTAGAGCACCATCTTCTGTAGTGAGGTTCGAGTCTATATCTTTGTAGCCAGGGCCACTTGTAGCTGAAGTATCGTACGTTATCAATAGATGTTGAAGTTCTTGTTCTTCTTGGTGCTCCACATTGCTGTTCACAACTTCAATTTTTGTTTGAGAAGCCAGACTTTACAAAACAGTCCGGCGCCTCCGTAGCCAGGTGAGAAGTAGCAGCAGTGCGTAGCACACGCTTCTTGATTAGACCGGGGTTCGAGCCCGTCACCACCAAATACGGAGGATGCGGAAAGGTCAGGAATGACCACCGCATATCCCGGAGCAATATGGCCTTAGTTGCTAATGCTCCTAAAAACCAAATAACAACAACAACAAAACAGTTCACGACAGTTTGTTTTCTAATTGCGTTTACTGAAGAGCAAATCCATTGAATCGCATCTAGGATGCTGATTTTCTTTGCAAGGTCACTCGCACATGTTACATCGTTCATGTTTGCAATGAGATGTCTTAAAACACGTTTTCTGTAGTGAAGTTTAAAATTTTTTATTATCCCTTGATCCAAGGGCTGACACTCTGCAGATGTGTTTGGTGGCAGAAAAACGATTTGAATGTTGGACAATTCAATGTGCGGGTGAGATGCAGCATTATCCATGAAAAGAATAATTTTTCTCTTTTGACGAATCATGTTTTGGTTAAAGTGACTTATCCATTCGCTCATGATATCTCGTATCATCCACGCTTTTTTATTAGACTTCCAGTCAACATTCAAAAGATTCAACTTTATGCCCTTGAAACAACGAGGATTTTGTGGTTTTCCTATAACAAGAGGTTGTTCAAAGTCTCCCAGCATATTTGTACACAATAGTACAGTCAAGCGTTCCTCAGAAATTTTTCCGCCCTGGCACTTTTCGTTTTTTAGACTCATTGTTTTTTCAGAAAGAGCTTTAAAAAACAACCCTGTTTCGTCACAGTCGTAAATATCCTTAGCTTCAAAATCACGACATAAATCTTCCAGTTTGACGGTCCACTCTGTTACAACCCCAGTATCAACAGATCCACCTTCATCACTTACGGTTTTCCAAGAAATTTTGAACTTGTCTAGCCATCCCACAGAAGCTTTGAACTCATTTACTCCCATAGATTTCGCAACCTCCAAAGCCTTTTCCCTAATAATAGGCCCATTAATGGGAATTTTTTTAGCACGTTCGCGACAAAACCACTCATAGGTAACATTGTCAATTTGAAGTCCAACAGTTTTCGGGAATGATTTTTGAGCCTGATCATTTTCGTGTTGCCAAAATTATTTACGCAGTTCATTTTTTTTCTTTAGGATGCCGCTTACCTGCGTCTTCCCGATTTTGAATTTTGCAGCGAGATTGCGAACACCATTTTTTTGCCGATCATACGCATTAATGAGTTCGACTTTATCTTTTAAAGTTAAATGTTTACGAGAAGACATTGTGCACTTCACACGACACTGAACAAAACTAAAAACTGAAACTGAAAAGACGAAAGGCCGACCATATTCCCCCTCCCCCTGCACACACCGAATTCATCAGAAGTTTTACACGTGCCTTAAAATTCTTGAAAAAGGGTTAAGAACCGCGACGTAAACCTTGATAAAATTCAGAGAATCGGAAATAGAAAATAAACACACGATTGAGGCAATACGTGGAAGAAAAGTTCCTAGCAAAAGGGCCGTAAGCTCGCCCGCTGTCCGTTATGGGGAGATCAAATTAAGTGCTAATCTAAACGAAACAGTGCAGATTGCCTGTCCGCGTCCGTTACAGAGAATGTCCGCTAGACAGAAGCTGCAAACACGTTAAAACCAATAGAGGTGAGTTGGGGAATTTAAAATGTCCGTTGTAGAGAGATGTCCGTTAACGAGAGGTGTCCATTAGGAGAAGTTTCACTGTATATATATATATATATATATATATATTTTTTTTTTTTTTTTTTTTTTTTTTCAGTTTGCTGAGTATGCCAGACGAAGGCTCAATGTTATCTCCAGATTCGTTCTGCTATGTGTGTGGATACTACCTAGATAGTTGCAAGTCAACATTAGAGGGATGGTTTCGTGGTAGTCGTAGGTGTATGCCTTTTGCTACACCTCGAATATGGAGAGAGAGTCCACAAACGATCATGGCAGCTGCAACTTTTATTCGGTGGAATTATCAAAGTTTTAGAAGTCAGCGGATCGAAAAACTGTAGTGTATCCTAACATACCATCCTCTATTACTCCGGTGCCACACATTGAAACGCTGCCAATTCCTAATCCACCTTCCAGGAAACAGTTTGAGAAATGGAAGACGAATCTGGCGAACAAGATAATTCGGATTACACCACAGAAGTCCAGTCCATTAAAGCTCTCCCCATTTCTCTAATCAGGAAGAATCTGGCGACTTACTTTAGTGTGGGACTTGGGTAGGGTCGAACTAATGCAGAGTTCCTGACATTTGAATTAAAAAAGCGGAATCTACTGAATCCAAGGAGCAAGAGTAAGAGTACCTCATACAGGAAAAACATATCACATATGTACGTTTTCACGGTGTTACTGAATCCCCGTATTCATATTTGATTTGATTGGTCTTTGTTAAGCAATTGGTATTGTCACAATCTGGAGGGATGGCATCTTTTCCTAAACATTATTCGGTAATTATTACTTGAATTATTGAATTATTCAATAATTATTTCAAACCTTTACTTGAATACATTATTCAAGTAAAAGTTTGAAAGCTGTGGTCTTCTCAATGGGAATGTACACCTTTGATTACTCACTGTGTTCATATGCCAATCACAGTCACTGTCTTTTCTGGAAATATCTCAATTGTTAAGTATTTATGTATGCAAATACCTCATTTTCATAATCAGCACCCATTGAAACTACTAAATTCATCCAAACATCATCTCTAAGTCCTGTATTCCTCCCGATTAGGAATACAGTGAAGAGGCAACTTATTTTGGAAGCCCTGTACCCCCCTCCCCAATGCTTTGCTGACGCATACTGCCCCTTTTTTCTGGCAGTGTGGCCTGGGATGCTGGCACTGGTTTCAGCTGGTTTGGCCAGTGTGGGATACCACCTGACTGCGCGCCCAAGCTAGTGATCAGTATTCCCCATTAGGGCACTCTGGCCCCGAAGACTTTAATCCCCTCCTATCCCCAGGGCATTGCCGATCCCACCACCTCCCCACCCAAATTTTTTCTCCTCGTGAGCTCCTAAACACTTTTACGTAAAGCGAGTTGCCTCTACAAGGAATAAATACATGATGAAGCCCTCTGTCCATTTAACTTCTTATTCCTCGTAGAAGTCTTTTCTGCCATCTACCCTCTTTGCCTTCACCTGTTATCCACAACTCCAATTGTCTTCTCCGCACTTTCTTTCAAATGAAAACTTTTTTTTTTTTTTTTTTTTTCAGTGGGTTCTTCTTTGTAAGCTCAGGCGAAGCCAGGGTTCGCACAGCCAGAGAACGTGATCCCTGCCACCTGGCCCGGCTCCCCGCGTCTGGTACGGTAACAAGGGGTGCGTGGTGTTCCACGGAACACTAAGATAAGAGGCCAGATGAAGAACATAACCCCATACTATACTACATAAACCACATATCACTCACACTACTTGGCCTTTACTAGGTTCTGTATTCAAACAAGAAAACTGATCGCGGAGTTGAGGAACACCGATGCCGTCGACCCTAAACGCTATGTACACTATTGTGTTCATATTAAGACTACAGAAATGCGAAGAATGTGTCAGAGATCAAGTATGACCGATATAAATTGGATGTTTGTGGAGACTTCAAAATGGTGGGGTTCCTTTCTAAGTTCACAAGGTAATCTTAGAAGGGAACCTTGCTTTCTTTTCCTCTGGGACAGCCGGTCAGCAAATCAGAATTATAGAAGAAGAGAATGGTCTACCAAAATTGAATTGCAGCCTGGCGCATATAATCTAGTAAACAGACCCTTAGTTCCAAGAAAGTACTTAGTTCCTAGAAATGAACCCCAAGAAACTAAGTCTTGCTTTCATTACTCCATATCAGGCTGCGACTGGTCAAACAATTTGTTAAAGCAAAATGAATCTTCAGATGACACCTTCAAGCATATAGCCTGTTCCAAAATTGTCTGACGCAAAAATGAAAGGTAGTGTATTTATTGGTCCAAAAGATGAGCAGACGTTGACTTCATAAGAACTAGAAATCAAAATAACTAATGCAATATTGAATGGGTGGTTGTCTATTAAGAGTGAAAACTAGAAGGAACTGATTGACAATTACAGAAAAATAGGATGCAAGTCAATCAAGCTCTATGACTTGCACTCTTTCTTTCTTTTTTTTTTTTTTTTTTTTGGTAGTTGTTGGCGCATCAGCTTCTGTGGCCATAATGCACCTCCCAAGGTTTTGCAGTACTTTGATCCAAGCCCGAGGCGGGATTCGAACCCGCGACCTTTGGATTGCTAGGCAGGCACTTTACCCACCTGGCTAGCCCGGTCGGCCACTTGCACTCTCATCTGGATTTTTTTCAGACCAAATCTGGGAGATTCCACTAGGGCGAACAGTTTATGGAGGAACCGAGAAAAGTGTGAAAAGTATTACGAGCGAATAGATTACATATGGTTCTTGGTTCTGGATGATCACACTGACCAGAGAAGACAAAGACTTTCAGATGTGCATTTTTAAAGAAATTTTCTGATTAACCTGAGGAGGTTTCTACTTCGTAATTTTTTTAGCTTGTTTATTTATAGCAAAGATTGATACTCTATTCTGTCCAGAAAGTTTAAAAGCTTAATAAATCTGATATAGTATAAATGCATATTCGTTTTTCTTCCATTTCTGGACAAACCACTGACTGAGCAAAAAGCGAGGTCATATTCGAAGTAAGCGTATCTAAATCCCTAAAGAAACATCAAGAAATGAAGATAGACAGAATATTTTCTTAATTTTTTTACATAGTGTAAGCAAAGAGGGCGATAACAAGTTTCGAGCTGTTGTCTTTAGTGTAGGGTAGCGTGTATTAAGAGTAGTGTTATCTTCTTAGAAGCATGCTTTCACAGGCCAGTTTTCTCTTTTCGCTGGATGAAAACCGTAAATAGTTCATGAAGAAGAGTCCTGCACGTGGCTAGCTAACTACAGCCCAGATGGATCTCAACGAAAATCTCGTAATAACTATATAAAATTTTTCTTGAGATTACTTTTCTGAATACTTTCTTATCGATATTATGCTTAGGTAGTTAACAACTGACCATGAATAAAATTTATTCCTTAACAGCCAGTAATAGTCCGGCCAATAATCTGTATAAATTGCATTAAAAACATTCGTTATAATTTTTATTTTTACCTGTATAATTTGGAAAAGAAAGCGGACGGTGGCAAAAATAAAAAAAAATTTAATTTTTACATTTTTACTATTTTTGTAGCTGTATAAGCTTCCTGGGCACAAAAGAACGAATCAGTAACAAAACAAGCAGCTAAATTTCAAAATCAAAACAGCTGATTTTATTTATAAGTTCTTCCTGTAAATGCAGTCAAATTTGGAACGGTTATGACGTTAATCTACGTCAGTTCAATTTGCGCAAGCAATAAACAACGTGATGCAGAATTTCTACAAAACATCACCAAAATTAACTGGCACTCGTTTGATGCACAATACTGAGAAATTGATAAACCTCTCTAGCTTGGTACTCACAGTTTTTTTTAATAGTTTCCTTTGTCTCTTTTGTGATTTGTGTGAATAGTTTTATATTTAAACCCAATACGAACCCTTTTAATCCCTTTAGGCCAGCGTTGAACCATTTTCGCCTTGCGTGCGAAAAATAAGCCGAAACAAAAATATAATAATTTTCGCGTGCCAAATTGTGGCTGATAGGCCACAAAACAAATTCGTCTTCAAATAAAAATATACTTTTATTTATAATATATGAACTGTTTATCGGTGCCGTGTGCTGTATATTTTCCTGTTTATGCCATTGGTTTGCCATCTATGCTTTAGATCAGCGTTACTTTTTCGACCCAACGCCCCCTTACAAAATATTTTTCTGCCCAATGCCCCCGCTCCCCTCAGATTAAATATATATCAATGCTTCCTATTCTTTCCTTAAAATAGGAATAATGCATTTCAATGATTATTACTGATTGTTTTTATCATGCCTATTGCACTTAGATTACACATTGAATTCTTAGTATGATTGATTAATATACATACATAGTTATAGAAAAGTAAATAAAATGAGATTTATTATAAAATACTAGTGTGATACTTGAGCTTAAGTTTTGGCTAACTGCACAATATCTGGAGTATACTTGGATAGTAATATTCTTAAGTCACCACGACTAACAATGTCCAAACGGTTTCGATTCTTCACGAGTATGCGATTCACTGCACTAAATCCTCGTTCGACGAGATAAGAAGATGGAAAGGCAGTATAAAGAAGTTTTGCTTTTCTCCCTAGAGCAAGAAATTTCACATGATGTTTTAGCCACATGACTTGATGTCCTCTGCTGTTGAAAATTTGCTTCGATTCTTCATTTTGAAGCTCAACAATTTCTTCTTGCAAACTAAGTTCTTGGTCTTCTGTTTTGCAAATGAAGGGATTTGTTACCAGACAGGTATTTCCAAATGAATCAAATCTTTAAAGCGATTCTCAAAGTCACTTTTAAGTGACTGCTGATGTAAGCAATATTCTTCAAACTCACAGTCTAAATAGGATGTTTTTATGCTACTCGTGGTAGGAAACTGAAAAAAAAAACACTCTTCTGCCAATGTTATGTTTAAACAACTCCAACTTCATGGTGAAAGTAGATATCGCAGTATTAAATAAAATTAAACTTAAATGTTTGAACTGTCGCATCAGACCGGCAAATGTCAACCCCCCGTAATGAACCCAAAAGTCCCCTAAAGCTTGTAGTGAGGCCAACGCCCCCCAGGGGGCGCTATCGCCAACTTTCGGAATCGCTGTTTTCGACTGTAACCGGACAGGTGTATTTTTATTTATTATTACAGTTCCCCACTTGCAATGTACAAAAACAAATATTTGATATGATGTGACAAAATATTAATAAATGCATTTTATTAATTGCGCAGTGTGAATTTGTGCAATATATTAAAATAATTTTATTCATACTATATTAAAATTAATAAAAACTTAATCGTGTAGAAATCAATAAAACTTTCTTAATTTATTAATCTAAAGATTTCTTAAGTTTAAGATTGCTTAAGCATTGAAAGGTACAAAAAAAAAAAAAAAAAAAAAAAAAGATCAAGCATAAAATCATCTACTAAATCATCAGACGTTATCAGTTCGAAACTTTAAATAATTTTAAACGTCTAGCAGTGATTACTAATAAATGATGCAATTATTATTAACCGCCTTATGAATAAATTTCACATTCTGTGATAAAGTAACAGTAAATTACATTTATGTAAATACTGTAAAAACTGACTATAGTTTATCGTAATAAAACTTTTAATCATGGTTTACAGAATAGTCTTAATTTTGGAAGTCAGTTAAAAATAATCACCGGACCATACTGGAACTTGCAAATTCCAATATAGGAAGAAACATATGAATTTATAAAATTAAAAAAAATTTAAATAAAAATCGACCCGTAAGCTTTTTATTCCGATATTACTGGAAACATTAATTTTCGGACTATATCACTTTCATCAGCGTTAGCATTAGCAGAGGCATATGATGCATGAAGGCAAGCTTATACAGCATCAACAACATAAAAAACCTTTCCATTTCACCAATCCATTCGCTCCAAAACTTTGTCTAGTTCTTCTTTGAATTTATTTAAGCTATCAACTTCTACAACGGCAGATGGATTCCAGCAATCCACTACCCTCACATCTATTTGCAATTATCTTTCGCCAATTTGAATTTATGCCCCCTCAGGTGCAGAATCTGAGCAGAAGGAAGAATCCCATCAGCATTGAGCCTGCTAAAACCATTCAAGGCTTTATACACCTCAATCAGGTCATCTCGCGGGTGCATTGTTTTCAGGCGCTGCAATTTGCAGAACTTAAGCCTTTCTTTGTAAGAGAACCCCTTTGTTCCCCTCACCAATCTTGTTGCTCTTCTCTGTACTCTTTCTAGCAACTCTACATCCTTCCTAAAATGAGGCCTCCAGGCCTGTGCGCAGAACTCAAGGTGTGGCCTGACCATTGCCTTATACAAAGGGATAATCACCTCCTTATCCCTGCTCGCAAAATTCCTGTATATCATTGACAAGACCGCATGACCCGCTCTGGCAGCCTGTCTGCACTGTCAGAAAACTTCATATCTGACTGCACAATTACGCTCCAGGTCTTTTTCATTCTCTACCACGCTGAGTGCAGTACCACACGGTTGATTCATTTCTCTGGGGTTACTGCTACCCATATGCAGTACTTTGCATTTGTCAAGGTTAAACTTCAGTTGCCACTTCTCAGCCCATCTGTTCAACTTTTCCAGATCCTGTTGCAGCTGCATACTGTTATTAACAACCCTGTCAACCTTTGTATCATCTGCAAGCTTGGACATTAAGCCTAATATACCTTCATCAATATCATTGATAAATACACAAAACAACAATGGACCATCACCGAACCCAGGGCGACTCCACTAATAACATTAGTCCACGTAGAGCAGTGTCCATTGATTACCACTCTGTCTTCTCCCACTCATCCACCCTTTTATCCATTGTAGCAACTTGTCCTTAATACCATTCTGCTCCAATTTGTGCAGCAGTCTGTCATGTCCAACAGTATCAAGAGCTTTCCTAGAATCCAAGTACAGTATATGATATCAAAATTATTTTTTGCATTCAGTTCCTTTTTGACAACATCGTAGTATCCAATCAAATTAGTCAGACAAGACTTTCCCTTAACAAACCCATGCTGTGTCTGGATTATTACTGCAGACTTGTCTAGATGATCCTGCAATGCATCTTTAACCAGTGACTGCATTATTTTCCGCGGAAAAGAAGTTAAACTAACTGGTCTGTAATTACTCGTGTCAATCTTTAATCCCCCTTTGTGAATCGGAGATACATTTGCACATCTCCAGTCCGTGGGGAACTACCCTGAGTCCAAGGATGCTCTCATAATTATGGCTAAGGTTTGCTTACTTCCTTTGCCGCCTCCTTTAATATAACTAGATAGATCCCATCCACCCTAGGTGCCTTCCTTACGTTTAGCTTCAAAAAATTCTCCTCCACTTTCCTCTCAGTTATTACAAAATCATTTAGCTCTCTGTTAGAGCTCCCTGTTAATAAGTTTCTGTCCTCTACTTCCCTACAGAATTCTCCATGTGTGAATGTAGATGCAAATTACTCATTCAGTTTGTTAGTCTTCTGAGCAAAATCATCAACAGTCGAACCATCGATATGAAGTGGACCAACGTGATTCATCCCCCTATCTTGTAGAGTTGATATAAGTAAAGAAGTCTTTGCTATTTCTTTGCATATATTTTATATATTTTCTGCATCCCCTTCAGTTCTCCCCTAGAGCCACAGCACTCCTATTGTTTTGTGTCAGTTGCTTTGCTGCTCTAATCTGGGGTATGATTTCCGTTTGAATACAATTGATTATCAATGAAAATCTGTGTACATGTTTCATGTTTATTTAACCCGTGGGGGTTTTCCCTATTTGCAAATTGCCGATTCGCTCCTTCTAATAGATGAAATGTCGCTTCTTCACTGATGACTGACTTGTTCACGATCGTGTCATTATTAGCCACATTTTTGAGCAACTCGTACAAAAGTCATAGCATTGTAAGGTCAAGGTTGTAAGGTCATGGAGTGTTAAGCACTTGGCTTACCACTCCATGCTAACGTTATGGAAGAAAAGGCTTGGTGGGCGACCTTGAGGCACCTGTCGTTTTTCTTCCTACTATAGCGCATCACACCGATGTTCCCGGACTATGCAGTTATCATTTTCTAACATTTTCAACACTTTCTTTACTCGCAGAAGGTCTGTCGGCACTCTTAATTTCCAGACACAATCATTATTCGCAAAACTTGTTCTATTCAAGAACAGATGATATATGTCCGTGGTGAAATTCTCCCGTACTACTACAGGTTCGTCTAATGAAAAGTTAACACAGAAAATGCCTTCTGTCCCGTTCGCGAATCGCCATGAAGTGGCAAGAATGAATAAAATAAATTTTTCACTTATATTCCGAGACGACTACACTCCCAGAGGATTTCACAACATACAGAGAATACGAGAAACAGCACCATATTTAGTAGTTTCGCGGGGGTACTTGAACGACCCTCACTCAAAGTGCGTGACTTCTCTACCCTCGCACCTGACAACTCGACTACGGTGGCCGAATGCCCAGTAAGACTGCAACATAGATGCATCGAAACTTTAGAGTCGACCTTTCCACTCAGTGTACTCGTATATTTCAAACTGCACTTAAAAACTGCTCTGAGGAATAAAATATTAAAATCATTTACAGACATCTTGCCCACTTCAATCTGCATACCAGCAAACTACCAAACGGCAACGAGGAAGAAACCACGTTTGATAGTCAGAATGTAATAAAAATAAGGAAAGCAGGCGAGTTTTGCTTCTCCTTTTACATCAAGTGTAAATAAATATATTTTTTATTTGTTTATACTCCAATACCGCCACGTAGGGTCAGAAGAGTTTTCCACAGAGAAAATATAAAAGCATTATAGTATTTTGTGATATCACGAGAATTCGAAAGTGCTGCTGCGTGAGTAACTTTGTACTTGGCACTTTGACCACTCAGCTATTTTCATACCCTTAATAAGTAATATTCGAAGAGGATCTGGTGTCTAGACACATCTGATCAGCTGAAGGCTGAGGAAAATTAAATGCTCTGAGGAAACGACAGTTTAATGAATGAATACCCTATAAGAAAGAAATTCATTCAAATCGATATAATAAATGCTGGAAGAAATTAATGGATGATAAGAAAACAATGATCCATTACGTATCATTATTCGTAGCCACAGGTTTAAATCCATCAGGAGAATATTGCTGATAGGATAGAATTAATAATTTATTAACTTTAAAATATCTTTCAAGCGAATTGTCTCGCGTCGGGAGTGTCAATTCTTCACATTTTGCAGCAGCGTAGTAGTTCCTGGGATCCAAAGCGACTCTTACTCGTTGTGTCAATCTGTGACCCGTACTTGGTTCCATCCTTCTTCACATTGATGTGAATCTTGTTGCAGTCTGTTTACAGTTTATTTACAATTAATTGTAAATAAACTGTATTTTTAAATTAAATATAATAATTTTAAAAAGTAGATTAATTAATTCTAATATATTAAAACGTATAAGTATTCACGCTGAACAAACTGTTTCCGGTAGTTCGATCCCCTTCCCCCCACCCCAAACAATGTATTGTGAGGAAATCCTAATCCTACAGTGGACTCATGTCACAGTAATAACCCGAAATGTCATCCTGTTCTTATATTCCGTATAATGAGGCTTATTATATTAATATCATCGCTCTGTAAGCTTTGAAGAATCTTTGCCACTCATTTTCTTTTCGTTCCTTCAGGACGTCATTTTATCTTTTAATTTACAGTAATTTTATCGTTTTCAGTATTAGGTAACGTGCGCTCATTAAATATTGAGAATCAGATAAAACTCGAACTACTATTTAAAAAAAAAACTTGAAAGCGCTGAAAAGTGTGATCAAGGTTCAATTTTTTTATTTTAATTTTTATTTATTTATTTGTTTTGCAGCTGCATTCAGTTCAGGCAAGTTCGTGATGTGAAAAAAAATATAAGCAGGTCCGCTAGCAAGGAAAAAAAAACTGCGATGGTTTATCTAAGAGGGACAAAAAATAAAAATAAAATAAAATAAAATAACCGGGCTATCTAATAATGAATTGAATGCGGGACTGGCCAAGGAGGACAGGTGACATACCTGGGTCCGGTCTTATCTGTGCCAAACAAGTCTACTACAAAACACAACCTGTATTCTGAAATATGATTAAAATAAATCTAACAAAAAAAGCAGATTTTAAATGATTTTAATTAAGCCCGCCACTTTATATATTCAGAATAATTTTGATCTGCTGCATTAAAATCCACGTTTCTCGTGTATTTTCATTTTTCTTAGATATATCGTATTCTCTACACGTATGTCAGCTTTTTGTGTGTAATGTATGTATGTTTGTTTTTGTGTGAGTTGTATGTGTGTGTATTTTGTATTCGTGTTTTCGCTATCAGTGTTTCTGTCCCTCCCACCCAATGCAGTAGCATTAGAATTTCAACGTACTTAAAAAATAACTATTAGTTTAAAAATTGGACATTTTCGTGGAAACCACAGCATTCTTGCGTCTTTTGTAAAAACGATGAATCTTCTTCATATGCTGCCATATCATATCCTAATCATTGTGTATTTAAAATTTTCAATAATTTCATTATTGTAGAAATGATTGTGATGTTATACATTCTGAAAGATTATTATATTATTAAAGACTACTTTTTACTAGCAGGAAAAAATTCAATGAGAAATATTCATATATTTCTGTGCTATTTCGTTTTCTGTGCTGCTCTGCTTTCCTTATGAAATTGCAATTTAAAATAAAGTTGCTAGTAATATGAAAATGATATTTTGTGTTTAGACTGTTTAGTTAAGGTGACCAATTAAAAAAAAAATACAGTTAGTTAATGTGCGCAGTACGTCACATTTCAGACGCTTTAGCGAATAGTAATGATTGGCGATATATAACAGAAAAAAATAATAATAAATAATAATAATTGCAGAGTTTCTATTGGTCCGATTTTAATCAAATTTGAGAAGATTCGACAAATCATTCTAAAAAAGAGTGAAATGTACAATTTCATAAAAATCCATTCACTGGGAGTCGAGTTATTACATGCTGGCGGACGGACAGATGGACGAAAACACGATAATAGTCGAATTTCTGTTGGTTCGATTTTAATCAAATTGGGCTGGCGCGACAAATCTTTTTAAGAGGTCCAAACATAATCCGTGAAAATCCACCCACAAGGGGCTGAGCGAATGGATGCATGAGGACGGACGGACATCGTTAATACAATAATCGCATTAGGCATATATGCTAATGCGCCGAAAAACGAATGAGAAATTGAAAAATGGCTGCTCTATAAGAATTGGGGAATGAAACATGCATCAAACCCCCAGCTGGTTTTATAAAAGCCTACGCGAATTACTAAGCGTTAAGAAACTTATATTTTAGTAATTATCACATTTTAGTAAATAATACAGGGTATCTATAAATTATTCACCTGATTATAAATCTCGATTAAAATATTGTAATATACCGTATTTCCCCATGTATAAGACGCATCTTAATTTTGGGGCCCGAAATTTGAAAAAAAAAATGTATTACATAAAGTTATTGAACTCAAGTTTTATTCATCATAAAATTCATACAACTCCTCATCACTTTCAAAACTCCCATCCATTAGTTTGTCCTCATCTGTGTCTGATGACGAATCACTGTCTTCATATATTGCCTCGTCCTCAGTTTCATCTATGGCATTTGAAATGCCACACTTCTTAAATGACTTGACAACGATCTCAATCTTGATATTATCCCAGGATCTTTTCACCCAGGTACAAACTTCTCCTATAGTTGGTTTCTTCACTCTTCCTGCTGGTGTCAAATTGGCCCCAGAAGACTTCATCCATTGGTTCCATTCGTCTCTCATGGCAGCTTTGAAGGGTTTGTTAATGCTGACATCAAGTGGTTGGAGCTGGGAAGTCAAGCCTCCAGGTATGACGGCAAGTTTTGTTTTTTGCTCTGCAGCAATCTTTGTGTTTTTTGTTGTGTACCCT
Organism: Mastigoproctus giganteus; assembly: GCF_048544385.1. Taxonomy (NCBI): domain Eukaryota; kingdom Metazoa; phylum Arthropoda; class Arachnida; order Uropygi; family Thelyphonidae; genus Mastigoproctus; species Mastigoproctus giganteus. Next base: position 156,063,424 of record NC_143575.1, read on the forward strand.
GAACTGATCAAGCACCAATAGGGCAGGTTTGCGTAAGAGCCCACCTGGTCTCCTGCTCCAAACTTTCTCAAACCAGATCTTCATCCCATCCTGATCCATCCAACCCTTGTCATAAACGTGGACAATCACTCCTCGAGGAATGTCTTCTTTTGGCATTGTTTTGGGTTTGAAAATCAGCACAGGAGGTAGCTTGGTTCCGTCGGCACAACAAGTTAGAACAACTGTATAATGGCTCTTTTCATGTCCACTTGTCTTCACAATTACAGTTTTCACCCCCTTCTTATCAACAGTTCTGTTACTTGGGACATCAAATTGAAGGGGGACTTCGTCCATATTTGCAATCTGTCCCAACTCAAACTGATGTGTCGTCCGATCATTCAATGTCGATGAAATTCAAAACGATGAAATTCAAGGACCTTCTGCTCATAGCTTTCAGGCATCTTTTGGGCAAGTCTGGTGCGTGTAGGCATGCTTTTTCCATTCCGTTTCATGAATCTGAAGCACCAATTGTGTCCTCCTTTGAAATCAGTAACTTCTTTTTCATTAGCAATTCTTCTTGCCTTATGATGAACTATCTTTGTGGACACAGGAATTCCAATTGCCCTTTGCACTTCAATTCCCTCTCTAAATCAGACCATTTTGCTGACTTGCCTCTCATGGCCTTCTTCTGCCGTGGCGTTTTCAGTAGGGTTTCTTCTTCTCGTAGCCAGTCTCGGATTGTTTTCTGAGTTGGAGGAGGACCAAATTTATGTTCAGCAACACGGTTTCCATTCATTTTGCAAACTGGATCACTTTTAACTTGAATTCAGCACTGTACGAAAATTTTTTCTGAGCCATTTCTGGGCAGAATGTGGCAAAACGTAACCTAATATACCGGTAACAAGTGCGAAACAATGAGCGCAAAGACAACAAGCGCGAAAAAGCGGGAAATGCAAGTAAAAAAAATCTACAACCACTGTATAAGACGCACCCAGTTTTTAGACCCCAAATTTTTCGAAAAAAAGGTGCGTCTTATACATGGGGAAATATGGTATACAAATTTGTATCTTAAAATGGTTTGCAGCAGTTATCAAAGCAACTCAATGAGTTTTTTCGCATGCGGTTGACAGCCTTGATCCAGCAAGCATTGCAAAAGTACAGCATTGAAATGACAACAGTACAGAAGAATATGTGCATGTTGTTGCTGTGGCGTACCAAATATCCAGCGACTGTAAAGAGACGTTTTCAACGCAGAGAGATCCCTCTACGGAACAATCAATGAGGCGTGGGTTGAAACAGTTTCAAGAAATCGACAGTGTGCTGCACCATAAAGGAGTAGATAGGCCTAATGTATCTGCAGATATAAAGTTTCGGAAATTCAGAAAGTGTTTTCTGAAGACGCTCAGAAAGAACTTCTAGAAGAGACAGAAAACGGAATGAAGACATAAGAGGGAAAATGGAAGTGAAAAAGAATATTATTGACACTATCAAAGAAAAAGCGTTTAACATGGTATGAACATGTAAAACGGATGCAAGAAATCAGATATCCAAAGGCTATCCTGGAATGGATACCTCCTGGAAGAAGAAGAGGAAGACCTAGGAGGACATGGATGGATGGAGTACGGGAGTGCATGACAGCTCAAGGTTTAACTGACCAAGATAACTTGTAGGCTGAGGAAACCCACTGTAAATGGAAACACTCCTCTTAAAGAAGAAGTTTTCCCCAAGTCCTACAAAATCTATCCTCCGGGAAAGTCTGCAGCTGCAAATACCGCAAGCAACAGTGCACTTAATGCTTACAGAGTGCAAAAACTGTACAGGAAATTAAGCTTCACGACAAACCACAACCACAGGAATTCGCTGTTCACATTCTCAACCGTGTAGACGAGGATGAGTAATTTCTGGAAAATGTCATTTTCAGTGAGGAAGCGACGTTCCACCTGTCTGGTGAAGTTAACAGACAACTGTCGCATATGGGGATCTGAAAATCCCCACTCACTTCGTGAACACGAGCGTGATAGTCCCAAGGTAAACGTGTAGTGCGCACTGTCCTTCAGCCAGATGATTAGGCCATTTTTCTTCCACAAAATTACTGTGAACTCTGAAAATTATCTAGTCATGCTCAAATTGTATACTTGCACCTCAGCTGAAAGCTATTCAATCACATGCCACATATCAGCAAGATGGGGCACCACACTGGAGTTTGCATGTGCGCGATGGATGGAAAGTATAAAATCCGAAAATCATCGCTTGTTCATTTGTATTTGAATAGATCGCAATGCAACATAGTACAGCATGGTACCATAATTCCCACATAATTCCAACTTGGTTGACAGACATAAAAAGCAGTAAAATTGTCTTCTCTGAGGTTAAAATATGTGCACAAGTGGATTTGCGTGAACAGAATAATCTAACGAAATTGCGTCCAACTCAGAAAAACCGAATGGTACACTACCACTGATCATAGATTCGAAATCCCCTGGTGTAATACAGTTTTACGAGCCGCTTTAAGTGTTGTTTTCTGTACGAGCACACGCACTATGTATTGCTGGTATATTAGATAAACAGTTAATGTAAAAATAATATTCCATACAGTTCTGCGCGTACCTAAGTCTTTTTATTAGTGTGTGTGTGTGTGTGTGTGTGTGTGTGTGTGTGTGTGTGTGTGTGTGTGTGTGTGTGCGCGCGCGAGAAAGAGAGAGAGCAGTTAGTTCCTTATTAATAAATATCAGAATGTGCGAAAACTAAAAGTAACTCTTTCTTCTTTAAAAGATTTACCTGAAACCATTGTAAACACCTGAAAATAAAACGAAGACAGCAAACCTGTTTATGAAATCAGGAATCGATGCGGGTGATCAGTAATATTTATAAGACGCAAGCCAAAAAAATTCAGGTAAGATTTCGCCTTTTATACTAAAGGTATCTGATTAATTATTTATTTACAGAGAACTGTAACAGATGTACAAGCTATATGCGCAATACCGTGTATAATTAGTTCAAGGATAATAATAATAATTATCGTGTTATCTTACAGAGCCATTCAATTAATGAAATTTGATAGTTGAATACGCGAGTACTAGATAACTCAAATCCGTCCAAATTAAGTGCAATCCATCCTCCCACATGCTGTTTACAGCATGTGGGAGGATGGGGCATCTGGTGAAAGCAGCAAATTGGCTTAAGAATGAACTGATTATTTAGAAAGGGATGGAGCAGCGAAAGAAATAAGAAGATTGGCGAGATGCATTTCTTACATCTGGCTTGCTGCTCATATTCAATCCTGAATCGAATCAATACTCATTTTGTTGTGCCTTTTCTCCAACTTTTAGTATCAATTTGCGTGTTAGGTCAGGTTACTCGCTAGCGACTGATACTTTTCTTGTGACCTTGCCTGGCCAGGAGTAGTCAAACCCGTTACCGCTCAGCTAGATGTCGCTTTCTGTCTTCCCTTCGTTCAATACTCCTTTTTTTTTTTTTTCTTTCCTTCCCCATTTCATTTTTTATGTTTCCGATGTTATAGTCTCTTACTCTCGTCATCCGATTCCAGTTCGTATTTCCGCTTTCTGGTGTTTCTCACCCTCCCCTTCCCTAACACAAGCAGTTACATTCAGGGCCACCCTTAAAGCCACCTGCTGTCGATGCGATGCCGTTACGTTAAACACATCTGTCCGACATCCCGTGGCGCAAAGTCTCTCAGTATAGACAAGCTCGCATGTGAGGTTCTGTTTAACCAATCGTAGGCTCATACCCTGGTCAGGTTTCGAAAATCACGCGATGGTGCCCCTGATTATTTATTCCGTTTCCCTTTCTTACAGACACTGTCCAAAAGCAGAGCTAGTCAACTTTAAAGGAAGTTCATTTTATATATATATATATATATATATATAATCTTTATTGTATACAAACGTGGTATATACAATAGACCCTTCACAGCAGCAATTCTCATACTTCAAGAAGGAAATTAAGTTAAAAAAAAAAGTTATTCGCAATACCTCGGCTGGGTATTTTTTAGGTGTGCATATCTGCACCAAAAGCCTTTTGGTTCTTTTATGGACAAAGCACAGTGCAATTAATAAGAAATCTGATAATCCAAAATTCCCAATTTTCTCTTCATAATATTTACAATGTTCGCTAACGCAGAAAAGTCATTATTATTTAATTGCGATCAAGTTCTAGAGTCATGGCGCATAAAATGTTTTTATGAGCTGTAGTAAAGGAATTAACAAGATCCTTACATCCGTATATTAAAATAAATATTTGAGAAACGTCAGTGAACACCTAAAAGGGCATCGGACAGTTAAGTTGCGGCAGTACAAAAATTTACACTTGTTTTAAAATCCGCTTTCGCGATAGAAATTGAAAATAGTATTCCTTTGTTTCAGTTTACTTTTATACAGTAACAATGGACAAAAAGTGCACGTCGGATGATATTTTATAAATTTAATATATAATTCATATAGTTAGCGAGTTCTTCTACTTACATTATTTACTTACAGCTTTATACATTTTAATACTATTAGTTTTTATAATACAAGTTTACCTAATCCGAGTGCTGTCGTTTAAGATATGAAGTACAACCTTGTGATGATTTAATATGATATTAAATGTTTTTTGTGAAGAGTCGACTGCATTCAAAGATATTTGAAAATGTGTGTTTTAAATGTTTATATAATTGTACATTTGATCGTGCACTATGGTTATACAATTTATTATTCTACAACACACATTGGAAGTTGGTTATAAAGGTCAAAAATAAAGTTCCCGTTTATAATAGCTATTTTATTTAATCAGTAAATTCCCTTCCAGTGACTTGTTGTTTTTTTTTTTTATTATTTATTTGTATTTCTCACTGTTATCTCTTCTTTCAGTTTTTCTGAAAAAAAGCGGGGGAAGGCCTTCGTCAGGATTTGACTACGCGTATAAACAAAAACACACGCAATTTTCTTATCCATTAACTACATTGCTCGACAAAATTAACAGACCCGTGAAAAACGTGGTGCAACTCGTGCAGCTTGCGATGAAGCGGGACAAAATTTAATACGGTGGTGTACAATAGAATAACGATGAAATGAGGAGATAGCGAGAAATTTTGGACAGGCATAAAGACATTTATAAGGGTTGTATAAGAATTACCCCAAAGGTCACATGACACTAGTACGGTAAGGTTGTCTATAAATTCTGTGGCAGCAAATCCCATTCTTCCACCAGCGCAGACCCTTAGCTCACAAAGTGACCGAGAAGTTGGCTGTCGGAATGCAGTGCGTTGCCCAGGGCCCACACACATGTTCGATCGGATTTAAGTCTGCTGATCATGCTGGCCACGGCAGTCGTTGGATACCATCAGCTTCAAAGCGTTCCTCCACCACTTGAGTTCTATGCAGTGGCGTTGTCGTGCATGAAAAGAAAAACTGGGCAAACCCCACCCCTACACAGTCACACATAGAGTTCGAGGATTTGTACTTCTGCTGATTAACCATACCCCTATCAAAAGCATGAAGAGGGGTACGTCGTTGGTCATTATTCTGCCCAACACGGGAACGCCGCCTGCACCGTAAGTGTTCCCTTCTCTGGTGTTAGAAGGATGATACCGCATTCCTCATTGTCTCCAGATGAAAAAACGTCTAGAACCCGTTTGTAGGCTAAAATGGGAATCATCAAACAACAGAACTGTACCCCATTTGTCAGGGTTCCAAGTCACATGATCATGGCACCAGTTTCGACGAGCTCTGCGGTGGTTTGGGGTTAATGGGATACAAGCCACTGACTTCCTTGCGTGAAATCCACTGGAATCGAGCCTTCTTAACACAGTCCGATTGGAAATGTTTTCACCTGTGGCCACAGCAACCTCAAAAGACAGCTGACGACAGGACATCGTAGGGTTCCGTCTTGCTGTTAGAGCGAGAGTTTACGTAGCCCTCGGGCGACCTTTGCCCAGCTCTTCTTGTAACGGTTCCTGTCTGCTAAAACTGCTTCCATAGTGCCGAGACGACACTGCGTGACACATTAAGCCAACGTGCCACCTCCGTCTGCGACTGCCCGGCTTTAAATCGTCCAAGCCCGCTATCTCAAAGAATCATCTAAATCACGAATTCACGATGACTTGCACATCCTGAGTACTGGAGATGTAGCTATCCCACTGAGAAAGCCGCAAAATGGGAATGAAGTGTTGGGGTCACAACCAGTGTGTTTATAGGCATGAATAATTTGCATAATGTGCTGCTCTCTCTCTCTCGAAAGGATCGATTTCTATTGGCTGCTCGGAACTTGTATGTCAGGATGCCTGTTATATCAAATACAGTATTCGCCTTCGGCGACACTGTTTAGAATAAAATATTCGTGAAAAACATTTTCTTCTGTTAATTTTGTCGAGCAGTGTATTAGTTCATCTGCCATTTCTGTACATATAATATCCTGATTTACAATGTCAGTTAATCATTATTACGCAAACGCATTATTACTTAATTTCGAAACTACCTTATTAAATTCAGGTTAATATTATAAACTCGATTCCTGGTATAGCTGAGTAGTTGATTTGAAAGGGCAGCAGCACACGCGTTTGAGTTAACCCTGATTCGAGCACACGTGACTGCTAAATACGGTAATGATTAGTTGTAAATCTCTGAATTTGTGGGCGCTGGTGTATAAACAGAATATTTAACATATACGTATGATATATCTTTGTAAATGAAAAACTCGAGGCCAAATTGTGAACAAATAACGTATTCAAGGATTTAATGTAAGTTTTCTGTTTATATTCCGGGACGACCAAACGGTCAGAGGAGTTCACAATATAGACAGAATACAAGAAACAGCGCCGTATTCAAGGCGTGTACTTATGCACCCGCGCGCCTGACCACTAGGCTACGGCAATTGCTATACTGTATGAAATTATATCACATCAAAATAAAATGTAATGTCACATCATAAAGATCACTACACGGCGGCTCTGCCATGGAGGCATGAGTATCGAATACCGATTGTTTTACGAGTTAAGAACATCTGTCCCTTTCATTGAGTTCAAAAAGAATGATGTTATGAGGTTTAAAGCAGCAAAGCAGTTTACTCAACGAGATTATCTGGGCGATTACACGTGCCATGGTAAATCTTAGGAGGGTAAATTTTAAAAATCAATTTAATCCAATTTAGGTCTTTGTACTAGAATGGTTTTGCACCGCACTGTTCAAGACCACAGTGAGGAATGAGTTCGAATAAGGATTTCAAGCTATTCACGGAAATAAACCGTCGTGTATTCACTTCAGAAAGGGTTGTTTAGGTGTCGAGGACACGAGGCATCAATATGTCATGTCTATAAATTACTTATCATCTATGGTCCGTTTGTCTTATGTTGTTAGATTAAAAACCCGAATTTCAGGAATAAAAATTATGCAATTCCCCCATCTCCGTATTAACTCAGCCACGTTATGAAAAAAAAAAAAAAAAAAGTCAAAGTCCCCTCGAGACGGGATTAGAACCAAAGCATTTTCGACACGGTTGTGTAAGACCAGCGATCTTAGTCACTGTGCTAGCTAGAAACTATTCCCCTTACTTATTAAACGTTGGATGGTTGCTCCATTAACTAATGGAGCAAGGTGTCTCAAGAAGCTGCAGACGCTGTTCTTTTCCCCCCCCACCTTATTCAGCTGAGGTAGCTGAAAGATCAACCCTAAGAGTTGGTATTTCAGCTCCTTGAATCCAGAGGGGGCTCACTTGGTTTGGGGCAACTGATAAAAAAATAATTTTTCTGTTTATATCCCGGGACGACTACACGGTCAGAGGAGTTCACAGGATAGAGAGAATACGAGAAACAGCACCGTATTTAGTAGTCATGCGGCTTGAACCACGGTTATTGAAAACACCGGCCTGGGTTTATATTATCGAAGAAGTCCAGTCCAATTAGTGGAATGAATGTGCGTGGGTCCTCCGCGAGGGTGATTATTAGACTTTGTATAACCGATGGCTAGCCAGTAGGAAAGGTGAGTCTGCTTCCTCAGTTTATCGTAGTTGAAAAAAAAAAAAAATCTTTTTCAATCATGGTCGCTGGCTGCTTTGAGTGCACCCTTCGCACCTACATTATTCATTTGCGGTAATTACTATGACAAAACTACCAGGAATATAGTGCAGGACCATTACAACCAACTGTCTATCGCACAGGCATAAAAAGCCAACAAAAGGAAGATCACAAGTTAAAAAGGGGCAGAGGGTTAATAAGAAGCTGAGATGTTAGAATAATAGTCGAAGGAAGGAAACAAACATAAGTGTTGATGAGAAGAGAAAAAATAAAAAGAACCGAGGGAGGAAAACTTGACAGAGAAGGTGAAATGGAGACATGGCCTAACCTTTGTCTCCAAGTAATTAGCGTGTCGGGTAGTGAGTTTTGCTGAGAATTCAAGGAACAAACCTAGTTTCCGTAATCTAAGATGACAAACTTGCGTGCACGCCGATCTATGTCGCGTGAAATTATAGACGGAGTCTCGAGTTATCGGCTATTTACAGCCAGAAATGATCTTGACAGATATATTTAGCCGCGCCATCTAAATATGATTCTCGCGCAGTTAACCTAACCTGCTGCTCGAAAGGTTTGATTACATTCGGAGAACAGCCACGAAGCTTTTACTGGGTCTGCTTCTGTCAGTTGACATGAAGAAATGTAGCTGCGAGCCGGAGGAGGCATTTGCATCACATCGACATTAGGAAGTTGCGCGAGAAGTGCTGGAAAAACATTTTACGTCGCATTATAGAATATTGCAGATATCTCTGAATGTCGACTTCTTAAAGAGTCTCCCAACCGCTTGTCACCTTTGTTCGACCAGTAAAGATTCAACTCAGACTGAAGGGAAATCAGTTGTTTATAAAATGACTTGACGCCTTGTAATGGCGCGTGTTTTGGTAACCGATAAAATAATAAAAATCCATGACGCCCGCAGGTCTTCATCAGTGACCTCAATTTATTTTTCGTATGGATATTATTGCTGTGAATACCCGGTAGGGGTATGGATTGCAAAGAGTGACGCAATTTCTTGTTTGATACAAAGCGAGACAGACTCGCTGTTATATAACACGATGTACAGAATAGTGAATGAGGGAAAGGGCATTCAGAGAAGAAACGGGTAACTAAAGTAGGAGTTTTCAATGACTTTGGAACCGTTGAGGGACAAGTAAGAATCACAGAAGGGGAAGGAAGACAGCGCTCATGAGATAAATGTCTAAAAACAATTTGGGGCGATGAGAGTGGTGGTTGGGGGTACCTTTTCGCCCTTGCTGCAAGGGTTGATTTTACTTCCGTTTACTTACCTGTTTCCGCAGTGCCAACATCACTTCTACCTGCTGACCTTTGCCTTCCGTGGCAGTGTATTGGGACCAACTTTCCTCCAGGAACGGTTTATTCCTGTTAAATTCTGAAGAAAAGTTTTTAATGGGATCATCAAGTCCTCAGTAAGTAGGCTCCAACGGAGGTTCGTTCCCCCCCCCCCCATCACGCAGTTTGCACCACGATGTATGAACTCGGGGCTTATCCAAAATAGCCCGCTCCTACTCGATTGATCTCTCTTTCTGATGAAGGAATTGGAGAGGATCATCCCCCTTCCAAAACTACTTCCCATCTTTTGGAAAACGTTCAGAGCAAATGCTTGAAGCCGTTGAACTCGAACTATTTGCATGTGCGCTAATTAGCTGCGGAATATTTCTCTAAGCTGAAGCGAGCGTGTTCGCAGAATTGGTAAATTGAAAATATTTAAGTCGTCCCATCGTACAGGTAATGATAAACATAAAAGATTCCCTGTTTTACCACAAGATGTCGCTTCTCTTCCAAAGAATACTTTAAGCTCTGAAAATGTTTTGTTATTATTGTTATTTTCTCCGTTTTTACCTAATTTGAAGAGGCGCACGTGCACGAATACAGACGCCAGGTGCTGAGTTGAAGGTCAGTCCTTAGAGCGGGTCAGCTACCTCGCCCTGGGCAACGACAGCCATCTGTAGGGAGCACGCTGCGGTGAAGCGAGCAGGGAACTTTCAACAGTAGGTGGACAATGAGGGAAGGGGGAGGCAGGTGCAAGGCTTCAGCCTATCGCTCGTACTCACGTGTACTGTAGGGAGTCATCCTTTCTATCCATCTCCAATGATATCGTCTCGTGTCGCAGTCAAGTTCGTCTTTCTCCTTGTGGGCGAGCACGTGCTCTTCCTGCAGTCCTCCGCACATGGCAGCGCTTATTTCTGTCAGCTACTGAGACAAAACTCCAAAAGCTCGTGATCATATTTCGAATGTCTTTAAATAAGACGGGGGGAAAAAAAAGAATAAGCAGACAGGAAGAACACCTTGACCTTTGACCACTGGTCTCGAAAGGAAACAAAGAATGCGGAAGACGGAGAGAAAAACGAAGCGCAGATAAAGAAGCGTGACCTCAGGAAATCGTAATAAAAGTGCCAAAAGTGGGCAGACGAAACTCGTGGTTGTAGACACGAGGGTGCGAAACATCTCTAAACAAACAGCGCGAGTAAACTTACATGGAAAACTGAAAGGTCAGGAAACGCGGTTTCTTTATTTAACGTCGCATGTCATTGTAGGGAAGGTGCCGGAACTAGACACACCAAACATCACTCAGTAAGAGTAGCACGCTCTCGTCGTTTCACGCTGTGGAACCAGTGAAATTGCGACGTAATGTGTAATTAGCAACTATCATTCAGAATGGACACACAAGTGAAGTTTGATGCACTGGAAGGTACGCTCTTCTTCTTCTTCTTCTTCTTTCTCTCATTCGGATAATATCGAATCTCTTGTTATCAGTAGTCATTGGGTTTTAAAAAAAAATCAAGAAGTAGGCAACGATTAAAGGACACGCGAAGGTTCTTCGACGCCTGTAGCGATTCAGACAGTCTCCAGCTGGTGTGCTACTCTCCCCCCCCCCAGTTCCCCACACTCTACTTCTGGTTCAACAGCTGCTGCACAGAGGAGGACATGCAGCGCGTTCTTAGACGCCCTCGCCCATAGAGTAATCATAGAACAGAAGCCCTCTGCTCGTTCCACCAGGCCCCTCTCTCGGCTGTTTCACCACAACCTTCTCATCTCATCTCCAGAACTCACCCTTTCCGGAAGACTAGATCAGGCAGAACTCTTACTGCAAAGTCTAGTGGGTAGATTATAGGGAAGAATGTGAGGGGGAGAAGAGAAAGATAAAAATTAACCTGTATTGTTCATTCTAATTGTGGTCACGTTGTTGGTTCGTACATCTCCTGAGTTTCATCAAAATGTGATCCTGCTACCCCTAGTGGCGATGAAACCGAGACTTGACCTTCGTTGAATGTATCGGGCCTCGACACATTCAGGGCCATCCTATCCACTATTCCTGCTGTAGCACACGGGCCCCGGGATATCTGTGGCCCACGCTTAGATTTTGCGCTATGCCGCTTCTTTTTTACTTTAAACCCGTTCCTTGTCAGAAGTACTCACACCAGAACAGAAAATAATACTCTTATAGGGAAGCCCAAATAAGTTAAGTGTTCCTATAAGTGTGGTACAATCAGATTTCATTCCTTGAAAACGTTGTTACTAATGTTAAGCATCGAAAATGTTGCGGTCTTAAAATAGGAACCAGGAAACTAGGAGAGGTAACTGGGATAGGAGAACTCCTCCTCCACTCCCGGATCAACAACGCGTGCACTTTTTAAACTGCATATTTTTTTTTGATAATTGAATTTATAACACTGCATCATTTCAGAGCAGCAGTTCGAAAATTTGAAACACTTTGAACCTTATCGAAGTGTTTGCTTTTAGCAAATGAAATAAATAATAAAATAAATATAAAAGTAGCTATTTCCAATCAACTGGATGATAACGACGAAGCTCTAATTTATTTGCATTAGATGTAGCGACCCAAGTGTTATCAGCTTTTACAGATTCAGTGCTCGAGATCCTTAGAAGGCCTAAATTTCTTTCTCTCTCGTTCGCTTCATCGTATTAATCTTCATCTATCACTTTCTACATTCTCTTACAGGAGCAAGCAACTTTGAGTCTTTTCCCTCTCCAGTTTTGTATTCGTGGCTTTTCTGATTGGCTGTCCCTTGTCATCCTTTTTTCCTTTGGAGAAATGTGAGTTCGAATCCCGTCTGGAAGGAATTCTTAACCAGCTCTTCAATCGGGGCTGTCGCTAGCCAATCCCAGGAGGAGGGGTTTCTTGTCACTTATTACGAGTTTTTCAGCCTTTCTCGCAACATTTAGCTCGGCCCGTGAGCACACTCTTCTATAGACATAATGCATTGGCGCAATATGGCCTTACGTGCTAATGCACTACATTAATCATAATAACAATCATCCTTTTTCGAGTCATTTCTTCCTATTATAACCCACTTTTCCCTTGCCCAATCAAGACATCCCTTACTTTTACTGCTTCAGTGTACTTTCGCTTCTACTACATCCGTTCTTTCCAAATTTACGTGTAACTGTTTTCATTTTTTTTTTTGTACTTTAATAATCATGATACAATGTGGTGTCGTTGCTGTTCATGAAAAAGTCCTCCGGGAGAGCCAAGTGGCGTGAGGTGTGAACAATTCATTTTTATTTTTTCTTCATTATTAGTGAGCGCAGCCACACACTGAGCTCACTTAGCAATGGACCATGCATTTTTGTGACCTCGTGTACATTCTAACAAGCACTGCTGCCAGCCACGTTATATTTCATCTTTAGCACTTTTTTTTTTTTTTTTTGTATCTCTATTTTGTTATTTGTTATTTGGTTTTTTTTTTTTAGGAGCATTAGCAACTAAGGCCATATTGCTCCGGGGATATGCGGTGGTCATCCCTGACCTTTCCGCATCCTCCGTATTTGGTGGTGACGGGTTCGAACCTCGGTCTAATCAAGAAGCGTGTGCTACGCACTGCTGCTCCTTCCCACCTGGCTACGGAGGCGCCTTTGTATCTCTAGTTTTGGCTACAATGTATGGGGGAGTGTACTGTAATATACACCAAACCGCAATCACTGAGCAATATTCTTTACAAGTGGTATGAATACACTGCTTTGTGAAAACTGTGTGTGCGTGAGTGACCAAAAAAGAAAGAGAGAGAGCGCGCGCGCACACACACACTTATAAGGGATTATGTTTCGCGAAGGTCATAATGGACAAAATACTAACTAATCACGGCAAGGTTTATAAACGATTTCCTAAAAGCGACCAATTATTAGACCTCTGTGCAAGGTCACTCTGCACGTGAAACAACAACAACGATCCAGAAAGGAAACGAGGAGAAATATCGCTAGTGCCTTCTTTGGTAGCTGCAGTAGGTCGATTTATGAGACTGGCGTGTGAAAGTTCATTAATCTTCATTTCTTCGTTCTCTTGTTGGATCTTTTTAAATGCGCCAGCCATAAATTATCTTATTTGGAGTTTCTCGCCAACTGTGAAGCGCAAGAAAAAAGAAATCATCCCCCACTTATTTATAGGAAAAAAGTTCGAAATTAGCTTTTGTAACTTAATCTTTTTCTCTGTTCGAGGAAGAAAGTGGTTTTTTTCCTCTTACTTATTGTTTACAGTGCAATAAAAAGGCTATGGACGTCACGAATCATGTGACACTTTACTAAAATATCCTATTTTCGCAATGGTTGGCAAATATTAAAGCATATCTTTGTTCTTAAGAAGCCGAAAGTCCTTAATAACTCGAGTAAATTAGTCTGCAGCAGCAGAGATTTCTAAAAATAGCAACAGTTCAAGCTGCTACGTTTATATTGCCATAGAAACGGTGTCATGTTGTATATATGGCATCCCAGATAAAACGTTCTCTTACTAGCGAGCGGAATTGTTAAGCCATGATAAACTATAAATGTCAAAAGCTTTTCAAAACTATTTTTTACTGCTTTTCAGTAATTTACATCAAACATAGATAGATAGAGAGCGAAAGGGGAATGTCATGTGCAAATACATAATGAAATTTCGCCATCACGTGGTGAACAATCGAAGACTGTATTAAAGTATGACATTTGTATTTCCTCGTTTGCCAGGTTCTTATTGTGACGTCATACTTGCTCTCAAAGCTCTGATTACGCAAATGTTGATATATACGAAACATATTATACATATTATTGATGTTCTTTTTTTTCTTTTTCTTTTTTTAGTAGTGATTGGCGTCTGTTCTTTTAACTACCGATGTTTTTTTTTCTTTGTTATACGTACGGTAATCAACCAGTTTAGATCCAGTTCTGTGTCCTTGTTTGAGAGAAAAATGCAAAGACGATACCTAATGACAATCACTAAATCAGTTACTTCCAACCTCTTTATTCTTTTGTAATAAAAATGTCATGCGTATAATAAATTCTGTAACTCTGACAGAAACATCGGCTTCAAATTGTTCTTCCTACACACTATCTTCCCAATACACCTTTCCATTCTTTGTAATCCTTGCTACCGTTATCGGTTAATTTATTAGACATTCATCACTAGGTTCACCTTGTTCAATCTTCTCAATATCTCTTGTTCAATATTTGTGTAAAATAAGGGAATTGCAGCAAAGGATGAAAGAACTGGATAGGCTGCTCCATTTGGAAGAAGGGGGTTGCACTGAGTACGCGTCTGAATGAGTAGAATTCCACTGAATTTCTGTTTACAGAGGCGACATCGATGGAGAGAGTTCTGAACCTAAAGAAGCAATTTTTACTTTTGCCAAGCAAAGTGTAGGCGTTGTTTTGGACTTCTGTTGGTTGTAAGAATCAGCAGTGCGCAAGTCCTTCCCACTTAATAAAAGTTGTTGCTGTCCATAATCTCGGATTCGCCCCCACCTGAAGCACTCTTTCTAATCAATGATCTCCTTGAAGATCGATGCTGCTGCGGAGGAGTATTTACGATCTACAATTACGTAGCGCCTACGTTGCCTTTGACGTCACTTTGTGAGTTATTTTCGTCCAGCTGGTGACGTCGAAAACTTCAGAGTGGAAAATTTGATTTTCTGTGGGTTTTCCTGCCCTCCACGTGCGTCACACGTTCGATCGAGAAATCTGTTGCCGGATTACTGGAGCATCGGAATCGTGACGTCTTTTGTAGAGGCGGTTGTTGCATCACCGAAACTTAACAGTCGGTCAGTGTGAGAACAGCCTTGGTTCGTAGGTTTTTCCTTCGCACTTCGATGAGACTGAATTCCGAAAGGTCACAGGGAACAACTGCCCTTCAGGTGTGAGCATCCCTCGCTTCTCTCCATATAAATAGCACCAAGGAAAGCTTTTGTGAGCTTTTTAAGTATGTGAACCGACTGTTGATGCTACACGAATACCGTGCGTCTACAAGACCGTGTTAATTAAACGTTGTCAACAGAATTATCGAATTCTGTTTATATTTTCCCAATAAAAATTACCCTGTCTGTTGCAGTGTTTCGGATTTTCATCGTTTGAGCTCCGTAATTTCCTCCATCAACGCTGTATTTATGCTGTCGCTAGTTGTCCGTCATTATGTCACCATTTTCCAGTTTGGAAAATGGTGACAAATGGCTTCATTTGAACCGAAGAAAATAACTTCATGCTTTCTTCTCCACCATTTAAATTTGTATGAGAAAAAATTAAATAGGGCTAATTTATCCATTATTCTTTTCTTTCTTCTACTTGGTACAACAAAGCGGTGACCTCTGTTTCTTGGAACAATTAGAGGCACTTGTTCTGTACTTAACGTGTATTTTGGGATCCTTTTGCAGCAGTAACTCTGCCAAATAAAAAATGAATTGCCTTTCACACAAATATGTAAAAAAGCTTTTAACAATAAAAAACTTAACTACAAGAACTGTCACGGTTAAAAAAGTAGCAGTAAAGTAATTGTGCATCCAGTGAATTGTTCCAAGTCTAAATATATTGCCAGCTGTCTGGAATTAATTAATGTAACAGAGTGCGAACGTACCCGGGGCTCCTTTTCCTTAGTTTTAAGAACTGTTTATACGGGCTGTGACTATAAACGCATCGTTTCAAAACTGTCAGGGAATGACCCGAAACTTCACTAGATATTCGGAACTTTATTGCAAAAATAACGTGGACTATTTTTTGTATTTGCAAATATCCAAGGGATAAGAAGGGACACGTGCAAGTATCGTGAAGTTTATATATATAATTAATAGTACTTTAAACGATAGGAATCTTTTGTTTTTAATTATTCCTGTTACATAATACTGCTCAGAATGCTACACGACGTTTCATTAGTATTAATGCGACCTAAAATGTAATGAGCAGAATAATAAAGCAAAGCCGAGACGTATAAAAATAGTGGTATAGATATACGTGGAGCATTATAAAAAATTACAAAAAAAAAAAAAAAAAAAACAGAAGGAAATAGGACAACCGAATGAAATCAGTGTTTTGGACTGTTTGCCCCGAACCGACAAAACTTTTCTTGTCCCAGAAGGGAGCGACAGCTGATGAGCAGCAATTAAGAAGTTAGACGCGATACTTATTTAAGTAACGTTGCTAAATATACTGCTGTATCCTCTTACGTAACTTTCTTCGGGGAAAAGATGTGGGCGTTGTTGCCACAGGATCAAAGAGGCTGCGTCTTTAAATAGCCTCTCTGCCATCTTCGCCGTGGGCGCTGCTAGACTTTGAGACTGTCAACATGTCTCTTGACGTCACTCGGACGTCCCGTTGCTACAACACAAGATGGCGATGATTACGATGCGCGTTCAACGCTCGCAGAGGAATCGTCGTGACCTTGGTCGGGATGTAATCAGTGATCAATTTACCTGCAGATGGCAATAATCCATTCAAGTCTCTCCGCGCTCTCTAAGAAAAGTCTATCCAACTGTTACGCAACGCATGCGTGTTCTGCGTGCTCCACACACGACGTAGCGATCACAGTAAATCTTACGTGCGCGTCTGTGCCTTCACGCGTGCGGTTATCCCGCACTGTTTACTAAATATTTATAGTTCTTGGCGATTGCCAAACAGAAACGCGGTAATTTCCGTATATCCGGCGAGAGAAAACGGGATGAGATGATTTTATGGGAAAACCGGAATTTATCAAATGCGCAGTAGTGTACCCTTCATTCCTAAAGACAGAAAGATGGAGAATAAAGATAACGTTAGATTTAGAGTTAGTACTTTTACATTTCGAGTGTAGCCAAATGAGGTGTATGAAACAATAACGAATAAACACACGCTTTTAACGAGTAGTGCAGCGGAAAACTGGAGGGCCCTTCCTCAAAACTGATAAGTGGACCCCTCCTTAAGAATACATAAGCCACCCCGCCCCACCCAGTGCGGGGGTTTATGCACGGATGCCTGAAAGCACGCAGTTATCTGTTTGCGCATTTTGTGAGCGAAATGTAGGTAACGTGACTGTATGGATATTTGGAGAGGGAAGGAGTCGTGTTGTGTTCTCCTCCGGCACCCATAATTCCCTCGTGTGTCCCTAGAAGAGTATTACGGCTAGTCGACGTGGCATTACTTAAGATAATTGCGACTGTAAATTTCCTTGCACGCTGAGAGGGCACTCCACGTAGAGTTGACTGATGACTATTAAGTAATACACTGCAGAGCTACGATGTTGCACGCTTTTTCCAGTGTGGAGTAACGAGTGTGTGTTCCTGATGTAGGGCCGTAACCATGGCAGCAGACGACCAGTGACAGTTCATTACTCCAGGACTTGGCGGTTGGTGTCGGTTACCAAGGTGTAAAAGGAAGCACTTCTTTCCCGGAGTCACCAATTCTTATTCACAGTTAGGTGGTCATCGTCTGGACAGCGAGGAATTGGCGCGTGACTCCTTTCTGGTGTCTGAGCCCGCGCTCCTTCCTCCGAGCACTACCAGGCTCACGTGGTGGGATGGAAGATCGATCCCATAATAAGTCGTTTAATGTTCTTTTTATTATCGGCTTTTCGGTCTTAATCTGGGAAGTGGGCATCGAGTCCGACAGTCGCGCTTATTTTAGGCCTTTTATCAGAATGCAGGACCCTTATCTCGGTCGCCAGCGTACTAAAATATCACGAACACATTTAAAGGCATTCTCTAAATATTAAACCTTATCAGAGATCGTTGACAGTCGAGTCAAAGGAAAGCGTGCGCTTACAAGGGACTGCCTAAGACAATTAATCACACCGAGTGCGTTACTGCGAACACCCTGTAGATCTGGGCTGCTCCCTGTAAAGAAAACTTCCTGGACGAAAGACTTGTGTTGGCTGCTACGCTAATTTGTTTCTCGACCGGGAAAATTCAAAGGGAGATTAACAATACTTTTGACATCTGGTGTGTGTGTATAAAAATAAAAAATAATAAATTGCAAGAAATTCAACTCGAAATATTTTTCTGTAAAAGTCGCAAGAAACTAGCAGTATACGTGTTCCGAAATAGACAACACGGGGCGCAACTGTCAGTGTGGGCACATGACATCTGGTTAGCGGACAAGTAAATCATCTAATGAAGTGGTCAGTTCCCGATTTCCGATTGCTTGGCAAAACCCTTGCGTGCGGCTCAATATATCGACAATAATAATAATAGACTGCTCATTAAAGGACAAGTAATTTCAGCTGTAAGTAGGAACTTGGTCATTTTGACCAAGAGCGTGCACAATGGTGCTTTCGTCATTTTTCCCCTCTTGGAAATTACTGGGCCCATGTATGCGTATGCGCCCGCGTATACACTGAGTAGGCACTTTATTACATGCACCTACCTAATATTGAGTAGGTTCTTCCCCTTTATCTCTGAGAACAGCCAGGATTCATCGTCGCATGGACTCGACGAGGTGTCAAAAATATGCCACAGGGACGCTGGTCCATGATGACTTAATTGTTTCCCACAGTTGTTGCAAATTGAATGGTTAAGGATCTTTACTCCGAAGAGCTGGTTTCATCTCATCCCACAGGTACTAAATTGGGTTGCAGTAGGCTGAATTCAATTTTTTTTTTTTTTTTAATTACCCGTTCAGAAGCTTCGGAAATGGTACATCGGATGGAAGGATGCATTATCCTCCTGTTTCACAACATGGCTCGTGTCATATCATGAATGTAACTGAGCCAAGAATAGCATTGCGTCACGAGACAGCCTATTTTAATGTGAAAGGGTAGCGTTGCATCATAAAAACGAGCCATCTGATAACATATTGAAGCTCTGAATGCTATGCTAGAACGTATACGAATTGCATAATGGACATAAATCTTAGATAAACACGATAACCTTCCTCTAAAATATCTGCCAAAAGATATAGGAGGTTTAGATAAAACCGTCCATATCTCGTATAATGTAGTATTATCTCTACTGCACTGTTTGAAATAAATTTAATTAATTTCCTGCACATGCGCTTACATAATTTCACATATCTTTCGTCCCTTCCTAATCTTGACCTGGATTTAAAAGTACTTTGTACGCTCGTGTATTTCAAAAATCTCTAGCGCTCAAATGCGGGAACTATTTGGCCGTACTTATTATCAATAAAGATGGATTATTATATCACGTAGCACAAGATTTTCTTCTGTTATCTTACAGCAGAAATCGCTCTTGCAGCCACAGAAATGGTTATGTTGCTAATCTCGGTGTGCTGGGAAGAAATCGAAACTGTTGTTGTTTGTTGCTTTGCTCTCTCTACTATCTCAGAAAAAAAGTAAATCTTTAAACAATTCATTATTCAAGAGCCCGGAACGATAGAATACCCTGTGAAGAGATGCTTTAGTTTTCGCTCTCCTATGAATGGGTAAGAGGGACCGTGCGCAACGATATCCAAACGTTTCTCACGCGTGCTTTATTGTTCAATGCTGCACACGTTTCGTATTATGTGCAGTGCATTGTTAGGAACGTGCCAACTTTGCGTGGCTACGTGAAGAGCGTTTCTGCTACTCCGCTTGCCTTCGCCAACTATCCACCAAGCAGACGACGTTTGCCATTTGCAGGGTTATGTAAGATCGATTGCAGCATTCAGGTATTTTAGGCATTTCCAGATCTCAATATAGAATCATAATACGCAAGTGGGAATATAAATTATGTTGCGGCAGCCTGACGTTAAACGCTGCTGCGGCCATGAGATTCCTTATCATTTAGGTCAACGATAAAAATAAACCGAGTAAATGCCTTTTGTTATTGGATGAAGGGCAGGGAGTTGCCTTTAGACTACTAAAGTTGTGCGAACTTTTATTGTCCTTACGCGTGTAAGTACGTCTGACGTTTAACGAAATAGTGGACATGGGCGGGGGGAGCTCCTGAGTTGCCTTTTGACCTCTTCTTTTGAAAGACGTCGTTTCTCTTATTTCTAAACCGATTCTCACTTGACCACAATTCTAACACATCTGAAACAAACATGTAATTATTGCCAATCCTCCCCCCCCTGCCCTTGACCACAATACAGTATTTGCGACCTCACTGACATAAACTGGTTGCAAATGACAGTTTGGTGCACTTCTAATAATATTCGAATTTAAAATTATTTTAAAAGTAATGGAGCTTGTCATTCATATCCGTAATGTCTAGTTGTCTGTAGAAGTGTGTGTGTGTGTTCGCGGGCCGATTTGCACGTGCTGCGGTTGGAAAACCGGAACTGGAATTCCGGGGGAAACCCTACATGCTTTTTCGGCGAGTAGGATTTCCCCGGAATAACTCACAGAAGGAGCTATAAGAAAGCCTTCAAATGAAGGAACCCTTGACCCTCCAAATGAGTGGTAGACGGTGATGGATTGTGCCGATTGAGCTGCCGCAGAAGTTATTTATGAGCACCCGCCCCCCGAGTTTGCGCTCATATACCCGTAAATATATTACGAGTGTAAAAGCGAGTGTTCGGTTGCTGAAAAATTCGGATTAAACGGGGGGAACCTACCTGAGCCGAGGCGAACGAG
Organism: Mastigoproctus giganteus; assembly: GCF_048544385.1. Lineage (NCBI taxonomy): Eukaryota > Metazoa > Arthropoda > Arachnida > Uropygi > Thelyphonidae > Mastigoproctus > Mastigoproctus giganteus. The sequence continues at coordinate 156,084,168 of NC_143575.1, forward strand.
GTTCTTGCCTCAGATTAAAAGCTGAAAGGGACGCTAAAAGAACAATTAATTAATTGCCAACGTTGCCTGGATTGGCAGTAAGGCGCAATTTTTCATTCTTGCCTCAGGTACTAAAATGGCTCGGTACGGCCCTGAACCCTACAATCTCTGCCTGAGATCGGCAATCTAAAATGAAATTCCTCCAGTCGTCGACGTGAATCGAACCCAGGCTTCTTCAGACAAGTGGCAATGTATCGTGCCGACTACACTGCTGCAGAGGGCTATTTCTAGTGAGATGTGGACATGTATCGTATCTTATGTAGGGCGACTCCCGAACGTTAGCTCAACTCCGCCGTGGTACACGGAACTCTGTAAAATGTCCAGAAATGTATGTGTTCTGCTATATTTGTTCAGTAGGTAAACCGCCGGGTCTGCAGGGGCTGCCCCCAGGGTTCCGTCCTGGAGAAACTCTTGTGGAGCATTGTTTTGGATGAGTTCCTGGCCATGGATCTTGGTGACGTTCAAACCGACGTCACCAAGAAAACTTTCGCCGAGGACCTGATCTTGAAAATTGCTGCCGCCAGTAGAGCACAGTTGGAGGTAAAAGCAAACTATGCCATCAAGATACTACAGGACTGGACCCTCTTATACTGCCTAAAAATCTCACTGACTAAGACATCTTCAATCTTACTGAAAGGCACTCTTGACTTGCGCAGGTCCTCCCAAATAAAGGTGAACAACACCACAATGAAACTCCAAAGCCAGCTTAAGTACCTGGGGGTGATATTAGATTGTAATCTTTCCTTCAAGCAGCATCGCACACATCTAAGGACAAAGATAAGGAAGTACTCTGCACTGTTAGCCGTGTAGTCTGTCGTGACTAGGGACTTAAACGTCGCATACTCTCCTTATATTAAAATACAACATTCCTACCAGCTATAACATACACCTCTGCGGTTTGGTATCACAAGGCATCAACTGCCGTAAATAGACGCATAATCGACTCAATCCACAGAACTATCCTGAGCCTGCAGAACCACTAGCACTGTTGTTCTGCAGTGCTAGTGTAGTGGTTCTGCAGAGCCTGCAGAACCACTAGCACTGTTGCCCTACAGGTCTTGGCTGGAGCCCTTCCTCTTGACCTGGACATAATACGTACTGGAATAACCTATTATATAACCAAAGGTATGCCTTGCATCCATCTAGACTATACAGTGGATAACAGTGCAACCCACAAGGCTGAAAAGAACAGGCTGCAGAAATACCTAAAACAAACCTGGCAAAACCGCTGGACAAACAAAACAGAAGGGAATATCACCAAAAAGTTCATCCCGGATGTAAACAGAGTGTACCCCATTCTCCCAACCTGGCTGCAACCCGGACTTTACACGACCTACCTCCTTACGGGTCACGGGGCTTTCAATGCAAAGCTCACAGCATTGGGAATAGTGGAGGACCCGCGCTGTACTTGCGGGGAACGAGAAAGCAGGGTGCACATTATGTTTGAGTGTGCCCAATACGAAGACCTTAGATGCAGACTAATAACTAGAGTTCACTATCTACCGAGGGATCTTGAGTCACATCTACTAGATACACAAGATTAATATTTAGCCTTAACTGATTTTGCCCAGGGATTATTTAGCAGGCGCCAAACACCGACCGCCATATACAGAAGACCTTAACGGAATGAGACAAAACAAACATGCAAATAGCAGCGAGACGACACAGAGGAGCCGACTATACAGACCTTGGACTGAGTACAAAATGCACTGGGAAAAGACAAGTGACAATATATTGTCTAACCCAGTGGTTTTCAACCGGGGTGCCGCAACAACATTCCGGGAGTGCCACGTAATTTGGGTTTAAGTTACTAAACTTATTATTTTTTTAAAAATTTATATGTTTATTTCATTATAAAAAGGCGTACAGTATCTTTTTAATTTTGTGGCGATCTATAATTGATGTCTACTAAGTACCTCTATATAAAGAATAAAATTATTATATATAATTTGTATTATGAAATGTAATTTTTATAATTATATTATTGTAATAACTATAAATAAATATTATTGTAATATATATATATATATGCAGAAAGCGAAAAGGATCTAACAGGCAGAAAAGCGAGTAGGGGTGCCGCAAAATAAAATAAATTACTTAGGGGTGCCGTTATTATAAAAAAGGTTGGAAACCACTGGTCTAACCAAAAGAGGAATAATTACCGCCAATTGAAGCGAAAAATACCTTAAATTTCATCCATACATTCTAGAAGGATGAAATCCCAAATTTAACCCCTCTATACCAGGGCCTGTGAAACTGACGGAGACCATACACGGTGGCGCTCTCTCGCCGGGACAGCCCACTGGCGACCCAAATCCGCACTCTCTTGAGCGGATCTTTCTTCCCAAACCCCTGGGGAGGAGAGGCTTGTCTCTTCTTCCCTCCTTCTCAATCTTCTCACTCTGGTGGGGCACGGACATGCCTCACTGCCTGCAGGGGACATCTACTCATTGGCCCCGTACTTCCAATTTTTTTTTTTTTTTTTTTTGGTCCTAGCCACTGAAATCTCAGGAACGTAAGTGGCAGGACCCGCTAGCGGACAAATGGCAACACCCGGCCGACCTCCCCGTGGCTGGTATTGGTAACGTCGGGTCTCACTAGGGGCTCTGCCGCTAACAGGCCGGACGAATAATGGGCACCACTAGTGCATACCCCACACACTTTTAAATCCCTGGCTTGTCTGATACATAGAACATACGCGGAGATGGGTAAAATTCCAGGAGCCGTCAGACCCTCAACATACCTAATATATTTGTGCAGTGTGTGTGTCTTCTTTAACTGTTTCTGCAACTTTGCTACCAAGAAGCAGCGAACGCCGGGAAGGCTACTTACCAATACCCGTCCACGCCACAAGGAGGCGGACTACAACTCTTCTCATACTGTTTAGTGGACAAAATACCGCCCCCATAGGTAACACCGAAAGACGTATGGGTGCCAGCAAAAAATTAATTAAAAATTTAAAAATCCTACCTCCGAAGAGGTCTGTCCCTCATACCCTCAACTAGAACAGCAGAAAATGAAGAAGTAAGAGTATAAAGAGAGACAGACTGACTTGGTAGACAAAAACAGCAAAGTGACAAAAAACAATCTAATCTTGCATTAGACAAATGTCTGGTGCCAGCAATTACGCACCATATAGATGGCATCCTTGTTATAGGGCAACGGAGGGTCCATGCGGAATTAAGGAGCGATCGCGATCAGGTAGGCATTGCAGGAACAGACCAGAAGGATGTAGATTTGCATTGAAATATCCACATAATTTCACTGGCCTTACGAACTGAAAAATCTGGAAAAAAAAAAAAGAAACTAATTCGAGATGTTTCTTTCTCGTCATTGCTAAATGCGTCATCTGTTGTAGTGATTGTCCACGATGTGAGAGAGAATACATGCAAAAATCAAAGGCTACCATTAGTCGCATTTCCTGACAATATTTTTTCTCAGATAAACATGCAGACTTTCTGTAAACGGTTTCATTAGGTATCGGGGTGAGGGGGGACTACTGTGTATACATCAGTCAATGTCTATTACCTGGATCCTGGTTCCTAAACTTCATAGGGAGGAAAATGCGCTCAATCATTGGCACGTGACTTCTTTATTACCGATTTTGCCGTCTGCTTTGCAAAACAGCCGTTCTGATGATAAAAGAAAGGGAGGACGTGCGCGCGCGCGCGCACGCACACACACACACACACACACACACACACAAATGAGCTCTAGTTAAGTTTAAGTGGATTTGATCTTCTGGCATTGATCAATACCCGTGAGTCACTTCTCAGGAAGCTCCCATTTCCTTCATACATTTATCCCAATGGGATTATGGGAGATAAAGCCAAACTGTTCCTATACTTTCCCCTTCCTCTTCCAGTCCGTTTCGGTGACGTCACAACCTTCGCCATTTCCTTCAAAATAATGTTAATCAGCGCCATTATCGTGGTGAGGTCACTTTAATGCTTGACCTCCCTCTGTCTTCGCCATTGTGTCGGGTTCCGAATGTCGGGTCATTCATAAAATGATTGGAAGATAATTGAACCCCTCCGATGACCGCGTCGCCCGCCCACCCACCTTCCAACAGCTGGGGGAAGCTATTCGTCAATGACTTTTCGTAGAGCCAAAATAAATGGTCACCGAACACATTAACGGCACTGCAAAACATGGATGAGAATGACTCTTAGATGACAAATCAAATAACGCAGCTCCCAGAAATTGCAGACATCCTCTTGCTCAGATATTTCATCCTCTGGATTACATCTGTAAAGTTGGGAATAGTGAGAATGACAGGGAATTGAACGGTGCAAATAAACAGAGAGAATGGTGCGGGAGGGAGTGAACGGTAATTTTTACTCTGGTAATGGTACGTTCCTTCACGTACTCCGATTTCCTGAAAGGACCGGTGGTAACTCTGCTGCTATTGCGCGACAAGTGATCTCATCTCAGTGAATTTATCCTACACCGATAATCTCGTTTTGTCAATTGGCAGGATGTTCGTGCAAATCTCTTCGCATGCAGCAAGAAATTAACTGCCGAGAGCAATCAGGGATAAACAAATCGGGAAAGCGCCAAATACACTTTTCTTCAACTGCAAAACTACTCTTTAATCTCATATCCGAAATAGATTCAATAAAACGTAACTGATAATATTACCTCGTGGACCCTTTTCGGGTTTTAATTTTTTTTTTATTTTTTCATTCATCTTCAGCCAGTTTGGGGGAACCAGCTTCTTGGTCAGGTGAATTCTATCATGCAATGATCGAAGGAGAGCTGCTCATCGAAATTCTGCGCAGTGATCTTGCGAGTAATAATTAAATAATGAGGCAGTCTTTAACAGTTGAAATCGTTGAATATAAAAAACTTCATTTAGTTTCAGCTGTTTCACAGCACGAAAGCGAGACAAGATTCTCACCTTCAGTAGACTTTTCGTGGTATAGAGCAGTGCAGCTAACCGACAGGGGATCTCGGCAGTCAAGAAGAGCTATAGATTTCAAAAATCAGAATATGTTTTACGAGGGAATCCATTTTTTAATCAGTGAGCAACACCTTAGCGAAAATCTTGTTAAACGCATTCGGACACTGAAGGAATTCTTAAGGCCCCTTCAACTGTAGATATACTTAGCCCATCTGAGGAAGATGGAGTAGAAGGTCTTTGCGAATTATTCTACGGTTTTCAGCCCTCGAAACATGCCAATCGGCACATGAACACACGCACTTGTACAAACACGATGGCACCATACGAATTGATAGACTATAACCAAAATAACTGATGCGCAAAAAAAAAAATAAAATAAAAAATCCAAAACAATACGATAATAACTGGACCGAATATTTGTTATTAAATCCACTCCCTCCCAACTCCTTATGTAATCGGATGTGTTCTTTGTTTAGAACTACTTTATAAGATGGGAAATCCAGCTTCGTTTCCCTTATGTGCTTGTAGATAATCACATAATGGAGAATAAAATGCAGAGTGATATTAGACCCTTGCTGAGATAGCCACAATACTTGTGGATCAACAAAACGTGCTTGCGTAGACGAGCTTCTGTGTAATTGCGTTGTTTTCATGGACTACAGTTTCAGCACCAGTTCTACCCAACACAGCCCGAATGATAATAACGCAATTAGATTATCAGCTGATGGCCTTATTTAAAAGGTCATATAACCTTACTCAAGGTCGTTGTCCGCAAACCCGCCGTACTTATGGAATTAGACGTAGCTCGTGACTAGGCTTTGCTGCACTTGTTTCCGTATCGAGATAGTCTGAGATTTACTTATTACTCGCTTGAATCTACCACTAAGATTGAGATGTCGTATAAAAGTTGATATAAAATTATATTAAAACTGCATCGCTGTGTTTAGAAAAGGTACCGTGTGTGGAGTAGCGATGCAAAACTACAGAAAATCAGCTCAACAACAAGAATAAATATTTGCCCCATCTCATTACCAACCAAATGAAATTTAAGAGAGAGTTCTTTTGGATTCCGGTTCTGCCCCAACTTCAGTGGCTGCTCTGGCATAGTCTCTCTCTCTCTCTCTCGCTGTGGATAAATCTTTCCTTGAGAAAATACTATGCAGCCCTCAGCCGACTAATTTGATACAATGTGAAAAAAAATAAAAGTAATTTTCGTTCAGACCGAGTTTGAATTCAGGCGTTTTCCGTATAGTGTAGAACAACAATAATAAGCACTGTGCTAGATATATATGTTGGGGGAGGGGAGGGAATTAATGCATAGAAATGATAGGCTCATGTGATAGACTATGATCTGAATGGGGGGAGGGGGGGGGTGATATCCGAATTGAACATGAAATATCCACAGGGACTAAAATCCGTGTATAACACACTTTTCCTCAATGCCTTAACATACAAAACATTCTTTCATTTGTATAAAGGATTTCTTCGGAGGAAGGGGGGATTATTGAATTGGAAGTGGGCCTGAATCCTCTAAATCAACCAGCAAAACACCACTGAAAGTTTGGTGCTGATATGACTTTTTCTTGAGGAATGCCGAATCATATGAAACATACTTTCATTTCTTTGTGGGAAGGTGGGGGGAGGTCTATGAAATTTGGCCTAAAATCTTCTTCGAGAATAACAAACAGAACGTTGAAAATTTGGTTTATCTTCAGTTTCCTTATTTAGTAATACCCGAACATCTGAAACATATCTTGTAATACTGCATATACTGTACAGAAGCAAACACCAGGTGCAATCATTTGTGTTCCGACTTGGTATGAACAGATCCATCTCAAATTCTATAACGGTCTAAACGGGAGGCCAGACAAGCACGTGGTGTCCTATTGATGATTTATCGGACCTTTGCAAGTGGGAAAATGGTGCCATTATTCTTCTGTATCAAACGATGCGTCTTTTGAATGGAAATAAGTGGATAATTTGAATTATTTTGGAAAATAAATGCTGATTTCTATTAGTCCGATTTAAAAGAAACTTGTGAATGGCTCAATAAATAGTTTTAAAATTTCCAAATACAAATTTTTATGAAAATCCATTCACTAGAAATTGAGTTGTTACCTGCGGACGGATGGACGAATATAAAGAAAACAACATGCGCTTTTCGCATTCGCGCCTAAAATATAATAAAAATGACTAATTAAATGTGCTGGACAATAACATTTATTTTCGAAAGAAGCTTTTAAAAACTTCGTCTCAAATCTTTCGTGCATCTGCCACCTCGAACTAAGTTAATTTCTTCGAGGCAGCTTTCTCATTTGTTATGCTACAAACTACGTTTAATGCCAAATGTGTTTTCATTTTCTGTTCTCAGAAGATGAAAACGGAATTGAGATAATAATAATTCCCAATTTTCACTGAGCCGTTATAACATGCCAGTGAAACAAAAGAAAGATCTGTACTAGAAGAGAACGAGAAAGAATACCTATACTCGTGAATTTGGGGGACTCTCTTTTTTGAGTAGGAAATTACTGTGATGACCAGGGATTTCAGTATCATCAAAGTATATCTCGGAAACTCCCCCCTCCCCTACTCAACCCCGACATCCGTCCTACAGCACACTTTTTCTTTGTTATTCTTTCTCTCATTACATTATCTTTCCCCACATCGCCGAATGAACCACATTCACCTCTTCAACTAGCTGCAGTTTTGCTGCACACTCCCGTGTACACTGTGATCTCCTCCGACAATGGCGCATCCCGCCTGTGCAACAGTACGACCTTTGGCCTACAGTGCCCGTTGCACGATACACGCTCCCTCACAAAGCTAGCAATAACGGAATACAAAAGAACTCCTCCTTTTTAGGTCTGTTATATTCATATTTGTCTTACCCCCCTCCCCCTTTCGGTCTCCAGTGAATAGACCGATAGCGGATGGTCTTATGCACGTTCCTAAGTGAGGGGAGCCACCTACTCAGTCTATTACCGAAGGCTTCGCGGGAGTCTGGAGGGGATGCGATGTTATTGTCGCCTACTCTAAGGCCGAAAGATTCCTTGTCCTTGATAGGGTGCCCAGTGGACGCTCCCACGGTGTGAAATATAGACTGTAGGTCATCTGTTACTGTCAGCTGCAGGCTGGTTAAGTCCCACGATTCCCAGAATCTGTATTGTGTAGCTACCAGTGGACATCCATAAAACTGTATTCAGTCTCGAACAAGGGCATGAAAAGATGTTTCTTGTTGTGATGGGAAATGATTGCATATTAAGAACTTTCCCTATTCACAGTTACTAATAGGTCCATTTGTAATATATCGCACTGGTTAACAGAGGCTCAAGCATGTTTGCTGCCACACTCTGAATTGGGATTATTATTATTTTTTTTAAGGCACTTTTCGAAATGGGATAAAGGAACCAAATCTAATCTTTTCCATTAAATTCATAAAACTGGCCATAATTCTTAGACATCTAATGAGCTATGATAGGGAAAGGCTGATAACTAAATCGGTAGAAGAAACCTCCCAGTGTCTTGCAGAAAAGGCAGGTGGCTATTGATGGAGCAGCCAAGCTTGTCCGAATTTCATCCTGCACCTCGGCATGGCTCAATTGTAGTGTGAAAGGAGGCTTTCTCAAAAATCAAAAGGCATACGGGAGATGGAAGCGGACATCTAGACTGGAAAACCATATAACATACAAGAAAGAGAAGGGTCATTTCCTAAAGAGCAACAGGAAGACAGTGAAACACATGATCTATGAAAAACTGCGGCATGGGAAGAGAATCTATAAGCATTCTAACTTCCAAATGAATGAACATACTTTCCAAAAATGGGCTCAGGAGACTTCTGAATAATGCAGCCTTCCTACAAATGAATTTGATCTTCCGCATGTGGGTAAGTCGGGAACCCCTCTTACAAACTATACGGATTATTCGTGACGCCCTGAGGAAAATTATGAATGCCCTGCCAAATAAGGCTCCAGTGGGACCTGATGGTTTTTCACAATTTTTGATAAAGTTATGCAGCACGTTTATCCCTACCCTCTCCTGACCAACCAGATCACTTTAACCGGATCATGGAAGAGGCAACCATACGAAGGATATGGAATTGCCACTATGTGAGACCAGTGCCGAAATTGAAGAATCCAAATGAATCTAAAGACTTCAGTCCATATCCATATGCTGCGCCCTCCTAAAAATGTTTGAGAAAGCGATACAATCACAGACCTGCCTACTTGCACACAGTTGTCAGGGACAGATCCACCACCACCAACAACAACTTCCTGTATACCTTGCTACGAATTCAACATGCACTCGACAGTCAATCATAACTGAACATCCTCTTCCTGGATATAAAAGTTGCTTATGATAATTTGACGATACCTCCTCTACTACATATACTCAGAGGATATTTTCACATAGATGGGAAACTACTGGGTCATTAAAGCTGTCATTGAGACTAGGCACCTCTTAGTATCCATAAAAATTTTCGGGCATCACACACAACTACTAGAGGTATATCCCAGGGAGGGGCCCTATCGGCGACCCAATATGCGGCTGCGCTAGAACGTTTCTTGGCAATATCTCCAAACTTCTCGGGTGGTGCAACAGAGAACTGGTGAAGAACCAAAACCCAAGTGCAGCATAAGGCAGTTGAACAATCTGGGAAGTTAGGTTTTTAATAATTTGAAGATCAACCCAGAAGAAACTACGTATAAACAAAATATACAAAGAGGAAACATTTGTGAATGTGTAGTGGGAGGTTTATATATGTACTCTGAAGGAAAAAAAAGAGCAATGATTAATGAACTTCCTTTCAGATGGGAGGAGGAGGAGAAGAAGCATTAGCAAACTTGAATCTTATATTACGTGTTTTATGATTTTTGTATATTTGGTTAAGTAAGGAGCTTGTAAGGAATATCAGAGAGAAAACCAGATTTTTTTTTTTTTTTCAGTTCTGCTGTGGAAATACAAACTTCGGGGAGGGGAGGGGAGGGAACAATGACCACCGAATTTGACGAGATCCTTTAAGCCAATCATTATTTCTCCTTTTCAACTTTTGTAAATTGAAATTTTAAGCAAAGAAAACGGACTAGATAATATGATTTCGCCAATTTGAATTTCCCTATTAGTAGTAGCCGAGTGGTCAGGAGCGGGAGTGCAGTAGCACACGCTCTTTGAGTAGACCGGGGTTCAAGCCCCTGACTGCTGAATACGGTCGATCTGCCAACCCGCACTGGACCAGCGTGGCAGATTATGGTCCATTTCCCTCAGCATGAATTGTTGAGGAGGCTTCCACCCTGCAGTGGGTTGATAATGGCTGCACTTTACCTTTTTTTTTTATACATATATTTGGTAATTTCTCCCAAAACGGTGTACTTTTTGATAGCACTGTTCCATATATTTGAATTTATTGAAGGGTTGAGTCCCTTTTTCTAGGTTTTCACAAGTCGTCTTATAGATATTAAATAATTCCTCTTTAAATGATTTAATTTCTTCACCCTGGATTTGAGATCAGTTAAAATTATACATGCATTTTATAAGGGAACTTTTTTATTTTATTTATTTTTTTTCTGTAGTAATTAATTATACAATTTCGGAGCATTCAATTAATTGTAATTAATTAATTAAATTTAGTAATTGCAATTAATGAATTTTTAGTAATAACAAAAAGCGATCAAGAACGTGACTTCTAAATGCGGTTAACGATTGTATGTATGATCTATTAAACTCCTCTGAGGACAACAGAAAACTGGATCTCATAAGATTTGGTCAAGAGTTCGGGGGGGGGGGGGATTTGGTAAATTTCAAAGCGAAATTGGATGGCGACGGGGGAAAGTATGATATTAGCGACAAATCACGACCGCCGAAGCCGAGTGGTCGGGCATAAGGGTACTTAAGTAGACGTGCTCTGAGTTTCCAGGGTTTAAGCCCGTGACTGCTAAATATGGTGCTGTTTCTCTTGTTCTCTATATTTTGTGAACTCGTCCCACCGTGTGTGTGGTCGTCCCGGAGTATAAATAGAAAATTTATTTATTTATACGGAATTTTTCTCTGTTTTTCCTCCCTTTTTCTTGTCTCGCCCCCCTTTTTTTGCAGATGCAGAAAAGTCAGTTTTTTCTTGCAGAATGTTGTCATTATAATACTAATTTCTTCAAAGTGAAATCATGTAATGATCACCCTGGAGGATTATTACGTAATAAAAAAGTGTCAGCCGGGATAGTGAAAGCCACACGGAAGAATTCTTGGACTTCGTGCCAACGTTAAAACGCACTTTAATCTCATAATTAAATATAAAGGCAGATGTCATAATTGTTTGCTCTACTGCACCGTTATCTATCTGGCAATTTACTATAACAATTTCCTTTCATTCATCCTCTACACAGCACAGTACCGCACAGGTACTCGTACGTACATCTATCAGTACAAAGTACATGTGCACGGACGGCAGGCCGACGTGTACGTTCCATTATCACGGTGCCATAATCGTAGCAGAGTGACTCAGCGGTTGCCGAGGTGTTTACCGAACCCGCCTATAAAACTGCACGAGCTCCAGGTGTTTACAAACTACACTTAAGTGGCCAGTAACTTCCCCCCACCTGGTCGCCCACATCCCCGAAACGGTCGGCACGAGTAAGTTATTTATGGTGTCTGCAAGTGTACCTTATGGCTGCGTCACTGCACACTCATTAACTTGTCACTGCCTGCAGTGAATTCACTCCCACTGGGCGCTTCCCCCCTTTACTCGAAACCTCTCAGCGATGAGGTCAGCAATGTTCTTAACGCCGCCGTCTGTGCTTTTAGAAGGTGAACAACACGCGAACGAAACACAAGCCGCGTCGGCGGAAGTCGCTGCCGCAGGACCGGAAGGTGTCGCTCTTGGAAGCAGCTGCTTGTTTTCACTTCTTCACTCCCTTGCAACGTCTGCACATCATCGGTGCCTGAGGCTAACGGCCGACCCTGGCAGAAGGATCTGAAAACGCAAAAGAACATCAAGGTTTTGCCAAGTCTGGCTAAACCCGTACGAATATTGAACGATACCTGATTAATTAATTGTTCATTGTCACTCTTTCCTTCTTCCTCTTGATGGTACAAATAAATGTATTCTTGCGGCCACCTAAAAAATCTTGCAAGTTACCCTGTGGATGGAATCCCCTCACTCGTAAATCAAGTCAAATTAGGGTTCCAAGATCGACCCTCCCCATCCTCATCCATTTCCAGTCCGCCATGCTATGAGGATGGCTTATTGAAAATCTGATGCAAAACAGGGCGCTTAAAAGATTTTACTTTCCTCGCTCGGTTCTTGAGAAACATTACGATGGCCTCGTATTAGAAACTGTTGATTTTTCGGAACAATAATTAAATTTAGACTACTGGTGATTGCAGTGCTATTGAAGTTGCGATTATTGATCCTTGATCAGTGTTAGTGCTCAGAATTAGTTTCTGTTCTTCGTGTTGTACAAGCAGTATATCATAAAAACATCGGCAAATATTATTGTTGAATGGACGAACAGCAACAGTAGGTTTGTAATTCTTTTTATTCTGACGTTTATTCCAATTTGAAATAAAATTCTGATTGGTGCGGCTTATTGGAAATTCCCGGAGGCGTTTTTCACCGATCCCATTGATGTCTGGTTTTCCCGAAGCGGATATTCAGAATTTTAGGAAGTGTAGTACTCGAAGCGTAAGATTTTGATAGATACGTATGGGTTCGTGGACCTACCATATATCTCATCGCCCCAGAATTCCACTCACCATCCCTTCTCCTGTACCCAGAATCCTCGAGAGTGCTGAAGTATCCCGGTTCCCTTCCTTTCCCGCGGGTCCTCTTAGAGCGCGATAACGTACCAAGAATGTTAAGAGGAAGTTGCGCTGTTCAGGTGATAACTGTACAAATACCGGCAAGAACAGGCGGAAGGGCTGAAGAATGCGGACTCGTTCCCAGAAGAGATCTACACGGGGTAATCACGCTGCCTGTGATGCCACCTAGTGTTGGCGTTGTAATCCCCTAATAGATTGCCTGACGGGACACTAGTACACGGCCAATTGCACGCACGTACAGCGGTGTGATGAGCACGTGATACTGTAAGGGAATAATAAATGAAACAAAAGAAAACTTCCAATAAAAGTTGAACCACCGCTTGAAGAACAATAACAAAAAAAAAAAAGAAAAGAAACAGACACGAAGAGACATAAGAAGAAAAGAAAGAATAATAATACGATCAAAATAGTTTTAACGAGAAAGCGGATGGACTGAATAACTTGTCCTTGTTCTTGCAAGTAATCAACTGTCTCGTTGACAAGTGATCGTTCTTTACATTCCCCCCACGTTTCGTTACTGGTTGTCGTGGTAACTTGTTATCATTGGGACTTGTTTCTGTTTGTCATGGCAACTGGCTCTCTCGCTCTGGTCAAGGCAGCCTTCTAGCAACGCACGCTCATTCCCCGCCAACACGAGCTGCACAGTTTCCACGCGCGGAATGTTTATACGATTCCTCCCCCCCCCCCCACGTCGCCTTTTCAAAAGTTGGATAAAAAAAAAAAATTCCCGCGCGATGTTAATTACCGCGGTAAGTGGGGTAGAGAGAAGCGCGCGCTTAATTAGCACCCCGACTCTTCAACAGGTTAACGCGTGAAAAATGCTTCCATCTGGACGTACGCCGCACGTGCTGGAGGCACGCATTTGCTCGCCGACCGGTCACATATCAATTGCCTTGGAGTGAGCGGAATCGTTAGCCGTGATGAAACGGACATTCTTAGAACACCTCACGTAAGACACTGTTTACAAGGAACGCTCTGCCAGCTATTAAAGATAAGTACATTACCTTAAGACACACGCGCGGAGCAGCTTGCTGCGTGGGCGGTTTTTCGTGGAAGAAAATTGCGTTTGCGTTTGTCGATACCCGGAGACGATCACACGACCGATTTTACAAGAAACGGCGCAGTTAGATTTTCTCTCGCCTTCTTCCGATATTGTGCAGAATTCGCAGAAAGTGTTCTTTACTCGAAAGTTCATACTGGGGTTGAGATTCGTATGGAATGTCCACCCACGGTAACTCGCACGTAATCAACCCTCGGTGCACACCTACGTACGTACATCCCAAGCGCACTCCGCCACCCTGTCAACTTCTCGCTTCTGTCCTGTTAGTTGAGTGGTGTGCCTTGACATCGTTTTGCGGCGACCCTGAGATTGTCATATAAATAAAAAAACGTTATTCGGTTAATCGATGACAATCGCGTCACCGCGTTACAACCTCTCGCTGGTTTTTGGCACTTCGACTTTCTCCTCTGCATCCCTCGGGCAACAGATAATTAAATCTGAATTTAAAGCGATGCGCAGTACGTGTGGGAGATCACTTTGTGGCCGCATAGAGTCAGAAGAGGTTACGAGATAAACAGTACAGGAATATTTCTCTATTTTTATGGTGTTACGTAGATTTGAATAAGTCGCGTAGCTGCGTACTTGCCTCGTGACCACTCGCTACGATCTGTATCGTATAATGGAAAACTGTCAACTGTTGCTTGATTAAAATATCGACTTTAAAAGCTATTCTGAACGTCTGCCGGAAAGCAGCAATATCGGCGCGTGCACCCAAACACGAACTGGAATACGCGAGTAACGAAGAAGAATGAAAACATTTTGCTTTTCTAGAAGCATTTCCTACGCAATAAACCTCTAGTTGTGAAGAATGGCATTGGGCGTCTAGAGAGGGTTCAAAGAAGGGCAAGAAAGTACTGGTCGATGCCCATAATTGAAGAACTACTAAGAAGGTGCTCACTGCAAAAAGTTTGGCAACTAGACATCTTGGAGGAGGCCTGATTGGGGTATGCAATGACCTGAAGGGAATATTTTCACTGGAAGATGCGAGAAGAACCAGGGGGCACGAATTCAAAATTTTGGGCAGGTGGGGTAGCTGTATCTCGTAAAGTTTTACTTTCGGGTACGTGTTGCAGATCACTGGAATGAACTGCACACCAGTGGCTAAGGCGGAAAATTTGGCAAAGTTCAGAGAATTGAATAACTTTTGACAGTATGAATGACAGAAATCTTTCCTTTTTTTTTTTTAATTTTATTTTTATATTTAGTCATTTAGCCTTTATAAACGTATTTCTAAACGTATTTTGACTGACCGATTGATTTGCTTGCATACATCTAACCACTGGTTAAGTAAATAAAAAGATTTGCACTTTAAGTGTAACGGACTAGCAGGATATATCCATCCTGGTATAAAACCCACATCCGACATTTTTTTTTCCAATAAAAATTAATTTTCTGTTTGTACTTAGGGTCGACTACGGACAGCAAAGTTCACAAGATAGAGGATACACGAAACAGCGCCGTATTTATTTGTAATATACAGCAAGTTATTTAATGTACGCAGTGTTTTATATTTCCCGGCAGCAATAATAATAAATCATGTTTAAAAAGAAAAAGCAAAGCGTGAGGACTTTTATTGTCCATTCATTTCTTAAACCCGAGCATGGAAAACGTAATATCCAGTGCTAGGATGTATGGATATCCTGTGTAATATGGATGAAAAGACTAAATAATTGTCCGATTTCTCTGAGTCCGATGAAATTTGGGAAGTCTCGACAGATCTTTCTAGAAGAGCCGAATGTAAAATTTCATGGAAATCCATCCATTTAAGTTAAGTTATTACATTCTAACGGATAGAAAAAAAAATAATAATTGTCGAATTACTGTCCGTCCCATTTCAATGAAATTTGGGATATCTCGACAAATTTCTCTACATAGAGGGAACCGAATTATTACATGCGGAAGGACAGACGGTGAAGACAACAGACGCTTTACGCTATATGCTAACGAGCCTAATTATTACGTTTTATATACAAAATAACAGCTCAGGACCAAATTTTACAATGCAACACAATCAAAAAGTTTAAATATTTCCTTATAAACTAATTATTTACTATACATTTAGTACTGTACTCTGCAACAATATACATCAAAGTTTTTGCATCAATTATCCCTATTTATTTTAGATGTATTGTACAAAGAAACTTTGCGTAAGTTTAGGGTTTCTGCAACTTTATCATTTCCTTGATTGCGAAGTCATATCAAGAAATGGAAATTGGTGAAATAATGAGCATCTCAATCTACATGGAGTGTAATCTGCCTTAAATTTCTTAAAGACTTTCGTGAAAGTCTTCACTGACTAAACAAAATTAGATCTGGTAAATTATGGTGACTTCATTCGCAGAGAGTTGTTAATTTGATTACCTGTTTCTTAACTTTGGCAGTTTAAATAATTTTTTAAATAAGTTAATAATTTAGTTAATTAGATTAAATTAAATTAAACTTAAATAAATAGATAGCCACGAATACTTACGTACCAAGTATTACAAGAATGTAAGTATTTATGGTTATGCATCTCTCCTCATGCTCTTCATTAACATCTCGCCCAGAATTGTTTCGAATAAAAATCCAGATTAGAATGGAGTTTGATTAATATTCTGCTTCCCAGTTTCCGTAATTTTTATCAATTTGTAAACTCCTTCTACTCTTTTAACTAGTTGGCAAGTTTCTTGGAAACTTGCCTTGCAAACTCAGGAGGAAACCCCAACATAGTTCTCCTCCCCCTCCATCGACAACATCATCCAATTTATACTCATCATTTCTGATTCATACTTCACACTCCGTAGTATTCGCAACAGGAATTGGTGGATGCAGAATCGGCCCTAGAAAATGCAGGGCCTTATTTACGGTAGTTTTGCTGTGCCTCCTAGTATGGATATATTTTATTTTATTATTATTGAAAATAAATGTGCAGTTTGTGTCATATTTTTTTCATACAATGTGTATGACAGAGGACTGGTTTTTTAACAGACAGTTACTCTTAAAAAACATAGGTCTGTAGATAGTCATTGCTATTGTCTTTTTGCACAAATGCGCATCTAGTTTACGATTGTAGAATTTATATTAAGACTTAAAACCTAATCTTTCTTGCTTTTCTCTCTGCAAATTTCTTTATTATTTGGTCAAATTTCAGTCTTTGCTACGTCACATTCAATGGTACGCGTAGAACAAATAGAAGAATTTGACACCAAAAGCTGTTTCTCAAATGGTCCGCAAACTCAACGCCAAATAACAGATTAATATATTGAAAAATATATTAGTTGAAAAAAAGCCCAAAGAAAAATAGGCACAAGGGGGGCCCGATTGGGTCTAGTTGGCTGAATCGGCCTAAGGCTTTCCCTGGTCGGTGTATATTTCCAATGAGAAGCAACATAGCTTTCAAATCTTTACTTGAACTCTCTATGAAAAGACACCACTCTTCGGATTGTGACTAATATCGATTTCTTCATAAAGACAAATCAAATCAGAATACTAGCATGGCGATGCAGTAACCTAAAAACATGCACAAGTGACATGTCTCTTCCTCCTGCTGGTGGGATTCAGTAGATTCTATTAAATCAAATGCCAGGAACCCTGCATTGGTTTGGCTTTACCCAAGTCCCACACTACGTAAGTTGTCAGATTCTTGCTGATTAGAGAAATGGGGCGTTTTATTTCATCACCATATTCATCATTCAGTTCTGAATTCCTGGAAGGTGGATTAGCAGCTTTTCATTGTGTGGCACCGGAGCACAATAGAGGTGGTGTGTTGGGATATATAGGTTTTCGACCCTCAGACTTGATAAATCCCCACACAAAAGTAGCAGCGGCCATGATGGTTTCTGGGCTCTCTCCCCATATTCGAGGTAAAACAAAAGGCTACATTTACGACTACCACGCAACCATCCCCTCTCATGTTGGCCTGTAACTACCACAGCAGAAAAGAAGTGCCAGAACTTGTTTTGATCACCAGTAAGCCTTCCAAAATAAGCTTCATATGCACTTTAAAACTTGGTATCACCAACGATTAATATTCACAGAGGTAAGAGAGCAAGGCTAGAAATAACTTACTCAAAAAAAAAAAACTCATTATACGAATATTACCGGCTCTTATATATCACCGTATTGGCACACTTCTGTATAAAACATATAAATATCGCAAAAATATAAAACCTTCAGTTGCCACCAAAATATTGGCACTCGAGATAAAACCGCTGTCACTGTTGGATTTGGCATGCAATATACATAAGAAGCTAAGAAGCAGTTAAATATAAACTTATTTGTTTTGTTACAAAATGTTATCAAGAAATGGCAGTTACATGGTGAGATATTCCGTGCAATTAAAGAAAATGGTGCAGGATTAAATAGTGCTGATTAAAAATTTAGAACAATAAAATAAAGAACTCCCAGTTATTTACACTGAAGGAATTTTACAAATACGTAGAAAAACAAAATAAATTATGTATATCGCAAAATGTTTATGGAGCACAAGGTAGAACAGAGTGATTAAAAACAATAAAAAAATATATATATATACTAAAGTTCCAGGCTCCATCTTAATCGGTGAATGCAGATAAAAAATATTAAATTTAAAAATAATAATATAAAAGAATAAGACGAAACTGATTAAAGGAAAAATCCGAAATAATATGCAGAGAGAGTTTCAAGTGCTAAGAGTAGTTTCGAATTTAACGAATTTTCATGGTATATTTTAGAAATTTTTGGATGGCCCTTCAAAAACATCAGTAAAGTAATTAGACTGCTCTGTTGGTATATTTGACTTGTAAAATTTATTATTAGTATTATTATCATTTTATTTATTTATTTTTAGAAGTATAAGCGAAATCTAGAGTTGACTACTGGGCGATAGAAGAGAACCTCTGCCCAAAAGAGCCGGATTGAAAATTAAGTCTTTGATAAGGAGTCGAGTGGTTAATGTGGAAGAGCAGTAGCACGTGCGTTTGAGTTGATGGTTAATGCAACTGCTAAATACGTTAATTATGATTTAAAACTGCGAAGCCTTCTTGACCCGTCTTTGTGCCCGAGTATAAATCAAGAACTTTTTTTTTGTTCGAATCCATTGATACCACAAAATACAGTAACATTGTTGTTGTAATCTCTCTCTTGTGGACTCTTTATGTAACCGTTCCGAGGTGTAAACAAATTTTATTTAAACATAATTGTTGAACTCACTAAGAAATGGTTTTTAAAGAACGACTTTGGATTCTTGTAAACAGACGCGCGAGGTTTAAGTGTCTTTAAAGGATTAAAGTCTCCCCCCCCCTCCTATCTCTTTTAAAATGAACTATAGACGATTCAGACAAGTTTTTTGTTGTTAAATATTTAGCAATTATCATCATGGATTGCAATTTAAATCGAAGAAATACTTCAGCTCCAGACGTAACATGAAACCCAGACATCAAACTGATTGCCGATTTACATCAAGCTGCGCTTATGCGAGAAAATTAAACAGACTAACGGTTTTGCTTCTATTTTACTTTTTAATCGATATATAGAAGGAATGTAACGTGCACTTCGTCTGGCAGAATTTCCTCGGATGCTCAGTATCGAAGAGTCGGTTTTTCTTATCTCTTTGACAACTTCTCGATTATTTACTCCGGCATTCGTGCAATAAGTCCCTTCTAGTGATGGACATATTCATTCCGCGTTCGCGGTGAAATGCAAAAGGACGAACCCTCGGGCAAACTTTGTCGTGAAGGACACAGCAATGTTTACGTTATGAAACAGAGACGGGCACGAGACAAAACGACGTCTGCAAATCATGCGTCACGAGCAGTCAACTCATGGCCTTCATGTACAAAACAGCGAGATAATGACGAGAGATGTCGCGAACACTCAGCACTGCCTCGTACATCCTGGTGGGTTTTCCTTTTACTCATTACCTGCCGAATTCCAAAAACGTGGTCTGGTAGTCGTAATGCTGACCCCTGTTTCGAAATGCTTCGAGGAAAAGATATTTCTCAAAGATATCCGAAGGAGTTAACACTTCTTAAGTGGTGAAGCGCTTCTTCACTTTGAGCGCGTGCCGTCAGAGTTTACCATGACCGAAGATTTGGACTTCAGAGAGTTTAATTACCGAGGACCGTTGGGGGAGGCGCTTGAGCGAATCCTACCCCCCCCCCAAAAAAAAACATGCCTCACCTGGTCTCTCTCTCGAAGATCAAAGCAATAGGCCGACGTAGGAGGCACGTGCACAGCTAGCTACTTACCGCGCACAAGTTAAAGACGCAGGTGTACCAAAAATGCATCAAACACCTGTGTCCGTAGGCCTTGCGACTGTTTTCCTGCCGCGATACGCTTCACTTCAATGAGAGGTCATTGCTGTTGCTGCACGAGTTTCTCGTTTGTTTTCTTTAGCCAACTGCTGATAAATAGTGCTGTGAGAATGGTGACGGATATCCCAGCTACAGCCATCGAAACCTTAGAAAACGATGCAATTGCGGACCCTTATAAAAGTTTTTTTTTCTTTTATAAAAATAATATGTTATCGATTTTCTTCTGTTGAACAGCTGTAGCGTATTAGATTTGAAAGCTCACATTTTCAATACTGTTGTTAATTTATATCCGTTTTTCTCGGTATAGAATACTTATTCTATTCGGTATATTCTCAGTATAGAACTTCGGAACGTCGAGAATTGTTAGTTTATTATCGTGTTCACCCCCTTCCCCACCAAGAAGTACACGAGGAGAATGGGAATGTGGGATTAAATGTCTCAGTTCTTATAAAATGGAATGAGCGAGACAGAGTCGGAAGCAGCATCTGTGCCTTCTCACTTTTCTCCTGGAGACCGAGGGATCAGTCGGACTGCTTTAAGAACTGTCTCCGCCTGTATTATATTAACTAACTTCCGATGAAGTGTGAGTGGGTGTATACAAAGAACGCTCTTTGATTCCGAAGAAAGGGAAGGGGGAGTGGAATCGTGGTCCGATTCTCGCTGCCACTGGAAAGAATTTACTTCTTCTTTTCGTTTTGGATTGTTAAATAATGAAGCTTTATTCCAGGATTCTTCCTTTTCCCCATTACAGAAGTATCGCCTTTTAAACTCGCACAGTATGAAGTCCAAAACACAAACAGAAATGATCAATGGACGATCAAGCACTTTATCTGCCATCAGGAATGTTATCGGCCGTAAATTTAAGAATCGTCTGTGAATAAATGCATGTTCTGTTTGTATTCTGGCCATGTGGGGCAAAAGAAGTTTGTGCAATGGAGGGAGTGCAAGAATATCAACGTATTTTGTGGTATCACGTGGATTCGAACAACATGGCGTTCCTAATTCTATACTTTGACACGATCATTGGCTACGGTCGTACCTCTCTGAAAAAACCAGAAGGTCGAAAGACGTATTGGAGTAGGAAATGCTCGTGCAAATGTAAAATGAGGATTTCAAATAGCTTCGTGCAGTTTTTGCAATTTGAACTCGCATTGTCATCTAGAAAAGGATGAAAAAAAAAAAAAAAGTATTTAAATGGAACTGTTCCTTCTAGTTCAGGGTTGAAGGAACGCGAAGGCGTGCTCGGTGCAGAAACAATTTTATACGTGAAATGTAATCGATGCAAAGTCGTCAATTTCTTAGGCTAGGCAATAACCAACGACCTTTTACGGAATAACGATACTCCGCTTGTGAGTGCTGTAAGAAGTTCAGCTGAAAGTTCTAACATTCCATTTACAGTATTTGGATCTCAAATTGCCGTCTCGTTGACACGAGCGGTTGCTGGTTCCGCGAGTACAGTTTAAAGCTATCAAAAGGATAACCTTAACGAAAGCGTTACAGCCTTTAAAAAACGTCAAAAATTAATTTGCCTGTAAAACGCACTTCAACTACAGTACATTGAGTTCTCTCTCTCTCTCTCCACCCCGCCTCTCGTGCCTTAATTAGGCACAGTTCAGGAGGCAAGGGTGTAATTGGTTCAGCGATGTCCTTGACCCCTGCATGTGCTATATGGCCACGTATGGAAGGTAACCTGAAATAGCTTCCTTCGCTGGAGGAACCAAACCTAGCTAAAACGAGGGCGACATTCCAGTGGGGCAAATGCACACCCCCTTCCCTTTAGAAAAATGAGTGACATATTTAGGTAATAGGACACCCCTGCGTCTCAATTTCCCCACCCCTCTTTACAAAATTAAAATAGATCTGACCTCTACTCGTTCTCTCTCTCTCTCTCTCTGCACCTTGCTAGCTCTTTTTGCGCTGCTCTCTGCCTCGCGGTTATGCTTCATAATTCCTTCTGTTTCTTTCTATCACTGCTTGTCTCAGTGCATTATTCTAAGCAGTCTTAACCTAAGTGACTTGAAGTCATAAATTGAAAGCATCCTCTACGGGAAAAGCCTGCAATCATTCATCACCGTGACAGCCTGCTGCAAGCAGACATTATACCAGTGAAAACAGTTTTGCCTCTCACGCATTAACCTCAGCATTCTTATGTCCGCAGTTGCGAAAAAAAATCCGTCAACTCGCGTATTACGAAAGGCATTGCAGGAGCTACTCTGACAATCACCAACAAAGAGGGAAATTGCTGCAGCAGAAAGTTATTCGGTTAAGACAGATTCCTGCATGAATTAAATATTTGGTTCATCACTAGACATTTTGTCCTTTTCTTGTTGAACACTACGCTGATCAAATCTAGGAATGAAACCGCTCCGGGGCAACATACACAGGCCATTAGTTGTCAGTATGCAATGCTTATGAATTCCTTTCGTTCTACGTTCACTTTGGCTGCTTACGCGAAAATGCGAGAGGTTTTCAGGAATTAAAAACAACGATGCTCTTGTCCCGACTAATTCAGCCATGGTGCAGAAAAGCTCAATAAAATTATCTCCTATCCAGTAAGGAATGAAACTTAGGCATCTTCCCACGTGGTGTGAAAGACCAGCGACCTAACCACTGTGCTGCCGCAGGGGTTGCTGCTAGCTTTAGTTACGGCACATACCTTCCCGTGACTATCGCAATTTAAGTAACTAATAACTGTAATAAGGTAACAAATAACTAGCGATCCACGTCACGTGACTGCTGTAATCCTAATCAGTGATGATAGGCCATGCTGTTAATAACTAGTAGGCGAACGAAAGCTTAACGAGTTTGAGGGAAGAGATTATTGGCTGATAACTAGCAGGTAGATCTCAGGAAGGGGAAAATACTACAGAGAGAGGAATTGTAAATATGGCGGTAGATCCTCCCCATGTGAGTGTTTTCAACAAAAAATTGGTCATTAGAAGCCTGATCGCTTTGAAAACAGTTTGTAGAGAACCATAAAAAAGTCATAAACCATACAGGTAGATAGTATGCCATATGGAAAGGTTAGTTGCCCTCAACTGGAGTATCAGATCACGCATTGTGAGTTCCTTTGCGAAGTGCAGGACGTTCCCCTGTGCTTGGTACATGCCCACATAAAAGAAAAAAAAGTCGAAAGCTTGCCTCTGTTATATTAAGGTGGCCGCTTATGTTCTAAAATTTAAACCACAACTACAATATTGGAGCTTCACACACGACACCAGAAGACATTCCTCTTTTTCCATCTAGAAATGATCAAAACCCTTTTGATCCAAATATCATAGATAAAAGGCACGCAATACTAAGATTTGTTCCATTAATCATCAAAAGACAAATCCAAGTACAAAACCGAAGTCTATCCGGGAGTCCTGCTTTGGGCCGGGCTAGGATTTCAATTTAAGTTTTTGAATATGAGCAGCACCTTAAAATAACAAAGAAAGGTAAGCTTTCAATTGGTTTTAAAGTATATCCCAACTTAAATAAATTCGGCATTTCATAGGCCTTTTATAAACAAATACCTACATATATAGAAAATTATGATACATAGTGATATATGACACGCAAAGTCATAAGTTCCCCGAAAAGATTATTTTCAGAAATTATCCATCCTTAGTGAACTTATTAAATTCTCTGTTTATACTCCGGGACGATCACACAGTTAGACGAGTTCACAAGATCGAAACAATACAAGAAACAGCATCGTATTTAGCAGTCACGGGCTTGAATTCCGATCACTCAAAGCACGCGTACTTAAGCGCCCTCGCACTTGATCACTCGGATGGACAGTTGGAACACTAGATGGGGGGGGGGAAGCATCATAAGAGCCTTCCATTCTCTTAGCATGGAGTCCTCCAGGGCTGTATTTTATGGGAGGCGAATTCAGTAGCTCTTCTAATTTTCTTTCTTTCTCTCTCTGCACATTTGTCGCCTTTATCTCATTAGATAGTCATTGGTATCTAATGGGTGAACTCAAGATACTTCTCTGAGGTACCTACAGAGCCTAACTTGAAACTTAATTGCGAACAAAAAAAAAAAAAATAAATGAAAACTGCATCCATTTGAATTATACCACTAGAGGGCTGCATATAACCATGGCATTAGTGCAGCTTCTATAAGAAACTTTACTTCTCACAGTCGCCAAAATATATTATTTCATAAAATGGATTTTATGAAAACAAACAGGACAACGTGGTGTGTCAAATACGAATTAGTCCTGATTTGCAATTCGAGATTCGCTGTCCAGTATGTGTATGTTCAACAATATTCTATTCTATTCTGCATTATGGGTCTCAGATTTGAGCCAGTTGTTCCTAAGTATCGGATCCTCAACGGTTAGAAGTGAAATTCATGCCTTTCTTTAGCCAGTCTAAACACAAATCCACTTTGAGGTCATCTCGCTTCAATTCCTTCTGGATAGGATTTAATCTTTGAGTGCTCCGTGGCCTCGGCGATGCAAATTCTATCAATTACTGCTGCCATGTATTCAAGCCAGAAATCCCGACAAAACTAGAGCTAAAATGTATCTTCAACGGATTAGAGCTACTCGGAGGAATGCGCCCCTCCAAAATCTCAAATATATCAACGAAAGCATATATATTCATCACAGCATCCGATCGATATCTCTTACAGAGATGTAACAGTAGATGCTACAAGCTACGACACCCCCTAACCCAGGCACTAATCAGATCACTCTCTTTCCCCCTCGTGATAAGATCAACTTTCATCCCATCCCATCCCATATATTGCCTAGTTGTTGCCTATCCCATACTGCCAACCCTACCATGCTGAACTGATCCGCCCGCATCGTAACCTTCACCCCATCTCGCTCTCCAAAAAGCACACACACACACTCTTGTCAAATGACATTGTAACGATGTCTGCAACGTCTCCCGCATTAACAGCTACCACACAATACTAATGATCCCTCTCTAACTAGATTATATGTCCAACCCTTAATAGCTATGTACAACTGGTCTCCAACTTTACTTCGATCGTGTAATTACATTTATATCCTCTGTGTAAAGCCAACTTCGGATAAAGTACGTGGTGAACGTATAACCACAAGTATAACACTGTATCCTTGTAAACAGAAAGAAACTTCAGTCTGTTGTTGATTGTATCTAATTTGATCAGGTTTAAAGATCCAATGATGCCATCTATATTTTGTTCACCGAGAAATAACATCGGATTTGCTTTGTCCTATTCTTTTCAACATTAGATAGAAGGCCTCGGATTTTAGCACTTTTATATATTTTACTAGATTTTTATTTAAATTTAATAGTTGTGTAAATAAAACGCGACCCTGTTATTAACCTTCCATCGGAGAGCAACCTATCATCAGGGCGCATAACGCCCTTGATGGTATTCAAATCAGCCGCTAGTTTCATACCTTAGGGGCCCTGATAAAGGAATCCATGTAATATGCTGTCTGTAATGTGGCTTAATTATAATGTCTGATACGTATACCCTTATATGGACGCCTTCCAGGACAGTCTCAAGGTAAACTGATTGTGTACCTACAGCCAAAAAAAATTACCATCATCCTCATTTTTCCTTTCATTTTTCAGCCTTACGTACCATCTGTAGTGTGGGGATCACCTTACAAGACCTGTCCGTGTGTAAATTTACAAGGTTTTGGGATGAAAACCCCCGAAATAAATGCTCAAGGAAATTCTACATCTCCACCCGAGACCGGCTAACTGCAACCCCAAGTGAAAAAAAAAAAAACATTTCTCAAGGTCCTCCAGTGCGCGAAGGAAATCAAATTCAAGTCTTTCAAATTAAAATTTCGGTGCTTAAAACCCGAATCAAATTCGGGTTTTAAGCACCGAATTAAGAATTAATATTTTTATAGCAAATGAATGGACATGCTGTAAAATACACTTAAAAAAAAAAAAAGGAAGGAAGCCGTATTTCAGGGAGTAGCGTGCGATAGCATTCTTTGATAAAATTCTGGCCGTAGGTCCAACTTAGAAACAGTTCTAAGTTGTGACCAAATCCAATTTCCTCACGAACGTACATAGTTTTCCGAAAATTGCTTGAGCACAATGCCTCTGTGTTCCTGATTGTGGTAAAGATGGAAAAACAAGAGATCCAAGAAGAGCTTCCGCTGTTATCTCAAATCACACCAAGAGTCAAAGTGAAAAATGAGGGGGAAATATCCGTCAGGGTAATTGAGGGGAGAAATGAATATGCGGCGTTTTCTTCCTATCTCTGTCAGGCGCACACCCAATAAGATCTGCAAGGGACAATCTGTAACTGTCGTCCTGCGAAAAATCAAAGCCAGTTTAAAATAAGAAAGGCATCCGATGTTGATTGTAAGCGTTTCGCATTTTTCAAGGAAGACCGAAGCTGCCATAATCACACTTTTGGAAGTGAAATTATATATTCTTGACACGAATAATCAGCAACACGGCGCTTGGCAAGACATAGATGTTGGCATGATATTTACAGTTATACTTGACTGCAAAAACTAATTCTAGCCTTTGCAGTCAAACTTGCTGTTTTCACGTGTTAGTAGGTAATAGTTTCTGATTTTTTGCCAACGAGATAGTGTTAAATTTTGCTTTTCTTTGGATGAACAAACATTCGGGCGAAGAACTTTCCTCCACACATTCATCTAAGTTTTGTGTGCGCGCGTTGTTGTGTATGTTGGGGAGGGGGAAGGAAAGGAACAGTAGAGAAGTATGCGTTGTTATCAACTCTTTTCTGGTCGCAGAAAATGTCGTGTTTACTGTGACACGAATACTTTACAAAAAAAACTGTTTTACGAAAACTGAATATTTATTTATTTATTAATAATTACAAAAATAGAGTCTACATGACAGAGACAGAGTTCACGAACGGCCAAATGTGTACAATACGGTATTTACATAAAGTGGCGCAGTATTTACACAAAAGCGTCAGAACAATAAGCCCGAGACAGTGCGGCAGGTCAGTAAACACATTCAGTACACAAGACAGACCGTGACAGTGACAAATCGAAAATTCTATTCGTTATTGTCAGATAATAAAGTATTGCGCAGATTACTAGTTCTCTGACCTTTCGTTGCGAATGTTTTCTTTTAAATAAAATAATTTCAGCGTTATCCCCGGCAGCGTAATTAAATTTTACAACCCCATAGAATCCCAATACTTAATCCCTTTAGGTTTAATTACTTTAATAGGAATTCGTTGCCCCGATTCCACTGGGGCAACGAATTCCTATTCAAGTGCTAAGCGATTTAGAGTTTCACTCTGCTTCTAAATTTGGTAAGTTGTGCATCTTCATTGACCACTGATATTTTACCTTTGATCGGTGTAGGACAAAATATCAGATTGCTAATTGAACTAAAATTATTCGGACAGATATCGGGGAAGGGAGGGGAAGAAATGCAAATAGGATCCCTTCTTGGAGTGTACTACGAAACAAGATATGATGTTGTTTTCTATCTCTCGACGTGTTATGTAAGAGCAATCTTCTCATCAAGTTCAGAACATTATCAGAATTGTGAGGAGCTTGTTGAAGACAATTGAGGCCATCAGTGTTTGCCGTATCAAAAGCTGTGAATGTGCATAATGTCAAGATGACTTTTACTACTTAGCGTTGTTTTGATAGTTACACTCGCACTAAGTAGCTTCGCAGCCATTGACCTCTTTTTCAACTTTTAATGAATATTCTGAGAGCGATGTGAAAGTGCATTTGGTGGGAGAAATGCTTTCTACGCGAGCTTCAGTAAAGTTACAGATATGGGATGGAAGTCAACTAAAGTTTTTGAGGTTAAATTTTAGGCTCAGTAGATGTTTTACTCTTCATCTTTTTGAAAATCTAGGTTGAAAAGGTTGAACTTGTCGAGGTCTTTTCAAATGGGCCCGAGGTCTCTGGAAGAAGAGGAACAGTTTTAGTTTTATTTATTATTATTATTTTTTTTTTCTCCCCGTTTTGCAAACGGCCAAAATCGACCATAGAACGCACATGAGGTAGTCTTAATTTATTTTGACTTTAATTAAAGCACTCCAACTGATGAAAGTCTCTTCTCGCGAAACTTTCCAATGGGATAATCCCCCTTTCAGGCAACCCGACCTTGTTCTAACGGTTTTCTGCTTTGGGCCCATCTGAAGTCACGCTTACGATAGCGGATCGCGTAATCCCGGGGCTCAAGGACGCTATTGTGAAGGAAGGAGACGAACATACCGGGAAAGATGTACATCGCTACCGTCACGCCCAGTATCTGCATTGCATCCTGAATACTGAAGGGAAATAAGCGAATGCGGTACGCTTCATGAAAAGTACACGTCATTATGAGCAGAACGGCTTGGTCGTAGGTAAATGTAATGTTGGGCGATGGTTGAGATCCTAGAAGTGAGAAACCAACATTGACAGCCTAAGTTGTCTAGAAGCAACCGTTACTAAGATGTTCAAGCCCAAACTACCAGCGTTTCTTTTTCTACACTGACACATAAGCCATTTTATGAAGTGACTCGTGGAAGTTGGCTACAAACCTTTTGAGAGAAAGCTCTTAGAAGTGCCTCTCCTCTTCCACTGCAAAGCAGTCATCCTTCTGTGCAATTATTTAAAACCATTATTATACAAACATGTCACGAACATGATCGTTAATACGCTGAATCATGCTTTACAGGAGGAGCGACATTTTTTTTGTTGTTTATTTTCTCCCGCAAGCTTTCTTGAAATATTAGCCTTAGTGACACATTAATATTTTATATCGCTGCATGTGCAACTCCCAAATTTGAGTAACCTGCTGGTGCCCAGTGTACCTAGCATAAACAAACGCGAGATTTAATCTATTTATGAGTCTGTAAATGTTGATAAAGGTTTCTTCGAAAAGTTGTATAACAGCAAAGTCCGAGGAACTGAACAAGGAAATCCTTGTAATATACAACTAACCTCGGTCTCGTCCCTCGATACAATGACGTCATCTCTTCGTTAAATTAATGCGTAGTGCTCGTTTGATGGTGGCCTTGCCACGGAGAATCCTTAACGACAATACATACCTACTTTTAAAATGCAAATACCAAAATTATCGGCCACGTGTGTGAGCGCATGAGAGAGAGAGAATTTGTAGAATAATTAAATAGCGGCAAGCATAAGCATCTTTAAAATCGTCAACAAAAAACTACACGCAACATTCTGGCACGTTGCCAAGTGCCCATACACCCACCGTGTCTGTCTTAATCAATCCTTATAAAGTTAGTTCTTTAGTCCTTATTTTTAAGATGATTTCCTCTTGTCATCAGAGCCCTATCATTTTCCTAAACCGACTGAACGATCATGTTCCATTTGATGCGAGTAATTAGCGGACACGTAAATCTCTCTCTCGTCAAAACACAAAACAAAACGAAGATTTCGACGCCATCTTCCTCTCTCCTATACAGCGGCTGGATGCATTTACACTTCTTGTTCTTACGTAATGTTATGAATGGCCAGCGACGATGCGGTATTTACTTTGGACATCCTTTTGCTATTCTCCCTTTTTTTGTTTGTGTTTAGCTTATGGAGGCCACGCAGATTTTACTGCCATAGATAATAAGATTGTCTTCGTACCCACCCACACATAAGTCAAGGGCAATTGCATTTTCGTACGGGGAGATTGCCACAAAGTCATTCCATTCTTCTAATTGTTTCGTTATTATATTTCTCTACTCGGAATTCGTGACCATAGTTGACACGGAAATAGTGATCTAATCTTTTAAGACTTCTGAGTGAACTTTGCCTGTTAGAGAATTCAATAAACTGGATTTTGCATAGTCAAGTCCTAATGTGGGAGTCGCACGCACTCAAATCCAATTTTCATTTGCTCCTTCGCTCCTAATGTTACAGCTGAGGGAAGCTGCTTACCAGTGTGACCCCTTGGGAAATTGCAAAACCTTTTATCTGACCATGCGGCACTACCCTGGGATTACAACACCCCCGCAAACTTTAACCACAGACTTCTTCCCCTCTTAGTAAGTACGTCCCTAGTTTTCCTCCACGATTGAGAAAGGCAGGAGAAGTCCTTGTTGGACTGCACTTGTGTTTTCTTGATGTCAACACCAACAGAATTTAAGCAGACAGTCCACTTCAACTCGGCATCTCCCCTGCTTTCTAAAAGCACGCGGAAAGCGCTCATTCAACCATAAATTTCAAAAGATGGACGTTCTTCCTTTTCTACACCTAAATTTCAAAATCTGTTTGTTTTGCTTGTTTACCGATAGATGGCATTAACTTGATTTCGCGGGATAAAGATTGCATTAGCAGATTAAATTGTTGTAACGCCCATTACCAAACCCCATTCCGCTACATTGCAAGAGATGTGTAATAAGGGATTTATCCCACACCACCGCGATTAAGTCAATGACAGTTAGAATGTATTATCTAAACGCACTAAAACGCCATTCACTTGCTTTCGAATTGTTACTCTCCAAATTGTTCTGGTTCTGTTCATTGTAATTACCGCTGTTAATCCTGCTGCTCTTTCACTCGCAAATTACGAGTTTTCCTAATGTGTTCCAGTATTTTCACGGACTGTGGCACGACGCGGTGTTCGTCCGATGTCTACTTTACGTCCTTCCTTCTATTCCGTCTTTTTATACAAATTATTAAGCGAGATTCTTTCGCGTCTCTCTTATTTAAACATCGCGTATTGCTACCACCCAGTGGAGTTTCTTCCCCTCCCCCCCGGAGCACTTTCCGTGACCGTGATGCACCGAGAGAGAAATAATAAAATCATCTTTCAACAGAATGTAGCGGAAGTACAACAGACAGGTGCGGTTTGGGTTTATCAACATCGACGGATAAGCAGATAGCGGCGAAGAGATTAGCAGGTAAGTGACCTGCGCACAAGAAGTGTCTTCGTGTTAAGGCGATTCTGGAATTAGCGGTGCGAATAAGTGAGATAAGCTAGGGGGATGGCCGCGATGGTGCGAAGTCAAAATAATTTTCCCCCAGAAGAAGGAAACTCGGACATCTCAACTAGATATTCAACGTAATCGATTGAGTGACTTGATAAGAAAGATCAGCAGAATACAGAGGATCCCGGACGTTTTATTATAAATGCATTTTTTATATAACGTAGTTTATCATAATTCATTATTCTTACAGAAAATGTAATATTAAAGAGGTAACGATCGGATTTTCGCAGATAAGTACGATTATCTAACCTAACTGAATTCTGTTAATACGCGGTATATTTTGGTCACAATTCTTGCAGGAACGTATAAAAAGAATGGTTAATTTTGTTAATAATCAAATAGGAACAAAATCAAACAAACGGCAACAAAAAAATTTGGCAAAATGCTGTGTGGAAATTAAACAGACGATATGTAATTACAAAATCAATAAACAAAAACTGGCGCGTGCTTACATTTTACAAAATACCACGTGCGCAAATCGGGAACAACTCGAAGAACAACCGAAAATCTGCTTAAACAAAAATAAAAATTAATAAACAGCAACGCAATCGTGATTACTTATCGATTTATGCTACGAGGGACATCCCCCGTACTGATACAAGGCAGTATCTTGGGAAATGAGTGTTTCGTTTTCTTTTTATATATCAGGGAATGGTTGTGGTCCTGGAGTAAGACGGTTACTCATATTGGGAGGATGAGCCCGTATGCTGCTTCAAACAGTGCAGTAATTGATAACTATTGGTTGGTGTTATCGGCCACGATACAACTATTACAATGAAGTTCCAAACTCCTCTGGTTTTCCCAGTACAGAAATCTGTGTATTTTATTTATTTGTTTTATTTATTTTGTTGTTGGGGAGGAAGGACGAGGCTATTTTGTGCGTCGTTCGTTATCCTGCTCGTAAGTCCAGGACATTATTTCTGTGGTAATTTGAAGGTTTTTTTGGCTTGACAAACTTTGTAATCTGTATGTAGTAAGGGAATAGTTTAAGCACCTTAACTACGCATTTTTTTTTTTTTTTTTTTTTTTTCTGTGTATGCACTTAAGCAAAGTCAGCCGTTTCCAATCTTTCAATATCTACAATTGGGAAGTTTGCAGCCAAAACTGGAGGATAAGAACAATTCTTAATATAGTTAGGGGATAAGAATAATTCTTAATATAATACCACTCTTATACCACGTGATATTAATAATTTAGTTTATTAAGCTATTCACCTAAACTGCTAAACATTAAGGTAACGTTCAGATATCTTGTCTATACCCATACCCTTTCTGTTTTTGTTCCCCAACAACACGATCTGATGATGGGTATCGGTAAAATACCCGAAACGTTACCTTAATGTGTAGAATTTAGACGAATAGTTTAATAATTTCACGCGGTATAAGAGTGGCGTTCTTTTTAGTAATAATCTTAATAATTCTTAAATATTTTATTTTCTTGGGGTTCTGTGGGGTTCTGCATATAATTAATATTGTAGTGTTTTTTTTTTTTTTTTTTTTTTATATATATATTTAATACGTGTTACTGTGGTAGTAGCAGTATAGTATTAAAGTTTAGTGCTATCGTACAAATTCATTCACCAAATATATATATATATATTACTGCAATTATGCCTCGGAGTAGAATAGCAACGCATGTGACCGAGACCATTGAGAATGCCTTGGCTCGAGGGGCCGGGGATTAAGTTGAATAGCGAGGACCAGGCAACAAGACCTGTATATTTTATCGGTAGTCATCACCTTTTTTGTCCTTTTAATGATCCGGCTCTGTTGGTTTATTTCAGGTAGCAGGTTTTATGTGAGCGGGTGCTTAGCCGTATCCATAGACATTAATTTTCATTCACCAAATGTTTTGACGTTCCCTTGGATGGCAAGACTGGATTTACTGACGAAAAAGTGGCAGGACCTCACGGTCGTAGTTATCCCCTGGGTCTCCGACCTTATTTTAGGACCTCTAAAATATGTTCATCGGATGCCTCAGTTTACCTCTACCCGACATGTCTGTACGGTCATGGATTAGCAGGGCGTTTGCTACATAAAAGGTAATCAGAGAGACAAGGAAACAGTGAATTTTGACCGTGGGTCAAAATTCACTGAAGAATTGGTTTCTTCATGTGAAGAAACCATTTTCGTCATTGTGTACTTGAAAACCAGAATAGTTACGTAGTGTGCAATTCTTTGGATATGGTGCAGTCCATTGTCGAAAATGCGACATTTAGGTTTCAACACTGTGGGCAAAGGATACACATCCATCCTGGAATTGAGCGACAGTAGAGGAGCTTTAATTATGGTCAGGATTCTCAACTATGGATCACCTTCATGTAATATCACAGCTAATGGAGAAAGCAAATGAATATAAAACACCATTATGCCTGGCATTTGTGGATTATGAAAAGGCATTTGACTCCATACAGCATAAGGCAATGATTCGGGCACTGGAAAGACAAGCCATAGATACCCCATATATTATGATTTTGAAGAAAATATATGAGAACGCTACCTCCTTTATTAGACTAGACAAAGACAGTAGCAAATTTAAAATCGAGAAAGGAGTTCGACAAGGAGACACAATATCTCCGAAGCTGTTTACTGCTGCCCTTGAGGAAGCTTTCAGATTAGATTGGTCGCAGAAAGGAGTAAATGTGAACGGAGAGTACCTAAACCATTTACGATTTGCAGATGACATTGTGGTCATAAGCCACGATCCCAAAGAATTAGAGGAAAATCTTAATCAGTTAGTTAGGATTTTGGACTAAAGATGAATATGGCTAAAACAAAAGTAATGATGAACAAGTATGCCACAGAAAGGGAAATAATGATTGAAGGAGCAGTGATTGAAAAGGTGGAGTCATATACTTATCTGGGACAAGTTATTAGCTGTAATAATGATAAATGGCTGGAAGTCAAGAGAAGAATAAATTTTGGATGGATAGCATTCAGGAAATATAATCACATACTGAAGAGCAATATCCCAGTTTGTCTGAAACGTATACTCCCCACCATGACTTATGGAAGTGAAACTTGGGCACTCACCAAAAGAATGGAAGAGAAGCTGAGAACTACACAGCGAAGAATGGAACGAATTATATTGGGAATCAGACTGTTAGATAAGAAGAGAAACACATGGATTAGGCAGCAAACTCAAGTAAAGGACATTTTTATCAAAACTAAAGAACTAAAATGGTCTTGGGCAGGACACATAGCTCGAAGACATGATGACAGATGGACTAAGAAAATAACGGAATGGTACCCAAGATGAACTAGAAGAAAACCTGGAAGACAAAGGCGGAAATGGATAGATGAAATTCATGAGTTTTTGGGTAGTAAATGGATGGCCAGTGCTCAAAACAGAAGGAACTGGAAAGTTGCTAGAGAGGCCTTCATCCTGCAGTGGATTGAAAATGGCTGACGATGATGAATTATGGTCACATTATATATATGCATATGATATTATTTTGTATTCAGTGTTCCACTGAATACAAAAACCAGGAAATGGTGGAAGCTCTCTCCTTCGGATTAATAAAATCGCACGTTGTACCGAATTCAGTAACCCTTTATTGCGATCCTGCTGTCACGACCAGCTAAAACAAAATACAAAAAGACGTCTTTTTATCCTTCGGTTTAAAAAGTGTATAGCTGGACTACTCTGTTTAAAATATATTATGTATAGTTCTGTGGTTTGATCAATGTATTTCTCCATTCATCTCTTGATGATAAACATTTAACTAGATAAATTTGATGAAAATTTGCTCTGGTTTAATGAAATGTTTGTTGCTTATGAAAGAGAGAAGAAATCTCGAGTGAACGGAATACGACAACCTGAGATTTCTACACACTGAAATAGTTCTCTGGCGACGAGTCTGAGATTAGTATTGTAAAGTTAACGAAAGACCCTGTCTTTCATCAACTTTACAATACAGTTAACTAGACATAAATATATGGGGTGGCAATAAAGTTTCCGGACTAGTGCAATAAAAAACACAAAGTGAAGGAGCTCAAATGTATTTATTTATTTTTATTTCATTCAAAGTAATCACCACCTGATTGAATGCACCAGTTACCTTTCTAAACGTTTCTGAAAAGAGTCAGTGAAGGCATTTAAAGAGATGATGTTCAGTTCGGCAGTTACGTTTTTCTTTATGTTCTCAACATACTGAAATCTCTTTCCTTTGAGGACAGTTTTCACTTTAGGAAAGAGGAAGTTCGCTGGTATTAGATCGGGAGTGTAAGGTGGATGGTTGATTTGTACATGTTCGTCAGCTGCCAGAACCAGCTGCCTTTCTCTCGAAATTGCGGCCTCACCGGAAAATGCTCTTTAATAGTCTTTGAAGCACCTGTACATAGAAAGCTGCATTAATTCTTCCCCACCCCCCCTTTAAGTTTAAATTCCTTGTGAATCACACCCTGTTTGTCGGAAAACATGATCAGCATCGTCTTGATCCTGGACTTCTGTGAACGACACGTTTTGGTTTTTGGGCCTGCCTTGGTGATGATTTTGAAGTCTATTGAATGCTCTGATGTTTCGTCTCTAGGTCGTACTGAAATACCCAACACTGATCTCCGGTGACAATACAGTCGAAATTAAGATTGACTTGACAAGCCTGAATGAAGTCCTTGCATGATGACTCTTTGTTGCTTCTGCTGATCCGTAAGGCTGTGCTGCAAAAATTTTGCACAGATCTTCCTTTTCCTTACTCATGCAGAATCCAACTCACCAGTCACCATTCTGATGGTCAAACGACGATCCCTTGCAACAATTTCCCGAACTTTTGCAACTCTTTCCTCATTTCGAGAGTTTGACGGACACTCACTTCTTAGGTCATCGCGAACATCCTCATGTCCATGTTTGAACCGCTTATGCCATTCCAACACTTGGTACGACTTTCATCACTATAAACAGCTTTAACATTGCATACATTTCTGTTACAGATTTTCCCAGTTTAAAGAAAAATTTGACATTCGTTCGTTGATATTCGATGCTCATTCGTTTCGCTGCATTGCAAAATTGTGACACGGAACGTTAACGCTACTAACGAAACTGGTTGCTACTTGCACCCTTTCAGCCTACTAGAGAATGGAGGAAGTTTGAACTACAATGTACTACTACCGTTTATTTTCAAACTCATCAAACATAACCGCAACAGCAGAAGTCTGGGAACTTTATTGCCACACCTCGTATATACATATCGATCCACTGGTCCGTTATGATAATGACTGCAGCGCGATGCCATTTCAACAATTAATTTAATAACAACTAAATCTAACGTTTATTTAATTTCATCTTTAAGACAGAGATCTGATAATAAAAAGAAAACAAGTTAGTTAATGTACATAATGCGTTACATTTCAGGCACATTCGTGAAAATCCTTGCGATTCGAGTTATTACATGTGGATGGACGAACGAACATGGTGAAGACAATAGGCATTTTACACATATATGATAATCTTCCTAAAGAGAAGAATCATTTAGTTCTCGCACAATTCTTGATTCTTATTATTTTTTTACTGCTCTGGCCCAGCTGAAAAAAAAAAATGGACCAAAATATCATCGTGTAATGTTATTTTGGATGTCCAATAGCAGCCTTTATTATGGTATTCAATCAAAATCGGCTATTGTCTGTAGTTGTTTTCCTGCATGACTCTGAACCGTCAATGCATCTACACTCTCTAGAACCAAGAAAATGCAGAATATTATTGGCAGCTAAAGTGTTCTCCAACTTAGAAACTATAAGAAAAATCCCCTGAAAATGATATCACAACGACTTAGAAGACGTCCGTTGTTCCACTGTAGGAGTAGGTGTTACGACGCTGTCGCTGTTAGCAGCAACTGGTGATCTGTGCGCCCTTCTTCTCGCTCGTCTCCCTGAGGATGACGAATTAATTATCTGAAGTGGTAT
This sequence comes from Mastigoproctus giganteus, assembly GCF_048544385.1. Taxonomy (NCBI): domain Eukaryota; kingdom Metazoa; phylum Arthropoda; class Arachnida; order Uropygi; family Thelyphonidae; genus Mastigoproctus; species Mastigoproctus giganteus. The sequence continues at coordinate 156,121,032 of NC_143575.1, forward strand.
CACGTTGGATAATTAATTCACTTGTTGCTTCCATGGACAAGTGTCACACGAAAGACACTGGATGGTATTTTTTTTTCACTTCGTCAATTAAAAGGTTAACTTCCATTACGTAGCAAATTGAGCTTAAAGTCGATGTTTTACTCAATAAAAATTATAACGCAGCTGCGAGAGATTGAACAATCCTTCAATTAATTGTCACACATGCTGCGCAGTATTTGGAAAATTAATAGAAAGTGTGTTTATTCAAAGCCAAATCCATTTAATGTTGTAAAATGCTTAATGTTTGATAGTTCTCACTCCCAGTGATGGAATGTACGCGATACAACAAAAGATGCTCTCGCACAGTGGATATAATCACTGTCCTCCAATATCGGGAAAAGACCTAGGTTCAATCCCCTTGGGCTTTTCACAACGTACCTGGAGTTTGTCGTTTTCGGGCGAGGGCTGCGTGGTTCTTATTTTCTTCTTCAGTTTTTTTTTTTTTTTTTTTTGTTGACGATTTCATAATCGACTGATTTGCGTGTAATCGGTTATTAATCATTCGACTATGCTCATCACTCAATATATGGTTACTGGTTCGAAGGTAAAACACAAGTAAGAATTATGCGATTATCATTCCAACTGTTTCGAAATTTTGTTTTGTCTTACGCTGAAGAATATGTAAGCTTTCCCGCATAGTTCTCGTAATAACAGAACGTGCACCTTTACTCCCACCCCTTTCTAAAAGGGTAAATGACTTCTTTCTACCCACACTGAGGGTTGAAATGTGCCCCGAGGATACTGCAGCGAGGAGTGGGCCCGCTGTATAATATGGTCGATGTAACAGTATCCACGCTTTCAAATTAGGGGTGAGCGGAGTTACTTCCGGGTGAATATACGTTTTCTAGTCGAAACCCGGAGGGCGGTCCACGTGACTTGCACTTCAAGTGTCTTATGGGGGATTCGGAAACACGGAAGACCTTTTAGACTGGAAATTTTACAGATGTTTGGACGAAACAGGAGATGGCAACAATTGGAGAAATATCATCGCCGTCTCGCCAAATTTGGCTTGAAAGTGAAGATAACACAGAGAGGGGGGTGGGTACTGTGTGTGGTCCAGTATAACTAAGGAAGGGAATAAACAGAGCTATTTGAAGACGGTTAACATAGTCACACTTTGTCTTCGTAGCAGAAGGAAAACAATAAACAAATTTCTGCTAATAAAAGCATCTAAGAAATAGAGATATCGCCTTCGTGAAAGTTGCTGAAAGAATTTAACAAACTCTTCCATGCCAGTTAACTACAATCTTAAACTTTACTTTAACATTAATATCCTAAGGTTTTGAAAAGCCATGTTTGTAGTTGAGATTTATGGTACACTCAGGGGTCGAAATGGAATACCTGTTATAGTCTTATCTTATTTTGAATAATTAAGTATGACATTCGAAGCCTTGGATCAGAGACAGAACTATAAATTCTGTCAACCCCAGCAGCTTGTCGAACGGTCCAATCTGTAACCCACCTCATGACTCTTCGCTCCTCGGGAGAAAACGGTGGTATGGTAGTTTCGCCGCTGCTCTGGCTACAGTTTTCTTGTTCATTTCTACGAGTACTGTAATCTCCCGTGTCATCCTTGCTGTCTCATACACTCATTTCCTTCATCAGTGTGATAACAGGTTTATTGATTCCATAAGACTACGAACACAACCTTTTTGTTGATATGAGATTCTAGGGAATGTGCCGTTGAATCAAGAAATATGGTGACTTATTAGGACATGGGATTTGGGTTGCCTACTTTTGAAAAGTACAATACAAGAAAATCTCGCGGTAGGTGGAAAGGGAGGAGGAGAGAATGAATGTTTCTCATTCCCGAGAAAAGTTCTGGAGATAGTAGGTGACAAGGTGAGATTAAAAGAAATTTTAGATTAGTTTTATGTATGACTATGTTGATCAGATCTAGATCAAAGCCGGGCGCTTTGTTAAAACGCGGTCGCGTTATTACGAGGTGTCAGGGACGAAAGTTACCGCTTACCAAAGTTACCAAATTACTACTTAATCACGTGGATTCAGTAGTCCAAATTTCATTCACCTTATTAAAACTGGGTCCTATAGCAGCAATAGTTCGTAGTAAGCATAGTACGTGCTCGACTGTTCGTTTTAAAATTTCACGAGGCACGCTTCATTTTTTTTTAAAAATGCGCTCAGCCATCTTTAATATCAATCGAATGATTCTGTTTGTCAATTCGGAAATCCAATAGCGAAAAGCACTAAAATATCTAATTATCTAAAGCAAAAGAATGAAAAGTAAACGTAACTGAATTTTATGTGAACAACACCAGACAGCGAGTCAACCGGGTAGCCGAACTATAGATAAATTACTCATAAGATGACAAGCATCGTTTATCATACGAGAAACAGTAGCACCGAAGGGGAAATTTTTTGGTTTGTTATTTTTGTTATTTGGTTTTTTTTAGGAGCATTAGCAACTAAGGCCATATTGCTCCGGGATATGCGGTGGTCATTCCCTGAATGACCTTTCCGCATCCTCCGTATTTGGTGGTGACGGGCTCGAACCCCGGTCTAATCAAGAAGCGTGTGCTACGCACTGCTGCTCCTTCCCACCTGGCTACGGAGGCGCCCGCCGAAGGGGAAAGATATGAACTTCAGCACGTTTAAATTAGATCTACTTTCTCTCTTCGTAGTACGCGGGATAAGTGCAGAAGCAGGACAGAGTTTGAAAAGCGAACTTTTGTGAAATGGAGTGGGCAGCGGGACGAATAGTCACTATATATTATACGAATAGAAATCATATATTTCCTGCCACTCAGAATAAATTTTTAAACGTTAACGATATGGATTCACATAAGTGAAAAACAGATCGAGTTACGAAGAAATAATCTGCTAACATTTGTTGGCGTCAGACACTTGGGGAATTTTCCCTATTCGACTAACGCTCAGCGTCACCATATATTGAATTTACAACGGCCTGTGTCTATTGAAAAGAATTGAATTGAAATAAGGAAAACCACGCTTTCTGAGCGAGGCAAATCCCAAACGGAAAAGCAATTTCAAAAACGGGTTTTCCTAGAAATAAAGGAAGGTTGGCAACCCTGCTTAGGACAAAATCATAGTAACATTTTATTAACATCGTATTACAGACTAATGAGGGCAAATCTACAAGGCCGTGCGAAAATCTCTCTCCCGGTGACCTAAGGATTCATTAGCGTTCTCTTCTTGTAGTAATGTGGCAGTAACACGGGGCGTCCTGCGTTTGCCAAAGATACATCTACTTAGTTAGACTGTTTTGGTGCGCACTCTGTTGATCGTTTCCGTGATAAAACTAAAGTGGGTCGTCGTCACTTCAGTTTTGTTTGCGTTTCGGAGACTTCCTTGTTTCTGCAAGCCCGACACTCCCCTTTCCCATGGCAGAATACTAGTGAAATGGAGTTATCTGCGAGTTTCACAGTCGATAAAATTCCCAGCCGAATGATTTTGAATGTGCATTTCGACCTCTGCGTCTTGGACAGTAGTCTAATGAAAATGTGTTTTCTTTTAAAACATTTTAAAGTAACTTTTGTTCTTTGAACGATTTCGCTATCATTGAAAAGTATTTTACGTGGAATGATTCCATTTTTATCATTCGACAGTACTGTACGTAGAGCGAATGAAAATAAGAGCGGTATTTGTTGGATTGTCAATGGAATGTCCTTCAGATGCAATAGCTTTAATAGTTGCACTTCTTTCCCTCAACTGCCTAGTTCCCCCCCCCCCCTTTCACAACGGTGGGTTGGCTGTAGAAAATAGTCCAGAAATGCCTCATCTTAGTGTGTGGTTTCGTGCTCTTTAATGTGAGCAAAACTTTACACAAGAAAATTGCGATAGATATCGTTATTTCCTATGTGTTTATATAAATTATGGAGATGTGCGAATGTTTTATTCACATGTAAAGTAGAAATAAGGAGATTAGACTTCCTACAGCGAGAAAACTTTATGCAAGTTGTAGTCCTTTCGATTCGAAATAATTTTGTCGTGTTCTCAGACGCGCCTTATAAGACCCATGTGTTGGGTTGGAATAGGTATAAACACGAGTCCTGCATGACTTGTTTATATCCCATTAGTGGCAACTCTGAAAGTATATCGTGCTTCCAAGTTGCTACTAATGGGATATCCTACGTGCGGGCAAGGTTAAAACACATACAGACATTCTGTGTTTTGTTCAATAATGCATCATTTCCTTTTTGTGTCCTTTGACATTCGGGTTATTTTGAAATCCCGAGATGGCCCTCAATAGTCATAAAATACGGGTCGATATTACACTAGAAAAATTCTCTACGGTAAAATATCTGACTTTGTTTCACTTATTTTTCCCTAATCTGGGAGGGTGTTAAAGGGGATGGTATTTCCCCTTTGACATCTTCTCAGATTAAGGAATTACTCTCCTCTTTCTGAAGAAAATGAACAAAATGTTCGTTCCACGGAGTTCAACTTGGAATAACCTCTAAAGGATGGTGTTGGAGGACCTTCAAAATATCTTCCGGATTTTTAAAATATGTGAACGCGACCCCATAAGAACTAAACTTAGGATTATAGGTTCACCTTTTTCATGTTTTAAGAAATCCTTGGAGTTTACTTCTTCATAAACATATCTGACCAGCAAAAAATTAAGATCCGTCTCCATAAGGGATGGAAGGAATTGTAAATCAACGAGGAAGGCAGGTAGTGTTTCCCCCTGATATGCAAATTATTATGCACGCGCGTTTATCGTCCTGCAGAAATAACCATTCTTAGATCCTAGGCTACGTGTATTAAAGGATGTGTACAATTGAAAGCCTAGAATAGGCGATGCCAGTGAGTTAGAATTTAACTTAGAGCTGAATATTCTATTATTTTTTCCCAGTGGTATTCATTCAGCATGACTTAATCTTAAACGGTGTTAATAGTAAAGTTGAAGAAAAAAAACAATGGGCTATGAGAAAGTAACTTCACGGAGCTTCTGTAGACAGCGTTAAACTCTCTCTCCGCGTACGAAGACAAACCACTCGACCTTAAGTGGAACAGAAAGCAAACATGTAAAACAACCCTTCCGCAAATGTCTCTTCCCCCTTCACACTCACTCCCGCGTAGCCTCATATTGTAACAGCTGTTGTGGCCTTTCCCTCTGTAAATGAGAGGCGTACAGTGACTACCAGCTGCACACAGCGCGCGTGCGTGCTGCTTGCACTTCCGTGGCTTATCTTACTTTTAGGGAAACTAGGCTCTGTTGAGAAGATCCGTCTCCTCCTTTTTTTGGTTCCCCCGCTTCTTGACAAGCGCGCGGCACGAGCGTTGCCTGATTCTGTCTCGGAGTTCGTGTCTGTCTCGAAGTCGGAAGTGGGTGCGGAAAAACATGTTTACCTTCAGTGTACGTTGCTCCACTACCCCGAGTATTAGTTAATTAACGATATTGAAGCGTGTGTACGCGCGTATATGTTGTTTGTCCACGTGAGGGTTATGGTTGGACGACAAGTCACGTGAAGTAGTACGTATTGATTACATGGCCGTCAATCTGTGTGTTGCAAGACGAGCCGAACACGTGGCAGAACCAGAAACATTCTCAAAATACATTAAAACCACCAAACAGGAAGACCTGGAATATTATTTATTCTCCCTCTTCCCACAGCGATCCGGAATTTCCAGCCAATTTTTCCCCCCAATTTATGAAAAAAAACAAAACAACCCCCCTCCATGTGCCAGAAATATTCTGGGAATGTTTGCACTACGATTTCATCACATTCACAACACATGTGTTTGTTTTGATCTCTTCGTAAGTGAAGTACCCACGCAATAGATGTTGACCTGCTTTTAAAACATTAAACAATGGCTTGCGAACTGACGAGAATTTATCTTCTCTCTTTCTTTCCCTATCTATCAGATAAGCGACTGTTTTATGTCATTTCGTTTGCTGCATACACAAAAGCCTTCGTGTAAAATGTGTATATAGGGCGTTTATTAAAAATGAAACACCCTGTATAGTACTAGTAACGAAGATTTCTATTTTATTACTGTATACATTATATTGCCAAAAGTAACCGGACACCTTCATGTTTAAAAGAATCTTTTATTGATGCAACATTTAATAACGTGCCGACCCACCTTTGTCCTTAATTACAAACTGTATCCTCGTCGGTAGACTCGGAACTAGTTCTGATAATAGGAAGAAGGTATGTTGCTCTATTCCTTGTTCAGCACAGCAGTCCATTCGGCTGGTGATCGTAGACACGTTGGCCTTGCCCGAAGCCGACGTTCCAGTTAATCTCAACGGTGTTAAGGTAGTGCTGTGGACAAGCCAAAGAAGCTTTTGCACGCACATGTCTTTAAACCAAGTCGCTGGAGGCTGTGCAGTATGACATGGTGCATTGTCATGCCGAAACAGAAAAGGATCTTCCCCATACTTCAGCCACAGCCTAGAAAGAGTGTAATTGTCCATAATATCCGTCTACCAGTAGACATGTATAGAATCTTATGTACGGCTGCTCTGGAATGTTAGTTCAACTCTTTCCACTTACTTGGTGACTACACGAACTCTGTAAAAACAACCAGAAATGTGTGTAATTTTATATTTATGTAGTATGTGTGTTGTTTAGTTGTTTCTGGCTACTTAATCAGCATGAAAGCCTGCCCAGTGTCGATCTACACCAAGGGGAGGTGGGCCACAATTAAGTGTGTCCCTAACCACCAGAAAGTTGTGCTATTGCTGGTGTCCGTCATAACCCAATTTTACGACGGTTGTGCATCAGACAAGTCGACGCCGGGCAATGCGTGTGTAATGTTTTTGCGCTGCAGCTCTTCCGTAAAATCCACTGCAGTGCAACTCCCTACGTTATCGTCTTTGTACTGTACTAATATCAATTTCTGTGGCCTTCCTGAATTCCCTAGTACTATATTCAGTGAGGACTGGTGGGATCTACGTACCACTCTTCTGAGCGCCCTTCGGTCTCTTTCCGTCAATTTCTGCTTTCTATAAGAAAGCTCCCAGTTGAATAGCATATGACGTTTCCATTTGGCGATTGCGTTGGCAACCTTTGATGCTGTTGCAGTTTCATTGCAGTTGCAATGGCAGGAACATATTGATTGCTTGGTTGGAAGTTGTTAAGATCAGCCTCAATCCATCTACTGTATTTCGTTGATTTGCGTACTTCTGAACGGAGTATCCGGAGTTGCGTTTATACCTATTCCTGACCGAGCGTGTCAGGAATTGATATAAATGTGGATGGCAAGTATGGCTCATTTTCGTTAAATCGCAATGGTATCCGGATACTTTTTGACAATTATTATTATCTTTATTTCTCCTATGAGACACCCGGTTACAGCCATTGGCTAGGGGGTGTAGATACATATTCTGTTATGTAACAGAGAATAATATTATATACAATTTTACATGAATAGTCACATTATAGCCACAGCAGCTTACGTGCCATTAAGCCTCCACAACAACAATTTTACATTATATCTAACACTCGTTGCTAAATTATACAATACATTAATAACCTGTAATCTGCTTAAGACTTAATAAATAAACGAAAAAAAAAATTTATACTGCTGCGTTTAAAGCATAACATCACCATATTTACATTAGCACAGATATTCACAGCAGAACAGTATACAGAATACAATATAATACAGAGTAAAAGCGTAAAAGTTCATTTTTACTGTTTTTCAGCAGTCTGTTTCTTCTGTGGGAGTAGAGTAGAGTGCAGTAGGTAAGACTTATCCAGATGAGGTCGGGATTCCTGTCAGCTGCTGTATCGAGGTTCTTAGTGCTGTTTATTTTATCTTACATCTGTATCTGCAGGTAGCAGTTTTCGAGAACTTCTTTTCTGTATGTTTTGCTTGTGCAGAGTTTTTCAGGGTTGACTTTTAGGGTATTAAACAGCTTTAGAGTGTTTGCTGGAAAGAATCTTCCCAGACTATCCAACTGCATAAATGCGGGCTTCAGTTGTTGTTCCTTACCTGCAACCCGTCTTTGTTTTTCTCCGGGTGTTACTATCCACTCTCGGGCTTTCGGAGAATCCAGCCGTCCCGATAAGATCTGAGCAAATGTCATTATATTCTTTGTAGTGATCGTTTGTCTCCAAGGAGTGACTTCTAAATTGGAGTATAGTATACCTCTTGAGATGGTAAAAGGCTTAGCTGAAATTCTGTTCAGCCATCTCAAGAGCCAGTATTCTATTCCTAGAAAAGCCTTGATAGTGCTTTCGGGAGCTGAAGACCAGATTTGTGACGCGTATAGAGGAACAGGGATAACACATCTATTGATATACCAAATCATTAAATTGGGGTTTCTAATACCAGTGAGCTCCTGCCTGGTTGTCCAGAGCGCCGCGTATGTTTTCCTACGGGTGTAAGCATAGTGCAGAAAGAAGTTCAGTCCTTCGTCCCACTTGAGTCCAAGATCAACATGTGACTGAACCTTTTGGACAAGGATGTCGTTCACGTATATTCTTATTTTGCTTGGATTTATTTTATTTGTGAAGGTCATTTGCGCAGTCTTGTCTTCATTTAGGTGTAGCCCGATAGAGTCGAGATATTTTTGTAGTTCTTTTATTTGGCGTTGGCCACTTGGTTGCAGTAGCTGGCAAATTTTTGGTCTTCTGAGGTAATAAAAAATTTCATGTCGTCCGCATATGTGATGAATTGCTACCTGTTTTGAGCTAAGAAGGGTTCGAGGGCTATGGCAAAGAGTGTGGCGGACAATACGCCGCCTTGTGGGACTTGGTAAGTAGTGCACACATTCCCGTTTGTTACTGTGATTTGTCTGCGCAGAAGAGTGTTCATTAAAAAATGGAGGACATTTCCCGTAATGAGGAAGTAGTCCCTCAGAATAACTATTAGAGCTGGGATGGATATGTTGTCGAATGCTGCTGCCACATCTAGAAAAACAACATCCAGTTGCTGCTTGTTATTTAGCGCTTGCTGGATCCCTAGTAGTGTTCCCATGAGGTTGGTGATGGTCGATCTCTGAGGAAGTACTGAGTGCAGGTATTCAGGTCTGTGTTTGAAGCAATATTGGATGATGTCCAGGATTGTTTGTTCGAAGATTTTTTGCAAAGAGCATCCAACAGCGATTGGTCTGAAGTCTTTTACAGATTTAGTGTTTTTTATTTTGGGGATAGGTTTTACGTAATAATAGCTTTTCCACAGGTTCGGGAAATCCTCTTCCACCATTATTCTCTGAAACAGCTACAGATTTTAATCATAAAAAGTGGGAATTTGTTTGGCCCGATTGTAACTTTATTTGGGAGACTGTTGATTGCTCTTGTCTCTGCTGATACGGATTTCCTTCAATTCTTCGTTGTTTTGGCAATTTATTCTTTGAAAATAGTAGTGGAGATGGGGCGCATCCACCAGCAGCCAAGAATAAGCATGTTACCGCAAGAGCAAAAAGTGGATATATATAAATGAAGAAATAAAATAAATAAAACGGGCAATATGATATACCCTGAGTGAGCACTGAATTATGACCACCTAGTACCGTAGCTATCCGACTTGGTATTGATTCAATAAGATGTCGGAAGCGTTCGGGAGGTATGGCCAACCAAGCTGTGTGTGTGTGTGTGTGTGTGTAATGCGGTCAGCAATGCAGGTATGGAGGTGATTGGTGTATCCAGACGCCTGATATGCCTTTCCATAATGTCCCACAAGTGCTTTAGGGGATTGATATCGGTGGAGTTTGGAGGCCAATCGATATGCTGGAAGTCAGAACTGTGTTCCTCAAACCATTCCTGCATAATAAGTGCCCGATGGCTCTGCGCATTGTCATCTTGGAAGACACCATCGCCATTCCCGAAAAAAATAGTAACATAGCGGGGTGTGCACAGTCAGCAAGCAGTTGACGATAGCGAAGACCACTGATACGTTGTTCCACATGCACCAGGAGTCCAAGTTCCTGCCAGCGAAACATGGCCCACACCATACAACCGCCTACACCGGCCTGCACTTTTGATACCATGCATGATGCAACATGAAGAGCCTCATGTTGTTAACGCCAAATCCGTACACGACCATCCACGGTGTGGAGTTGTTGTTATTTGGTTTTTAGGAGCATTAGCAACTAAAGCCATATTGCTCCGGGGATATGCGGTAGTCATTCCCTGATCTTTCCGCATCCTCCGTATTTGGTGGTCACGGGCTCGAACCCCAGTCTAATCAAGGAGCATGTGCTACACACTGCTGCTCCTGCCCACGGAGGCGCCGCGGTGTGGAGTAAATAACATGACTCATCCAACCAGCACACCTCCTTCCAGGCTTCTAACGTCCAACATGCTCTTTGCACCAGGCGAGTCTTTTACGCCGATGAACCTTGGTTAGGATAATATGCCGTAGGGATCTTCTACTGGTATAGCCCATACGTGCGACGCATGGTCATGCCAGATATTGTTCCGGGTTGTCCCGTGTTTTATTGGGTAGTCAACTCTTCAACAGTGCTGCGCCTCTAACATCAACCTTCCGCTGACCTTTGCAGTTTTGCCGTCGGGTTGTTGTTTGACCATTTTGACGCCAATCCTGGTACACTTTAACTACGGCGGCTCTCGAACACCCCACCAGTTCAGCCGTTTGGGAAATCGAGGCACCAAGCTCGTGGAGAACCCACAATCTGTCCTTTATCAAAGTCCGATAAATCCTTTCTTTTACCCATCACGGTCGGAATTTTACTACATACTGAACCACTGACACCTTATCTATGCTACGTAGGTCGACTAACTTCGACGTGAGGTACGCACTCTCGTACCTCACGTGATCAACGGGTCGCATTCCGCTTTCATAGGGTGGTCATAATTCAGTGATCACTCAATGTATTGTAACTATTGTGTATATAATTGGATCAAAATTTTTAGGAAATTTTTTCCAGCACTGTGTATATTGTATAAACATTGCATTGTACAAACATTTTATGCAGGTTGTATGGTTATTAAAAGCTCTGGCTGACGCGTTATTTTTTTCCATCGAATTTATTAGCTGAAATGCATTAAATCGAAAATTTAAAAAAAACGATAGAGCTTCGTGTACGGACAGTTGTAAAATTGATTGTACGTTTAGTACAAATGCATAGTTTTGTATGCTGCCATGAAATTAAACTAAATTCGTAATGCTTGCTGCGAAGTAGTATGCATTACTATCCTTGTGAGTAGTGCTGTTTACTCCTACTATAAGACCGAGGCAATTCGTAGTGATTTGCTTTACCATATGAGACTGGTACATTTTGTGGAAAACGTAGTTTGCTTTCTGGACAACGTAAAAAAATAATAAATTTGCACTAATGCTATAACCACGCCGAAATGCTTTTTAATTGTATACTTACCACGTTTTAAAATTAGAATAATTCAGGGTCAGAGATAAAATGAAAATACTCTGTCGTCTCAATTATGGTACGAAATTATAAAGTCTCAGAACAGCGCCAGGCTTCAAAATTAATAAAGGCAAATGGGGGGGGGGGGTGACATGAGTGTAGAATTAGATATTGCTAGTCAGCAAACCTCCTTTTCAAGAGTTTGGACGGATAATTACATTGATGAATAGAATCGAATCGATATATTTTGTACTACAGTTGCAGTTAGACAACCACACGATATTTAAAGTTGGCGAGCACGGGTTGTGAAACTCAAATATGAAATTTATTTTAAATGTTAAGATGAAAAGGAATGAGTACAAATCTTCTTGCTGTTTGGAATTATTATTTTTTTTTATTTGTTCTGTAAAATCCGAAAAAATAATAGAGAAGAAAATCTCAAACTTAAAAGTGACGTAACATAAAGATTGATCTAACGAATGTTACTCCCTCTGTCAGCAAAGAGTACAAGAGCACAAAACTGCTCTTGTAATCTCTCTGTGCTCTTAGAGGGAATTTGTCTTTTAACTTAAAAAGGACGTAATTAATTTCCTGGACAGTGTTGTGCAGCTTTGTCTGTTTTTTTTTTTTTTTTTTTTTTTTGAGATCTGTAGGTAGAAAAGGTGTGTAGAATGAGCTAAATGACTGGCACGTTTGTTGTCTAGACATGCCACTTGCATTATTAATTGGGGAATATTTTCACGACACTACTGTCGATAATTTACGGGGTAATAATGACACAGTAATATGTTTATACTGCACACGTTCACCTACGTTATGGCTTCGTGCGATTCCTGATGGGTAAAGCAAAAAATCTCTGAAAGGATTGGTCTGAAAAATAGCAAAGGGGGGACGCTTTACTTATAATTAAAAAAAAAATGCTACAAATTAATTAATTCGCAGTATATTCAAGTTCAGTTTACACACCTTTTGAAAGGGAATCATTTTTGAACAACGTTTGTCTAGCCCTAATTTCTCCACCTTTTAGAGTTCACAAATCTCTCTCCCTCCCCACTGCAAAAAGAACCCTTGCAGATTTGCTTCCCTACCCTCACCCCGCCTTTCTCAAAATGACTGAATAATTTTCCTTTACGGGAAATAAAATTAACTGCAATAAAGTTTTGCAAAAATGGAATGAAATATGTTTTCTGTTCTTCTAGCACGCATAAAGTGGCTGCGTGGAATATTTGGGGTTTAGGGAACAGCAGTACTGCTAGGTTTCGTATAGTTCCATAAACCCAAATATTGGCCCTGTTTGGTGTTAAAATAAATAAACTTTTCTACTTTAGGCGTTTTATCTGTTTCGAAAAATAAGTTGCTCGAGTCGCACAGTGGTTGTAAACACCGTTCTGCCTACACCAGGGACGCGAGGAACTTTTAGGGTTTTTTCACTCTTTGGGCGAGTTAGTCGGTCCCGGGCGTGGATACCAAAGCCCCCCCCCCCACCAAGAAACTGGTTTTTCGTCCAAAAAAGCAAGCAAATCGACTAGAGAACACAAGCACTTTATGGACATCATACATTTGGGCTTGTAAGTTCGTACTTGGGGCCCTGTAATAAGACAGTTTATATGAGTATGAAAAAACCCATAAAAATGCTGCCGAATTGATGGGATTCACTCTCTCCGACTTGAGAAAGCTGCACAAGGTCAAGAACAATAACAAAGTAGAGAAACATTTGGGGAAATTAGAAGGAAATCGAAGAATAAACAATATTTGAATTCAGATGTAGCGCTGGTGCGTAGCTAAAAGGATAAACAACTTTAAAATCGTCTTTTCTTTTTTTTGTGTGTGTGGTTTCTGTAGTTACACACTATAAGCATTCTTTCATGTCTGAAGGTTACAGGAGGCTACACTTGTTTCACCTTAATCTTTCTCATCTTTGATCAAGATATTGAATGATAAGATGGTTTATAGGACATTGCGAACTTAATTTGACGATTTCATGTAAACTGATAAATAACTGACTTCTCGGTACCGAAACATTTTTCCTCCCTTCTAATTCTGAAGGACAACATGCAAGGAGTATTTTCCACACGTCCTGCATTGTTTATGCGGTGACAGTCTTTTCCTTGAATATCCCTGCAGGTCTTCGGCTTCTGTAAGGTAGCTGGAAATCAGCGATTCGTGAAAGTATTTCCCAACGCGAATTCCAATCACGTTTCATCCATTTGCGGGACAAAGTAACAGGCGGACTCAGGTTTCCCCACTGGTGTCAAATAGGGATTATTATCCGACACCTGTCTACTGAACAGTGGCTGCAACAGCGGGTGACGAATTCCACTACACCAGTGCTTGACTGCATTCTTTGGAAAATGACGAATAAATTTTTGGCCCGAAGAGGGCGCTCCTTTTTAAATTTTTGTGTGACTTTTAACTTTCGCTGGGATTTCAAACATCTCATTTCGAACTGAAAAGGCAGGAAAGCACGAGAGAGAGACTTAAATGGGCTGGAGACTGATTTCTCACTCCCCCCCTCCCCTCTCACTCAGTACATAAATGTTTCAGTCTGTGGGATTTTTAATCGAGTACTCTATTTCATTTAAAGAAGATTCAGAAGCCCAAATATGCTAAGACACCTTTGTGGAATCGTGATGTTCTACAAAGAAAAAGAAAATAAACTGCAATTAGTAATTGAAGATCTCCTTTTTGAGGCCCTCGCAGCATTTGGTTGCAATCACCGTCCTTCCACGTGGTAAAAAGCTTGCATTCAAATCCCGTCTTGACGAGAGAACTGGTCGCAGGCTGACCAAATTAGTTGATCTCGGGCGAGGGTTGCACGGTTTGTGTTAGCCAAGAATACATTTCATTACAGACATAATACACTGATGCCTCACAACCTTAATGATTTTTTCGCTTAACTTGCATTTGATATTTTACAAAAGAATTTCATTCTCCTCCTGCCACCTAAGATGTTTTCAGTAGAAATGCGTTTAAAATGTACAGCTGGGTTTTCGTGGCGGAAAATGTGCGTTTGTCCAATAGGACCACAGCTTATCAAAATATAATACTTATTACTAAATTAGAAGGCATTCAACTCATTAATTTCATTCACATTCGCTCGTGTGTGTGTACAGTGAACTCAAACCACCAGACAAACTTTTGACTTTGTTCTAGCACCGCATTGGGACTTGGAGTCTACTATCAGAACAAGGAATAAAACTGTACCCAGGACAATGGCCAGGTGGTATAAACAATACTAAAACAGAATATAAACTAGTGGAACTCTTCCCATTCACTCGACACACACACACACAGCGTCATGAATATTCATACTTGTCGTACGCGTGTCCCATTTGCATGGTCTCTTTATTTGTGAGGGAAATATGCCGTTCATTATCTCGTGAACTGTTTCAGTTACGTTTCAAATATTCATAGTGGGGTCGCGGCGTTAACAGTTCTCGGTAGTTCTGCTGGAGTAAATCATACAGAAATGAGATAAGGACATCTGCGAGGGTAGTTCAAATATGGATGGGGAGTATTTTATTACCGGCTTATTAAGAAACATAAGGATGCGAAGTGGCTATTGTGACATCGAATAGTGGGACGACCATTAGCTCTAATAGGCACGGAAATACCTCATTTAAATTGAAATTAAACGCATAGTTTCATCATTACTCAGCGTCATGTCTGAGAAGGAAGGACCAAGTTCTGTTTGCACAGATTCGATTGTGGTACCTTTTTTAGTACCACACTCGAATCTGCGCAAACAGAACTTGAATTGCAGTTTTGAGTTTGATTATTGCAGTGCAATGTATCATGAGAAAAGCAGTGCCCGCAGTTCATTGAATCAAAAATATGTCGCTCCATTTCTTGTTCAAAGCATTTGAAGCCAGTGATTTGAATGACGGTATTTTGACTGATTTCAGTGATTGTAAGCTCTCCCCTCTTTTTGCTAGGAATAGAGAGTTTAACATGTATCCCACACTCGAGCCCGAATAAGAGGCTCAAACAAAGTATGGCTGCACTGTTAATCATTCCTTTCAGTATCTTCCAACATTTTTTGAGCTGTTCTTAAAAAAAAGGCAAAAGTCAGCAAAATTCTTACATCCAGTATCAACGTAATTTCTTTCAGGCGATTCAGGATTTTCTCAGGAGGACTTGAAATCCAGTGGTTTCGTTGCATTTGACCTTGCTGTTTCCCCTACCACCCAGCTATCCATTCGGGGCGGGATTGTTTAATGTTGGAATTTTATTTCATCCCCCCCCCTCTTCACTTCGCCGCCAAGGATTTTGGAAAATCTCCTTGATGAAGATATGTTAGCTTCAAGGTTGTTGAGTAGGAATTCCCCGACGATGTTGTTCTACATCCAGTCACGCCCTAAGTCCTGGTCTAATTCTCAGGGTCGCGTGCTGACTAACAAACACTGCTCAGCTGATTTCTGTAAACAACATTTAGGTAATTCCAATTATGAAAGTCACGATCTGGCTATCGCTCCCAAGAACGCTTAATCCGAGAGGGGTGGAGGGAGTAAAGTACAATGCAGTTATAATTTGAAAAGTATACCGTTCGGTTGTTTTATTTTTTAATGAAAACTTGGAAGTCATTCTTTTTCTCTTCTTCAGGGCCATAATTACAATCAGTGATTATGGCCCTGAAATCATTCAGTCTTCCAACTGGCATTCTTTTTAGCAGAGTATGAAAGGTTCTTCTTAAAAAAGGCTTCAAACCGTCTTCAATTTTTCTAATACATAGAACGCTATACGATTCTTCGCATGAAGACAGTTTGGGACTTAGCGGAAGCGGGTGACTACGTAAAAATACTAAGATCTGTTTCATGTTTGTTACTGTAATGTTAATTCCTCTGTCCACTGCAATACATTTACCATAGTACATAGTGTTTAGGGTCAGCGGCACTGGTGGTTCCTCACAACTCCGCAATCACTTCTTTTGTGTTGAATACAGTAAAGGCCAGATAGTGAGTGATATGTGGTTTATGTAGTGTAAATAGGGTTATGTTGTTCATATGGCCTCTTAACCTAGGGGCTGTGGTACGCAACCCACCTCTAGTTAACGTACTAAGCTCGGGGCCAGGTAGTAAGGATTAAATTCTCTGGCTGGGCAAAACCTGGTTTCACCTAAGCTTACCAGTGAGGGCCCCTATAAAAACAAACAAACAAAAAAAAAAACACTGAAATTTTTAATAGAAAGGAGCGCGGGGGAAATAACTTAAGATTGGGCATACAAATGAAGGCAAAGAAGGTGGATGATAGGAAGACTTCCACCAGGAAAAAAGTTAAATGGAGAGAGAGAGAGAGAGAGACACCCCTGTAGAGGATGGGCTAGAGGAAGCCCATCCTCTACAGGGGGGGGAGGGCTGTTAAGAGCAAAAGTAAAGTGTGTGTTTAGGGTCAAGCGGCACCAGGGGTTTCCCCCATCTCCGCTAATAAGAGCTGCTGTTAAGAGCAAAACTGAGATGGCTAGACTACACTCTTCTGTTTGCGTGAATGAATTAGTTAATTTGTGTGAATTAAAATGGGAGACACTCATTTGTCCGCCATTTTAATTATATCTCCCATTCAGCCGAGAAAAATAAAATTGAGGTCAGTTTCGCATTCATAAAGTTCATCTGTTGGGATTGTTTAATATTGATCTAACGACACCTGTGCCTTTTCGCCCTTTTTTCTGAAAATTGGCACGTTCTATCACGTGGTCATTAGGATACTTTACCACCTTACTTCTTCCAGATAGCCATCTCCATAAGCAGTGTTTCTAGTATCGACTACCAGTTTTATTGTCTGCCCTCCCACACAGTCCTGCGTATGATAATGCAGTACCAAGGCGACCAGATAAGAGCTTACATACTAATTACATACTCTCCTGGACATTCTGTCCAGGAGAACATCAGTCCTCTTACTATTGATCGACGTGCAACAAACATGTGACCGCAAATGATGTCTCCCGAAATTTAACGCTATCATTTGTATTTCAGGCACAAATTAGCCCAGGGACATCAAAGTATTCATGAAATTCGTATGAGTGTACATGTTTTACATTACACTGGGCTTCAGCAATTTTCAGCGTGTCAAGAGCTTTGCGTTATTAATAAAGGAATATTCATCTACTAAAGCATTTCTTTACTCACTGCCTGATGTAGATGGATAGGCAACACACAATGAATGCCTATATACAGTGAAAATTCTCCTAACGGACACCTCTCGTTAACGGACATCTCTCTACAACGGACATTTTCAAATTCCCCAACTCACCTCTATTGGTTTTAACGTGTTTGCAGCTTCTGTCTAGCGGACATTCTCTGTAACAGACGCGGACAGACAATCTGCACTGTTTCGTTTAGATTAGCACTTAATTTGATCTCCCCATAACGGACAGCGGGCGAGCTTACGGCCCTTTTGCTAGGAACTTTTCTTCCACGTATTGCCTCAATCTTGTGTTTATTTTCTATTTCCGATTCTCTGAATTTTATCAAGGTTTACGTCGCGGTTCTAAACCCTTTTTCAAGAATTTTAAGGCACGTGTAAAACTTCTGATGAATTCGGTGTGTGCAAGGTGGGGGGGGGGGATATGGTCGGCCTTTCGTCTTTTGAGTTTCAGTTTTGTTCAGTGTCGTGTGAAGTGCACAATGTCTTCTCGTAAACATTTAACTTTAAAAGATAAAGTCGAACTCATTAATGCGTATGATCGGCAAAAAAATAGTGTTTGCAATCTCGCTGCAAAATTCAAAATCGGGAAGACGCAGGTAAGCGGCATCCTAAAGAAAAAAAATGAACTGCGTAAATAACTTTGGCAACACGGAAATGATCAGGTTCAAAAATCATTCCCGAAAACTGTTGGACTTCAAATTGACAATGTTACGTATGAGTGGTTTTGTCGCGCACGTGCTAAAAAAAATCCCATTAATGGGCCTGTTATTAGGGAAAAGGCTTTGGAGGTTGCGAAATCTATGGGAGTAAATGAGTTCAAAGCTTCTGTGGAATGGCTAGACAAGTTCAAAACTCGGCATAAAATTTCTTGGAAAACTGTAAGTGGTGAAAGTGGATCTGTTGATACTGGGGTTCTAACAGAATGGACCGTCAAATTTGAAGATTTATGTCGTGATTTTGAAGCTAAGGATATTTACAACTGTGACGAAACAGGGTTGTTTTTTAAAGTTCTTCCTGAAAAAACAATGAGTCTAAAAAACGAAAAGTGCCAGGGCGGAAAAATTTCTAAGGAACGCTTGACTGTACTATTGTGTACAAATATGCTGGGAGGCTTTGAACAACCTCTTGTTATAGGAAAACCACAAAATCCTCGTTGTTTCAAGGGCATAAAGTTGAATCTTTTGAATGTTGACTGGAAGTCTAATAAAAAAGCGTGGATGACACGAGATATCATAAGCGAATGGATAAGTCACTTTAACCAAAACATGATTCGTCAAAAGAGAAAAATTATTCTTTTCATGGATAATGCTGCATTTCACCCGCACATTGATTTGTCCAACATTCAAATCGTTTTTCTGCCACCAAACACATCTGCAGAGTGTCAGCCCTTGGATCAAGGGATAATAAAAAATTTTAAACTTCACTACAGAAAACGTGTTTTCAGACATCTCATTGCAAACATGAACGATGTAACATGTGCGAGTGACCTTGCAAAGAAAATCAGCATCCTAGATGCGATTCACTGGATTTCCTCTTCAGTAAACGCAATTAGAAAACAAACTGTCGTGAACTGTTTTGTAAAGTCTGGCTTTTCAAACGCAAAAATTGAAGTTGTGAACAGCAATGTGGAGCACCAAGAAGAACAAGAACTTCAGCATCTATTGATAATGTACGATACTTCAGCTACAAGTGGCCCTGGCTACAAAGATATAGACTCGAACCTCACTACAGAAGATAGTGCTATAGATATCAACGACATTATGATCGATATTTTTCAAGAAGTTCCTCATGAGGATGAAGAAATGGAAGGAGGTCATTCTGTCGAAGAACATATTAACGACGAACCACCGATGAAAATAGAAGCAGCGCTCATACAAATCAATCGTTTAAAAATGTTTTTCGCCGCTGAAGTATCTTACTGAAGGACTTTCGATGGTTTCTTCACTCCAAACAAATGCTGAAAACAAAATTATCAGCCGGAAGAAGGTGCAGAAGAAAATAAGTGATTACTGTATGTATTTTTCTTAAGATAAAGTCATAATATGCATAGCTTGTTTGTTATTTGGAGCATTAGCAACTAAGTCCATATTGCTCCGTGATATGCGGTGGTCATTCCCTGACCTTTCTGCATCCTCTGTATTTGGTGGTGACGGGCTCGAACCCCGGTTTAATCAAGAAGCGTGTGCTACGCACTGCTGCTTCTTCCCACCTAGCTACGGAGGCGCACAATATGCATAGCACAATTGTATGTATATTATTTACAAAAATATTGTGCAAAATCTGTATATATTTTAATTTAATTTTACATTAAACGTTTAACGATTTTTCTTTCTTTTTTTTTTTTTTTTTTTCTCCCTCAGACTTCTTGTTAGCGGACACTTCTCTCTAACGGACACATTTTCGTTCCCCATGGCTGTCCGTTAAAGAGAAGTTTCACTGTATACTATTCTCCCAAAATTATTCAGACCTCCTAATAAATTGTATTGTTCCGTATATTGGTATGATCGTAGTTGACTGGTCAAGTAATAGTATAGAATTACGAACACCATGTTATGAATCCACGTAGTACCGCAAAACACGGTAATGTTCTTCTACTCTCCATCTTGTAAATTCCACTGACTTTCCCTGAGTGTAGGCAAGCTGCTAAACGTTGTTAAAACTTGCAGTTTTGAATAATCGTGGATCCAAAAGAAAATTTCGAATCAAGGGTCAATATTGAGCCTTGAGGGCAACCTTGAGAGAGGGTGGGGGACTCTTATATACAAAGAAGTTCTCATATAGCACCGCCAGGGTACGATCAGCGAAGTAGCTCTGCATCGAGAAAAAAGCTACTGAGAACAGCAAGATTCCTTAAGACGACAGAGAGCGCTTTTAAACCAGAGAGTATTGAACGCGCTCTCGAAGTCTATAAAAATAACTAATACACACTCTTAGGTAGAATTTTAAATAAGATTTCTGAATTCAGTCTTCGAGTTCAAGGCCAGTAAGGAATTCAAACTGCAAAGAAGAAAGTAGATTTGATTCTCTAAGAAGATTGTTTATCCTGATAGTGATTAGCCTCTCTAAGGTCTTACCTAGGTTTCAGAGTGATGCAATAGCTGTAAGAATTGGGTTATTCAGTTATTCTTCTAGCTTCTGTATGAATTTTAAAATATCAGATTTCCAGAGATGTTCAGTGGGATTCAGATCTAACCTCTATGCTGGCCATTGCATATCTGTGGTTTGCTGTTGAAATCATTTCCCAGCAAAGGTGCTATTGGAAGACACCCCAGAATCATCGCTGAAAATGTGTGATACAGTATATCCATAATTAGAATGTGTTTTCTGGTCGATTTGCTGGACAAAAAACCCAAATTTCCAGGAGAAAACCTTGCTGTCCACTCCTGAGACCGACTAACTCATCCACAGACAGAAAAAAGCCCATAAAAATCCTCACATCATTGACGGAATTAGAACCCTGGGCGGGCTTTGCCCATGTGTGTGGGTAGGAAGGTGATGCTGCCCTCGCATGAAATTATATCACTAAAACAAGATTCTTATAAGAAGCAGAACTGAAACATCGAATAACCATGAGGTTCCCTACGCCATGAGGTTGTTACGATTAGTTACAAAGCAATTCAGGCCATGAGATCCCAGTGTAATTTTCCTGTAATTCATTCTGTGAGTTCTAAAACAGGTTTGTCTGTTTATTATATGAATAAACTGGTGAAAATCCTAGGTTTGAGAAGCCTGCTCTTCAGGAAGTTCCATCTTTTTCTTTCTTTCTTTTCGGTGTGATTTACTGAACATAATTCCAGGATTATGCTTGTCGAGATTGTAATATACACCACGGACTAATTTCAGCAAGTCAAACCACATTGCAATCGTGGGAGGTGTGTTGAAGGACCAGCAAGGACATCGCTTACACATCTCATTGTTTCTGTCATCATCGTCGGTCTGCATCCCCACCTCGCTGTTGCCAATAGCTCTGCGTGCAGCATCGAAGCACAGGTAAGCGGGTCTCTCCCAGCATCTTCTGCGTAGCACATGTTCCACTTCTTATTACCTGGCAAGATGCCAAGTGCTTCGCGTCACGACTTTGTGGGATTGCTAACAATATTTTAGTGACGTGGATTTCATGCGGCTGTGACGAAACCAAAGTGGCATTGCAACGTTGCTGTAATTATCGAGCACGCATATTGCCCCTTTTATGAAGGTTCGTGTTTATCGGGAGCCTCCAGTGACAGAGCACTTTTAATGCACTTCTTTTCCCTGCCCCACACAACAACAGCAAGTCCCGATGCCCTCGTTTTGGTTCCAAAGAATTACAGCGTCATCTTTCTAAAAAAATATTTTATCTCCATTCGTTCAGTTTTATAAGATCTCTATCGAAAGACCTCGATTGTATGTAACATTTCCTTATTTTTTTTTTCTTTTAATCCAAAAACGATTATTTTGTAATTATTTCATTACTATTCATGTCCTTTCATCAATCTCATTTTTGTCTGTGCATTTCCGCCTTTGTCATGGTCACTGCTTCTGTGGTAATGCTTTATCAGTCGGTTGTTTTTTGGTGATAGATACCCTTTATGCCATTCGTTGCAGTCGAGAAGTTGCTTTGGTTATTTTTTAAACGCAACACGAGATTTTTATTTTTATTCGAAGATGCCATGCTTTTAAACAGCAAAATCCCACCATGAGATTATCTGATGGAACTCCTCACGTCTTCAAAAAGAGGAAGAATTCACCATATCCGAATTTTTCCCACTGCCT
The DNA here is from genome assembly GCF_048544385.1 of Mastigoproctus giganteus. Lineage (NCBI taxonomy): Eukaryota > Metazoa > Arthropoda > Arachnida > Uropygi > Thelyphonidae > Mastigoproctus > Mastigoproctus giganteus. Next base: position 156,143,230 of record NC_143575.1, read on the forward strand.
CCAGTATGTTTCAGCAACATTTATGCCTTGAAGAGGCGCAAATGTTACTGAACATGTTGGAGGCCGTTGAGAGGTCTGCGTTCGAATCCCGTCGAAGATTAGAAGAATTTCTGAAGTCCTCTTCAATCGAGACTGCAGTTAGCCAATCTCAGGCGGAAAAAGGGGACTATGGCTTCCCCCTTCCCTGTGAGTTTTCTTCAGCGTTTGGGTTCTTCAGCACACACAGCATGCAAATTGGCCCATGAATACAATACATACTTCTTCAGGTGCTTCTTCTACGATCCTAACATCCATCATTTTAAGAGAGTTGAACGCACAAGAAAGCACAAAGAGTATGAATTAAAGAAGCCCCTACTCCTTGTGAGAGATAGCGAGGTTGGATCATACTTTGCTGACATTTATCGGGAACCGAGATTTTGTCAAACAACTGTTGATGACAACTTACAGGTTATCGCACCCATAAAGGCTAAATAAAGTAGGAGCCACCACTAAAACTTCCTCTCTTGGAGGTATATTTAGACTGCTTGCCCCACATTAAAAGTTTTTTCAGCTAACAGATTTTTGCGGTGCGATCGTAAGTCATGTAACCTGGGTCAGCTGCGAGATATTTAAATAAGGAGAGAGAAGAGAGAGAGAGAGAGAGAGAGAGAGAGAGACTGGACTAAGTAAGAAAGATGAGGGAATATGAAGAAGAATATCATGAGGTATGTCATTGCATTATTGCAGTAAATTATGAGTCCTACTCCTTCCCCTTCTCGGGATTCATTCTGTTTCTTCTGGTGTGCACATTGATGGTCTTCGTCTGTCCAGAGAAGTCGATCAGTGAGAGGGGGTTTACTAATTGGAATTTCTGAAGCGTACTTCACTGGGAAGAGAAGAGTTGTGTGACAATCGCAATGTGATTCACAGGCGAGTGGATAAATTCGCATGTCACGTCACACGACCTTTCGACTCAGCTTCTCCATCCTGATGTGGAAATTCTGCTCGAAGGAAGTGACTCATGACACAGTTGGACTTTCGAAATTATGGCTTGAGATGGCGTCACCACAGATTTGCGAGTACTGACACACAGAAAATAGGAGGAATTCCATTTTATTTTTCATTCATTTCTACTCAAGTTTCCATGATTATGAAGAAAAGTATTCCCATTGAAATCCAATCAGTCAGCGCTGGTGAGTAACCGCTGCTGTGAAACTGAAGTGATCATCTATTAAACGCTTCCTGTCGTAATTCCTACTAACAATTTTTGTGTTTCAATGACACTTCGTCATCGAGCTATCGTGCGCCCCCCCCCCCACTCTCCTCCTCCTCCATCCACACCCAACAATCTTCCTTCTCCACAAAAGAGAACAACGAACAAAGAGCGCTATGAAAGGCACCGGCGTCGTGACCTCGGTACATACGTCACTACGCGAAAACGCCAAACTTCTCGCTCTCCTTCATTTGTTGCTCCTATTACTCGGCTGAAGGCGTGCCTTCTTCGTAAATGATCTTTAAATGTCAAAAGAACAGTAAGATCTTCCAGAACAGTACGGGGCATCTATCGATCGCTGGCTGCTGTCAGTTAGTACGATGGGAAAAGGACAAGGACACACAGCTCGCTCTATTTCTGGCCCTTTTCAAAGTAAATAAACACGATCTACCTTTCTCTGGCCTTGTGACATCATCACCAATCGATTGAACCGCACACAGAGAGACGGAAAATCGTGTCCACCCACGTGCTGTTATCCATTTTGTTATGACAAAACCGATCTCTATTGAACTTTACGAATGTTTAATTTCTATAAATGGAACTGCCATTGTTGATTCAAAGTTATCGTGTTAGCCACACGTCCACGCCACATAAAACTCGTAGGCAATGCTTGCGAATCAAGATGTGTGCAGCAATTTTCCGTGCATTAATCGTAGGCCTATTATAGGATGCTCTATGTTAGGAGCACGCGGAAGTGGCTAATGTCGCGGTTATGGTAAATATTGTTCTTTTAATGGACAATCGCAACACCAGCGTAATTAACACTCTCGGTGTATGAAAATTGTATCTTTTGGACTTTCAATATTGAAAGTGTCCTAGCTTCGTTTCCAGATTGTCTTATAATCGGCAGAGATTTTCTTTACTTATTTAGACTATACAAAAGGTCGACATCTGGTAGGTCACGCCACTTTCGATTTCTATCCCCTGTACAGTCCTCTCCCATAATGCTCTTGGGGATGAAGTCTTCAACACATTTCCTTCTATGGTGCGCGCAAATCCCACACGCGCGCGCAGCTTTGTTTGTGGCTGGGGAGATTAATGAGCATCCCCAGAAATGTACGTGGGTTTTCGCTCTGAGAGTTCATTACGAAGAAACTCGTGCGTAGATGGCATTGCCTTGAACTGGAGATTTGCTAACAAATAAAAATCATCGAGGAGTGGACTAGTAAGAAACCTTCCGCTTTCGCTCCCCGACTTCGTCATCAAAACTTTTATTTTTGTTGATGTCAGTGAAGAGATATTCCTCATCGATAGACAATTGGAAACGTTGCCTCTCTTCCAGATGAGAAGCAGTGGTCAAAATGCGTGAATTTGAAATTTGTTCATTAATCTCTCTAACGGTATCCCCTCCCCTTTTAGAAAACAGTGCCTCGTTGACCGGGACGATAATTACCGCGATGAGAATCCCATCGTTATTCCTCTGTGTACGCCCGATGAGTTTAACACTTGCTTCATATTCTGCAGCTCATCCCATATAGACGTCTAGACATCTCTATGTGCGATTAGCACCATCCGTCTGCCTGTCTGCCCAGCGTCTCTAGAACCAATTTTGTGTATACAACAGAGTGGCAGCGTACAGATGGAGTTGTGAAATCAATTTTACAGTCTACTTCGCGGAACTCGAGCCCAGCGCAAATAGACTTATCTGCTGACTGTTCCAGCAGATTTATCATTCCCTCCTCCAAACAAACGAACGCACTAACAAATAATCGGACATTTCATCAGTGGTTTTGATGGCAAAGTGTTCTTTTATCAAACAGGTGGCGCTTCCAGGAGGAAAAGGAAAAAGCTTTCTTCTGTTTGTCTTTCTCTTCTTATCTTTTCTTCCTTTACGCCTTAAATTAAGGCAGCAATTTTTAGGTAGAACGGAAGTCTGCAAGTGCTAAGTGATATCTTTAATACCGAGAATAATTAAGTTTCGTATATGGGCCACCGAGTGATAATTTGTTACTGAAGCTTAGCCGTTCTCCAGAGGGCGCTTTGATAGCTGCAGTTTTAGCGACAAGTTGCGTGTTGATGCTACAAAATTTGATACAGTGGATTTCGTTTTATTAGACCGAGCCTGCACTTTGCGGGGCTTATTAAATAAACGAAAACTTTGAAATTCTGACTGAATTTCAAAGAGCTGGATGAGAACTTGGATAGCGTAGCGAGAAAGATATTCAAAGTGACAGAACGTTCTGTACACTACGTTGCCAAAATATTGTGTATCTAATGAGCAAGCACAATTATGCAAATTGACGATATGTGACCTCTGTGAGAATATAACATAATACTTAGTAAACTGATAAGAAAAAACGAGCTCTTGAAAAGCAACGACTTTTATATGTAAACCGAGAACATTTCGTTGCTGCCTATGTCAGGCCGCACCTTCAGTACTCCATACAGGTCTGAAGGCTTCATTTTAGGAAGGATGTGGAGCTGCTGGTAAGGGTACAGAGAAGGGCAACAAAATTAGTGAATGGAACAAAGGGTTGCTCTTACCAAGAAAGGTTTCAGTTCTGCAAATTGCAGCGTCTGAAGACTAGTCACCTGCGAAGTGATTTGATTGAGGTGTTTAAGGCCTTGAATGGATTAAGAAAGCTCAATGCTGATGGAACCCTTCCTCCTGCTCAGACTACGCACATAAGGAGGCACAAATTCAAATTAAAGAAGGGTGGTTGCAGAATAGATGGTTGGAAGTTTGCCTTCAGCCAACGGGTGGTGGATTGTTGGAACAAACACCCATCTGTTGTGAAAGTGGGTAGTTTGAATAAACTACCCACTTCCACAACAACAGATAAGCTGTGGGTAGTTTGGATAAATTCACGGAAGAACCACACAAAGTATTGGAGGGGATGCACAGGTGATGTGGGAAGTTTTTTTTTTTTTTTTTTTTGGCTGCTTTATAAGCTTGCTTTCTTTCATCATTTGCTATTACTAATACTAATCCGCCATATTGTCCATTCATTAGTCGAATCGGCTCACGGCAACAAAAATAATAACACAGTGCTTCAGCTATAATGTACAGTATATGGATAGCCTATGTGATATGTATGGGGGAAAAAATTAAAATAATAATTATTATTATATATATATATGCATGCGAACACGTCTAAAAATGGAAAAGCATATGAGAAGAGAGAGAGAGAGAGACCTCTTAGAGTTTTGAATAATACAATAACTCTTCTCCGTCTTCTTAGTGGAGTGGTGATCATTGTCTCGCGTAAAAATATCTCCTTGAAAAGAAGGCGGTATCCAGACGGTTGGTCAATGTCTGAAACAAGACGAGTTTTGCTTGAAACTTGTTGGCTGGAAAGTACAGTTAAGTGAGCGTTTCATCACTAATTCAGCTATTAAGATTTCCTTTTCAAAGAAAGACCTCGAAATTTGCCATTTACTCTGTAAGAAAAAATATAATGTTTCACAATGCTGCTACCCACTCCTTCAGTTTGTTAGCTTCTCCTCGGCTTTTTGTAAGTATTGTAAACTTTATTACGTAGTATTTTAAGTATGCGCTCCAGTGGTTTCCAGTACACAATGTAGCACTGAAACTTAACAGATAATAAAGAATAAAAAGCAGAAAACAGAAGCGGGGAGAGAGAGAGAATCAAAGCCAACGAGAGAGAGAGAGAATGTGCAAAGTTCTATAAAGCAGAAAAATAAATATTTTTCAAGAAATCGGGGGGGGGGGTGAGATTGCATTCAATCATTGAAGATCTCACTCTCTGGTCCCTTATATACTACCTTTCTGTGGAATCCATTCCGTTGACTCGAAACTTTTCTTTAGACTTGGTGGCCTTGTAGTCACTTACGAACAGGACCTGTCCTGAGATGCTCTCCACTCTCCTGCAGCTGGAATCTCATTTGATTCTAGGCTTCTCGGCACATCAATAGCAGCATGATTGAGGGTAATGCTCAGTTAATCTTGCTTGCGCTCAGTTCATCATATGCCTGAGTCTTGCACTATCCCCCCCACACACACACACAAAATCAGAGTATTCAAGCGTCTGAGTTGCTTTCGCCTAAGATTGGCCCTACTTACGGAGACGGGATTTCCGCTTCGGGTTCGAGACCCTTACTGTACCAAAACTCGCCATCCGCGCTTTCATCTACTGGGAGCAGAAATAAAGGGATTAACCCTCCCCCTTTCGCTGTTCGAGCTGCCAAGAGTAATTCCTCGGAAAAGGTCAATCAGTAGCTGACGGACACCATTAAATGTCTGCCGTCCTGCTGGTCAGTAATTTAAAATTAAGAAAGGCAAAAGCTGAACATTTGGAATTCGACGTGGCTGTTTGGTCTCTCCTAATGAGCTGAATTGGTTAAGGCAAATTATAATAATAATAACAACCTTATATGAAAAGGGAGAGTATTGTTTACGTTATCCACATCTTTCTCCTTTACTGATAGTTAAGAATTACTTCAATAATATGGCACTTCTTTTTCTTCTTTTGGTACATTAAGCTTTCGGCCATCATCTGACTCCTCTCATTCTATTTCAGTCTTTAATTTGATGCTATTTTTAACGTAAGGTTTCAGCAAATTGGTCCGCTTTGCCTTTGTGTTAATTTCTTTTCTTTAATGATTATAGTGTAAAGCAGTATTATTTAGTTTCTTTAAGCGTTGCCCCCCCCCAACACACACACATTCATTTGATTAAAATCGATTTTCCTGTTTCAATCCGATGATTGGGTTTTCAGCGTGAATGTCCAATATAGTATCTGTATGGGGGGGAAGGGGGTAATGCGAAGTTCTTGGGGTATGTTAAGGGTAATTCAAACGGAAGGATACATGTTTTTCTAGACATTTATAAGGTGTTGCGGGCCAGGATCATGTTTGTGAAGACATCAGTGGCTGTTTACAGGCAGCGAGGATGTTAGTGGGGAAAGATAACTCGGTGAAGAAGTTGGATGGGATGGGAATTAGAGGCGAATCTTTCATATAAACTTTCTCGGATGGCGTGATCCGAGGTCAGAATGGCGTCGCTTATTCAGTTAGCCGGTCATCAGGAAATAGGCTTAACATGCCGCGCGAACAATGAGGTTCTAAGTCATTTATGTTTACTATTCCACGAGCTCAAGGCAAGGACGGTATAAATCCCCGGAGCCTTGTAAACCACCAGTCGAGGATGCCATGGTTGTCTGTAGCACTCACGTGAGTGAAGGGCTGCGTCGGACACGGCACACGAACTTGCTTGGCATCTTTTCCTCGTTAGTCTGGTCTCTTTGGCAGTTTTCCAATTTCCTGGTTCTCCAATCGATGCAGTGAGAAACGTCGGGGGAAGGGGAGGGGGGGCGAGGAAAGTAAAAACTGCAGATAACCACGAAAAACGGTGTGTTCATGCAGGTGAAAAACACGAACAGAAAGAAGAGTCGGGGCGAAGATAGAAAACTATATCCTTGATAAAACAATGAAGAAACATACAGAAGTGTTGAGGAAATTGATAAACAGCAGAAACATAGACTTTTGATAAGAAGCAGCGCACTTCGTCAGCGTATTACTACACGAATACGTGCGCTAACAGCATACTTACTTTCCGCAATCACTCATTTATGATGAGAATTTTCCAATCACTTCAAACACCCCTGCGCAGAAACTTCTCTCTTCTTCAGCTGACTCACAGTCACCCTCCTCTCTGTTCCTGCAAAGCCTGAACGTTTCATCTCTACTTTCTTGACCTCCCCTTCCTTTCACGACTGAATACTTTAAAAATGGGTTCTGAAATCGAGGAGCTTCTGGATTGTTATTGACACCGTTGGATAAATACCGTTCTGCAAATTTTAAGTCTCTGTATTTCAGTTTTAAAATTTAAATGTTTTTTTTTTATTTTATTTTATTTTATTAGTTTAAACGTCTCAGAATAAAAGTGAATGACCTCGGCAAAGTGCAATCCATCTGTTAGAAAAACGATAAGCAAATACATTATTTTTCACAAAGTTTTATGTATATGCCGACCGGGCTAGCCGGGTGGGTAAAGTGCCTCCCTGGCAACCCAAAGGTCGCGGGTTCGAATCCCGCCTCGGGCTTGGATCAAAGTACTGCAAAAACCTTGGGAGGTGCATTATGGCCACAGAAGCCGATGCGCCAACAACTACCCAAAAAAAAAAAAAAAAAAGTTTTATTGAACGTGCACGCTATTAATCTAAAAGTGGTTCGCGTATTTTAGTAAAAAGATCTAATTTCTTATTCGATAAACTATTATTGTCTTCGTAACGTAATAATTAAATAAATTAACGGCTAACTGATTAGGAAACCGTATTATTAGAAAACGGGAAATATAGTAAATAATTTTATAGTAGTTAATGAAGACAATACAGAACTGTAATTAGATAAATAATGGATGCAACTTGCAGTGCTAATTCATGTAACGTAATTGCTTAGATAATCTATTCGGGAGTTCTTCATAGAATGAAAATTTTCCACGATGAATAATGCCTTTTTTGTTTGTTTGTTTGTTTCTCGTAAAAGCCGAGTTATTCACTGTATGTGACTAATTTCAGAGAGGAAAAAAATTGGGTTTCGTTCAGTCTCCCTGCATCAATAGCTTAACTCAACGGATGTGTAAACATTAGTAAACAAACTTAACAGATGTGTAAACATTGGTTGGTCAGGAGCGTGAGTGCAGTACCACACGCTCTTTGAGTGGACCGGGGTTCAAGCCCGTGAAGGCTAAATACGATTAACATTTCTATTGATTGATTTATTGTAAACTCCACTGACCTCTTGGTTGTGCCGGAGTATAAACAAGAACATTTTTTTTTTTAACTCAACCGATGTGTAAACATCGGTAAACAAACAACTCAACGGATGAGTAAATATGGGTAGAGTGGAATTTTTTTTACAAGAGAGAGAGAGACCTGTTTTAGCATCATTCTGGATTTTACAGGAAATACTGAGCATTCTTCGCTCGGTGCTGAATAGGTTAGGCTGGGTTTTAATTAACCTTTACAAATAACTAACGCTCAGTTTAAAAAAAAAGGGTGTTGCGGGCCAATTATACAAAAGATTTAAACTTATTTCTTACCAAAAAGCAAGCACAATATACTAAATAATAATGCAATCTTTTCGACGTTTCGGGTTCAACTTTGGTTATCAAGACAACATTCAACAAGCATCCAAGTTTGTTTGGAGGAGACCTGTTACCTGCTTAATTCTTCGTTTGAAACTGGACAAAACACGGTTGAAACTTACTTTCTGTGTGCAAAAGCAAGCACACAGAAAGTAATTGCGATCATTTTAAATTACATAATGATTTCCTATAAAAGTTAAAATGAAATACAACAGCACCACTCGTTTCTAATCTCGTAACCAGTACAGGACACATCGGAAAATTCGGAGTAGCGCATGGCTGGCAGAATGATGGCTAAAAGAAAACTTCCTACAATCTAATCTAAACTTTAACCGCTGTAGTTTGAATTAGTAACCCCTATTTCTGCAGTTCTTTAGAACAATGAGAATTCTACCTTCATTAATTTTACTAATCCCTCTCAGAGCCTTATAAACCTCAATCTGGTCACCTCTAAGATGCCTAGTTGCCACTCTGTTGCCCACATAATCGGGGTCTTTCCTCATACGGTCGTCCTTCTGCCGATCTCACCATTTGAGTTGCCCCGTCTTTGGACCTTTTCAAGAAGCTCAATCAATGTCTTTTTTCATATGAGGTCTCCATACTTGAACATTTAGAGTTCTTGTTCACCCCCCCCCCCAAAAAAAAGAAGAAAGTCTACTATTAGATAATGAATTGATCAATTTGTAAAGCTTCAGATCATCAGCGAACATTAACCACTGAAATGGCAGACAGATCATTAAGAAATGGTATAAACTGATGAGGGTCTGAAGGAGAGCCTTATGGGATGTCTTGTGATACAGTAAAAGGGAGCGAAGCTTCTTCATTTTCACCAGTACATGCCACGCGCAACGGGCTGAGCGAATCTAAACGTGGGCAGGAGGTGGGGTATCGTAGGGCAGTTATGTAGCGTACGACGAATTTCGGAGGTTCTAGGTATTCCGAAGAACTCTGTCAGGAATATCGAACGCAAGTGGATGGCAGTTGAGTATGCTAAAGTTGACATTGACAAAAAGATCGTTTTGAATAATTACATCGAGGACTCTTTTCAACAGAAGCGATTCCCCAATAGGTTCTCAGATTGTAGATGTAAATAATAGATATTTTATGGTAATGGAATGAATTTCAAGAAAATGACAACACATTTGTTGTTTCCACTACTTCTAACTGTGATTTGTACAATTCAGTAACCATACATCGGCGGTGAAGTGCATTCAGCCCTTTGTGTATTGAGGTTGTCAAATTCTATCGTCCTCTGACCTGCCTCGAGGACATCGTTTTTGCGCAGGTCAGTCTTTGTTTTTTTTTTTCCCCGCATCAGTTTTTGACCCCTTCCTCCCACTACCAAGATCAAGAAACTTAACATAATTAAACATAATCTTATGGTTTAAGTTTACGACAATCATCGTGCCCCCCTAGTTTGGGAACCATTGGTATAGAACACTGAATGGGTTCATTTAAATTCTAACCACCTGTTATCACTCACGACATAACCGAATGCAGAATGTCTTAGGGTTGGTGTAACTACCAATTTTCACACTATCTCCATCCCAACTTTCTTAATCTATATATAGTCATCTGGGAGCGCCTCCTACCGACGTCCTCTTTCCACAAACGTTTTTTTCCCCCCCACCCGATCGTATCCTTTGTTGATGTATCTGCCGATCACGACTGATGATGTACTGATGCTTGGAAAAAGTCTTTATCTTTCTGCGTTAGCGTAGAAACACGCTGAAAGTCTTATGTGTGGTGAGAAGATGGGGAACTTCTGTTTGTTTACCGATCGAAGTCACGAACTTTTAAAATGCTTTACACGAACGCTCGTGTAAACAGGTGATCGTTTAACACACACACGAGTGTGCCATCGCCTACAGGTGGCTATCATTCCCTGCAGTAGCATCGTCGTTTCGTCGCCGAACCGGAACTTCGACACAACAGCAAAGGCAGCGGCAAAGGCCTTGACCTAGACTGCAATGCGTTTGGCTGCTGCGTGCTCTTTCCTCCCCATTCCCCCCCCCCCCCCCACCTTCCGTAACGTGTGCATTGCGGCTGACGGACGGTGGGCTGCTGCTTGTCGCAGCTTTAATTCTCTTCTGCGCAAAGTATTGAACACAACCAATTCCTGATAAGGTGATTCATAAGCTCGAGTTGTGCGGTGGCAATTTCGTGACCAATTTGTCCCCCAAAACGTGCGTACCAAGGCAACTACAAAATAATAATAAAAAGCAATTGCGCTTTTCGTGGCTCACTTCTTATAGCTGTCGTACATCACATGAACGCGATCGAGTGACACGTGCGAATTGCTCATTTCCTGAGATGTCGGCTGCGCTTGTAATGAAACCCTACGCTGTGGGATGTTTGACAAACATCTGCAATTGCGTGTATGCAAACAGCGAGTGTTAATTTGTTGGCGATAGCAAATGTAATTCAATAATATTTCAGAAAGAATTATCCAATCAGTTGGTTCATCTTGTTACAGCGTCTCACTTGGCTTCATAAACCACGTGAGTCAGGTGGATGAAACGGGGAATAACTATGAACTCTATTACATCGATTAATTTCTGCTATAATTATACCACGCAGTTCTTAATTTAATCTTCTTATCTTGCTTCTGATCTCTGTCAGTATATTGGGTTAGTCAATTGGCACCCGTTTGGAAAGGTGATTCGCATTCCTTCATCGGCCTGAAGAACTTCCGATGACTTTTTCTATCGGGTTTCAGTTCAGGCCCGAGGAAAGGGGAGGGGGGGGGATGATTATGGAGTTCAAGCATCCGGACTCGCAATTCTTCGAGGGACCGTAATATTACATTTTAAGTAATGAAACTTATTTTCAATAACAGCAAAAAAAATCTACCAACTTAAAATAATAAAAAGGTTTTTATTTTTTTATTTTATTGATTTATGTATTAGAATTGGCTCGTTCCTTTTTAGTCCTCACATCTATACGAGGACACACGCGCACATACAAACACAAGAGGGTGCCCCTTCATGCACTTTGCACCGGCGCACGTTTTTTTGAATATTTTATACAATTGAAACCACGTAGACCCCAAATAGTCCTTTTTCAATTAATCAGTGGAGCTTATTTATTTATTTAGCATTTTTCGAAAGACGTTGTTCTTCATTCAATGAATGTGACGGTTCAAAGTTTGATCATGTTATGATAATGTTGGGTTTTCAACCTTTTTTTTTTTTTCTTGGAAACGAGAGAACGTTTTGTTCCGATCCTGTCAACATCTTTCCACTTATGGTGTCTCCATTGCATTTTTATTACTTCTTTGGGTGGCTGTTTACAGGAAAGTCTGAGTATTGCGCCAATACTCAGACATTGACTTTCCAGTATCTGTGAACCTTTGACTAAGGGAACATGTAAACAACTCAGCGAAGCAAAACATCTTCGCCTACATTTATAGAGGCGAAATTTGAATTCGGGAGATCCACGTATTTCTCAGATGCAAATGCTCTTTACGAATTATACCTGAAGGAAGAGGGAAGCGGCGACTCCAACCTTATATAAATGTATTGCACTGATACAGTGGAAGCAATGCTGCACTCCACTCTTCAACTGCGATAACTCCTCCTCCCCCTCTTGAATACGTTTAGTATATTCAGGATTGGCGAAAGAACTTCAACAGATATACATACTTTCCAGTATTGAATCTTTGATTAATAGGAACATGTAAGCAACTCAGTGAAGCGAAGCATCTTCAGCTACATTTATAGAGGCGAAATTTGAATGAAGGAGATCCACGTGTTTCTCAAGTTATTTTTAGGTGAGAAGAAACTGGTTTTTATCTGGATTACAAAGATTTTATAGTCTCCAAAACTGAAGCAAAATCTGCTCTACGAAAGACAATTAACCATCACCAGGAGCTTTATACATTCAGATTCACGTGATCATCGGCTACTCAGTAGAGATTCTGGGTCAGCAACCCCAAACATGTTACCACGTCTCTGTGCAGGAAAATACTGACTTCTCGGGTGAGTAGCCTACAAGAATCACTATCCCACCCCCTTGGAGCACAACCCAGTTACCCAAATCCCCACTGAAAACGAGAATCCTTAATAAAATATACCAGGCACGACCGTAATAGAGCGGTCAAATTAAAGCGCAGAGTTTCTTACCATTCGTGTTCGAATCTAAACGACGAATCTGGTAACATTTCTAATCTCTTTCTTGCAGTCCCTCCTCCCCCTATCCCACGGCTACCATACAGCAGTTTAAACAGAAAATGTGTTTATTTATATATGGACTTATCCCTGTTCTCAGAGATTACCGACAAGTACTTTTCCCCGTGTTTCCCTGGACTTATCTCTGTTCCCAGAACCATTCTCGTGTTCCTCGGGAAAGACTGTTCCTCACTTGCAGGTTTCCTCACAGGTAAAATGCTTCAGGTTGTCCAGAACCTTGAACACTGTTGTAACAGTATGATCGTTTCAAATGAAGACTTTTAATATAACACGTAAATTTTGATGTTAATGCAGTCGCTCAATCGTTGACATTTTAGCTCCACCACGCGTGAAAGCTAGAGTGCGACGCATCACGTTAGACATTTGAACAGTAATTGCGACTGCGAGCTGTCTCTTAAAATCAACCTCCCAACGTGTCAAAACTTGCACGCTACTTTCAGATGAGCATATCGAACATGACGTGACACGTTTCGCGCTCTCTCTCATCCGTGACTCACTGAGACCAGCTGCTTGTCATCGTGGTAATTGTCCTAACAACGAGTCTAGCAAACCATCCGACATCTACAACAGGCTCGACCAAGTTCGTGCCAGGTGCATACACCTGGTTGTAACCTCTAAGCTTAACTTCAGAACCACAGTTGTCTGCAGGTGGCTAAAATGACAACGGATAACAGTCTCCAGGTTTTGGTGTACTAGAAGCAGGAACAAAGGAAGCCATCTGGGAAGCAGAAGGCACAGATAATACCAAGTCAAATGAGGAGCATAAAGAAATGCAACTTCACAATGCTTGGCTTAACTCACTGATAAATATTCATCGGAAGAAATTCAAGTGTGGAGTGGTCTTCTGCCGCAGATATTTTTGAAAAAGATGGAATGATGAAAACTTCAAGAAGGTATCGCCTAAGAGAACTGACTGAGTACAGTAGAGGACCATCTTTGCAGCTTTGAGAAGGAGAAACTTCTGAGGTCTGTGTGATAATAACAGTAATATTCGACTGCCACTACAACACTTAATCGATAATTTACGGAAGTTACGATTTCTTTCCTTCATCTTTCCTTTCCTGCTACAAAGCAAATCGTGAGCGGGAAATCATAGACAAAAATATTGAAAAGTGCTTTCAAAAGTACGTATGCGATGGAAATAAATGACCCAGTTTATGGAAATGTCACGTGGGTGGATCGTGCTGACGGTAAATTTAAATTACTCGAAGTCAGCGGATTTCTCGAGCAAACAGGAGTGCGGATAAAAAGTATCAAAGAGAAATAGCCGGAGATGCGTTTGCGTTCAAGAATCCTTATGAAATTAAATTACCCATCTAAGAAACGTTCCGTAATATGAAGAGAGAGAAAAAACAAGTCCATCAAACTGGAGCGCGAATGAATTCGTTAGGAAACCAGTATCGCGACTTAGAACTGTACCTTGACTGGTGAAGACAAGAAATGTCAGTTCTTTCCATTTAAGTAAACACAGTGATGACAAGCAGACAGATACTTGAGCAGTTCACCTTCTGGAAGTTGGAATTCCTGCGGTTGATTTCCAGTTTGATTAGCGGTTCCTTTACCTTTTATAGCGACCTCTTGTTACATAGTAGTACTTAATTGCAAAGGGGAAATTCCTTGAGGAAAGTGTTTTGCATCGAGGAACTCCTGCGTGACCATCCCGGAGTATAAACAAAAAAGATATATATTTCTGTACGCGGAATACTCGAATTTGTGATGTTCATCTCCATATTGAACACTTTTCCTCGGTATGGAGGCCAGCTATCTATGCCGAGACCTTGTACATCGCATGACCCTCATTTTGAAGTACTAATAACGGAAGATAATAAAAATTTAAAGCGTGAAAACGGATTCGAGGTTTTATGGTGTGCGCACCTACCACGAAATAACTCTTCCGGATATTATTCGTCAAGTTATTGCGCATAACGTTCTACGCAGTGTGCTTCGTACGGAACTTAATTATAGCTACGTACGAAGGAAACATTTCCGATGTGTGGCGTAAATCTTTACTGCCTCAGACCGGTGCATCGAGATTCGCCCTTACTACTCGCAATTAGAAACAGTTACTGACGTACATCTAGGACAGGTGCTGACCTCTACGATGATAGGAGCACGAGCTCAGCTTATCGTGGCATTACGTTACGCCGTCACTTTATAAACTATACAAACAACGGAATCAATCCTTAAAGCTTCCTCCAGGGAAACGACTCTGACCGGACTGTTATTACCCACCGTTGGGTGCACTTTTATGGTGCGCTGACCGCCAATGAAGAACTTGATACTCCAGGTTTGGCTCCGTGATGTGAACACTAAACGACAATCGTTATTTGACCACCTCTGTTTCTTCCACAACAGGATTCGACCCGCAAGGGTAACACTAAGACGAGTTTGTTGCCGTAAACAGGCACACGTGAACAACGCTAGCGTGTATCTAAGACAAGGTGTTGATGACCTCATTGATGGTGGTAAATAACGTAGAAGATATTATTTACTTTCGGAGTAGTTTGTGTGCAATTTCTTGGAGAATTGAGTTTCGTAATAATTCACGACACGGATGAATGAAAAATCGTTAAGATGGGGGAAATTCGCTGCTAAAAGTAGTAAATAAATGGGCATTGCAACTTATGCAAAAAGTACGAATTGCTGGGAACATAAGCCTGAAAGAAATTGCCGAAAACAGAAATGTAAAAATATTATGAGGTTTTAAAATCCAAACTGGTAATCAATTGGGACATAATGTCACTGTGGTTGAAAATACGCAAGTTACAATGATCGATGTGGCATTCCAGGAGACATCAGAATTGAGGGAAAAGAAACAGAAAAAAAATTACAAAATATCGGGAACCTCTGGAAGAAATTGGTATAGACAGGATAAAAACTTATCAGTTGCAAAAAGTGACACTACTGGAAATATGCCACATTTTATGACGGTACCCATCCATAAATCTTAGATTCTTGGTTTAAATCCGAATCAGCGATGGACCAAAGAGTCCAATCTCAACGTCGGGTGGGCTGCGATGACCATACATGATAATAATAAAGTAGGATCGTGCCTAGTTTTATTTAAATACGGACTCGTAAGATATTCCAACAGCAGTCATCAAGCATTTGTGAGGTCCAAACAACTGCTGTTTGGGCATCGCAGATATTTGTGGTCTTACTGAGTGTTCTGTTCGTCCACATATTACTCATTTTTGGACGACGACTCCGAGAAAGTAGGCTAAATTACGAGAGCTATTTTCGGATGTAGAAAGGGTATTCAAAAGTACTTGGCATCATGGCCGACTAAGGCGTGTGCTGAGGATGCAATGCTGGATGTAATTGCAGAGGGGCGATAATACGCCAATGTTTGATATTCTTAATACTTGTTAGGACGCCAAACCCCCAAACCTACCAAAATGAAACTCTAAGCAAGCCCTGAGAGAAAGAGGTTGTTATTGTTGACTGAAAATCCCTTTACGTTGGTGTTGCGAAATTTTCCTGTTTCAATTAACTAAAGCTTTTTTGTTGTTTTGTTTTTTTACAGAGACTGACAGAAGAATGCCGCATCATTCTCCTTACAAACAACATTCAGGTAAAACCAGAACGTTGTTGATGCGCTGCCCAACCACCATGTCATTCAGGATGTTGGCAGGCCACCGCAAAGCGACACCTTTCATCACAATACCCGCGTCTTTCTCTTCCCCTCTTGAACAATAGAAAGCAAGAAACTCACAAATACCCGTCCCCTCTGCTGACAGTAATTTAGTCGTTTTTCTGTTCGCCCCACATTGAAGATCCATCTCGCCCTGCACATTTGCATTCGCTAATCGATTTTCCAACCGAAACAAAATTTCCACCTGCTCAGGTAAACAACCTCCCACATAGGTCACCGGGTCACGATAATTACGTTTTGTTCCCAGGATCGTTAATCTTGCCTTCCGTGACAGCCTCGATCTCTCTCCCCCCTCTTAGTGTTTGAATTGTGTTTCCCCGAGTCCACCTGTCCACAAACAAATTCTCCTATAAACATTTCTCTGAATGCACGTGTCATTCAGCCCCCCCCCATCACCACCCTTGATTTCACTTCAATATTCCTAAAAATTCACCTCGGTGACAGTGACTGGGTACGCTGTAAATCATCGAATCTCCATTTCCACCGTGACCGAAAATCGCTAAATACAGCCGTCGACAATTTATTAGATATAATGAGAACCCGGACTACACCAAAATAATTAGCCATAATGCGCTCATTTATCTCTCCCGAAGCACCTAGTAAAATTTATACCCACATAAAGCCCCCCCCTTCCAACGCTCCTGCTATTAATTGCTATACTCTGAATTAGGCTTGTCCATCCGTATCGTAAGGATAGAGACGTACGACCTTTGCGAAGGGGGAGAATCGAAGGGATTTTCCGGATCATTTTCCACTATTTATGGAGTGCAGAATACTTATGTAACTCGTAGCAACCTTTGTGGTTGCGATTAAATCACAGTCAGTCACCGCTGTAATGAGAAATGAGTTCAAAGACACACTTCTGTTATTAATGGGCGACATCGCGTTGATTTTATTACACGAAAGTTGTATTCCAATACAAGAAAAAGTAAGTTTGTTTCTTCTTGAATTACTCACAATGAACAGAGAGCCAATTTTAGGATGGTTAGCATATATGCATAAAGTGCCTGTTGTCTTCTGCTTGTCCGTTCGTCTGTCCGTCCGCACGTAATAACTCGACTCCTAGTGGAGGTGTTTTCATGAAATTTTATATTTAGTTTTTTTAGGACGATTTTCTGAGCCATTCCAAATTTAATTAAAAGCGGACCAAATACTTTATTTATTTTTTCATACAAATGACGTAAGTTATCGTTACATGTTTCATACGTATCCCATAGGATACATTAACTAACTTGTTTTATTTGTGATGAATATTGTTTATGGACATTTCTGTTTCCTTGTCTCAAAGACATTGCAAATGCAAACACATTACAAAGACGTTGGAAATTTTATCTGTGATATGCTCTTCTAATTTTTAATGTTTTCTATTTTATTTTTCTCGTTGGTTTTTACTAAAAAATTATTTTGGGCTTATTCGTAGCTGTTATAACTGTCAAAAAAAACTAAGTATTGCGGGAATGCCAACTGGTATAAGTACAACTGGTCTAATTTCCGAAACTCCCACTTCATAAAATTGAAGGTTTTTAAATGTAAAGGAAAATTGCTTTCACTCTCCGTGATTGATATCTTATTGATATATGATTTTCAATATAAGCTACTGAAAACTTCAATATTTTATATTGAAGTTTTTTGTTGTTTTTTTAATATACGTGAATGGTTGCTGTTAGCTGCGCAACAGTAAATTATCGTACAGCTAAAATAATATTGCCATAGAAAAAAATAAGAATAAGATTGGGGCTGTTCACCTACTAGTTTTTTGCACCGAAACCTTTCTTTGACCTTTCATTAATTGATAACGTTTGGTAATTCACGTGCTGCCATGGGGCTTTTTAGAGAAAATTATGGAAGCCGCGAAGAAGAGAATCGGATACGTAAAAGCATTGGAACCTATTAAGAGATGGTGTAATGGTTATTGAAGATCATGATGACGCTCAGAATAACACGTGAAGATGTGTCACGTTCACAGCAGACGATGCTTTCTGGCGCAAGAGATGAGCTCGCATTTGAACATACGGCATCTTTCTTTTTATATTATTTTGAGTTCCATTATGTACGTAATTTCAGAGTCCTAAAATAAACGTTTTAGTATTTTTATGCATCCATTTCTTTTCTTCCTGGCTTTTTTAATTTGATGAACAGACCTGTTGCAAAACTCACACGTTATCAGTTAGGAGAGAATCAGCAAGTAAGTGCGTAAAAACGACGTAATGGAGTAGCCATCATTATTATTATTTTGGCTTTGCAAATATCGCTTTAATTTGTGATTTTTTTTTTTTTTTTTAAACTTGTTGTTTACTTGTAGCAATGATTGAGACTCATCTGTGCAGAAGTTAGACATAGTTAATAAAGCTGATATGGTATTATTGCATATTTACTTTTCTTTTATTTTTGGTCAAACCGTTTTTAGTTTTTTTTGTTGTGCAAATTGCTTTTGCATAACAATGGCATTTTGCTTTTCTAAATGTCAAGAATCTCGAAATAAATATTTTGAACTCTGTTGCCGAATCTTAGCGATAGAGGGCGCAAACCAAGAAATTCAAAAGGTTACCTAAAAATCAAGCTGCCACGTTTATCACGTGCAATGTCTGCGTTGCAATTAGAACCACGTGCTTGTCACGTAAAACGTTGACTCGAAGTTTCCCGTGCTCAGTTATTGCGTAATGGATCATCCAGATCATCGTTGATGGTCTATTTGGGGATCTCCTTCTTCCCAAAGAAAAATGCTTTCGTGGTGGTAGTTTCTGCAGAACGAAATAAGTTGCCATTAGAAATGTTGCCAAACAGTACCTCTTCCCTCCGGGCTTTACCCCCACCCTGCCTCTCAAAACGCAGACCTCCAAGTGAGGAACACAACAAAGCAGTTTTGCCGCTAGGTGGGCCTCCATGAATGCAGGTGGCAGGTCACATTCCACAAACGAGCGGATTACCTGAATGACGACCCATAAGTGGGTCATTGTGAGTAGGTTGTTAGCCTCTGTGTGCGTAGTTTCCTACACCTAAATATAGCAATTCCCCCTGGAGAAAGTGGTGCGGGTAGTCTTTGAGTAAAAACCTATTTGAAGGGGGGAGTGGGGGGATTGTGTTGCTCAAGATGCCGACATGGTGAAACGGCACCTTGTCATTAGGCTGTTCAGGTGAACCATTCCGAAAAATCATTAGTTAACGACACCATCCATTGTCTGCATGGAATAGTTATAATTAATAGTAGTAATAATAAGAGGATGAGAGAGAAATTTTTAATATATTTGTTTAGAAAACTTACTCTATTTTGATGTTTAACCGCTTTTCAAGTTAGCTTGTATTTGACGAATAATCATTTCCATCAATGCAGTTTAACCGTCTGCAGGAGAAAAACAGAAAGAAAAAAAAACTTCAATCTGGTGCGCATGAATTTTTATGTGTTTTGCAAAGAAATTCGCAATAGTTGCTTTGCAGCTTGCTTGCATGCCGAGGTCCGGGAAGTCAAAGCTATCGTGAATTATTAATGTAGCTATTTACTTGTTTGCGCGAGAAGACTGCGCGTGTATTAAATGATAACGGTTGAAACGCGAACGAAGATGACAGTAATCCAAATAGTATTTATATAAACCCAGCAGTTTTAATACGCTATAATGCATGTTTGTCTGTTAATAAAAGTTATAAAGCGACAGAACTGCGTTTGTCTATACGTGGTTAAAGGCTCTTTGTTTAAACGTGGTTTGTATTCTTCTATTAATCTCATAAATGAAAGTGTTGACTTTTTGTATTTATTCCACTACCATTAGTGGTGACGTAAAAACCACCAGGGCCCCCTTCCCCACGAGCTTAGGGAGGAATGTCAAAAGGAAAGGAGAAAAATGAGAAAGTTAAAATACAAACAATAAATACATTATTTTGCCGAAGGACTTTTGAGTATGGAGCCAAAAGTTCAAATATTGTGTTACATTTGAATTTCTGCACGTTGTAATTTTATGCAAACGTACATTAGTTAAGCTATTTACGAAGCCTGAGGTTTTAGCCCTAAACTATACCGCAATCTAAATTACTCCACACCATCAGACACTTTCATATTGTGAATTTATACTTCGCATCTGGGCTGTCATCATTGCAACACCAGGGTACCTGCCCACCCACCGAAGAGAAGCCAACAAGCTTGGAAACGGTGCCGTCTGGGGTCTGATGGCCACTGAGTTTCCTCGAATAGGTAACAACAATCTTCTCTACTGGGGAAGCGTTGCCTATTCGTGGAATATATGATCTTTGAGTGTGAGTTGAAGGAGCAACTGTCCCTTTCTTCCTTCTACGGCATTTCCTTCCTCTACCTCTCCTACTATCACCTTCCTACATCTTTCTCTTTTCTAAGTCTAATAGGGATAGTATGAGGATAACCGAGAACTTTATCCCATACCATATTTCAAAACGGTGCTGTATGGGTGTTGGTATCCGCTGAGAATAAGTAACAATAGTCTTTTCTCCTATGGTGAAGCGTTACTTATTCGAAGTAGTGCAATATCAAGGCAACTCGTTGTGAAGGTATTCACAATATGAGATATACTTAAGAATGCCAATTTGGCTATGTACAGAAATGATGCAAATGCACTAACTTGTACAATATGATTATTTGTAAACTTCTGTGACCTACGTCACCACCAAATACGGAGGATGTGGAAAGGTCAAGGGAATGACCACCACATATTCCCGGAGCAATATGGCCTTAGTTGCTAATGCTTCTAAAAACCAAATAACAAACAACAAACAAACCTGCGACCTATGTGATCGTGCCGGATTATAAATAGAAAATATTCTCTCTCTCTCTCTCTCTCTCTCTCTCTAGATTAATAGTTATTTGAAAGAAAACAAGAATTAAGAGTCAGTTTTTGAGTTATTTAATTGTTTAAATCGAGAGCAGAAAAGTCCAACGCTGGGAGAAGGAGAAGTTTAGACAGGTTTATATTACAGAGAGAGAGATGTACATAATTTCACAGAGAGAATAGTTGTAAGTGAAATTTTTTATTCGCATACATTCATTTCCAGTCTGAAACCGTCTAAACTTGGCCACGTTGTTAAAAAGACCATAAAAGTTGTTCCCGTTTTGTTACAAAATCCAAGCCTTTTTTACGTGAAAGAACAGCGATTGTAGCCACTGCAATATCCCTGAGGGCTGCCATCAGTACAGCTCAGCAACCTCCCCCCCCTTATGCCAACATAGATAGGTCGCCGTAGCCGAGTGGTCAGCGCAAGAGTGCATAAGTATACTGTACATGCTTTAAGTGACCGGAGTTCAAGCTCGTGACTGCTAAATATGCTGCTCGGTCTTGTATTCTCTCTATCTTGTGAACTCCACTGACCGTGTGGTCCTCCCGGAGTATAAACAGACAATTTATTTATTTTATATTATCGCGCAACGCTTTGCAGGTATTCAGGCGCGAGGGCGCATAAGTACATATGCTTTGAGTGACTGGAGTTCGAACCCGTGACTGCCAAATACTGTGCTGCATCTTGTGAACTTCTCTGGTCGTTCCAGAATATAAACAGAAATTTTATTTATATATTTTAAAATGCTGGATCATTGTGGTACTCCAGCAGTTGGATTATCAGAAAATGGTCTCTGCTTGCATCACCTCCTGTTACCAGCAGGAGGGAAGTTAGCGTTCTGAAGCGGATTGTTGTCAGAGTTTAATGATGGCATCACCGTTTCGAATCCAAGGCAAAGATAATGAGCTTGTAATGGAAACATCTGTTCTCCTTTGATATGGAAGGTTTATCCAGCTCCTATAAAAACCTTGCTTAGTTTTCACCAAGGACTGTTATTCATTGGTATACCAATGAGTAACAGTCTTCAGTGCTACTGAAAAAGATTGCATTTGCAGCAGGTAACAAAATCCAGGCCTGCTGGGTGCTGACTACGTTATTGAATAACAAAACGCCCATCCATACTTCAAGAGTTGATATACCCCTGTCCCGTTTAAACCTCTCTTGGAACGATGTCGCTGCTATAATCTTAAGTTCCGTTAAAGAATAGTCGCATGAAATCTACGCCATTAAAGATTCAGTAGTACAACTTTGAGCGAACGTTTTAACACTAGTTTTGATTTTATGTAATCTCTTGCAACAGAAAGTAAAATTTTCTCGTTTTCTTTGCTTCATTTGAAGAACTCTTTTATAAAAAGAAAGACTGAGCGATTCCAAGCGGAGAACTCTGATCTTGTCTGTTATTGTAAGCAAGTGTATCTCTCACATTGTGAGGACTAAAATTCATGTTGTTTGGCAGGAAAGTCGCTACCAAACAACGTGTAGCTAGCTAGACTTTTGTAAAGTAACTCTGAAATACTGTACGTATAATAATGTTAATAATAAAATAAAAAATTAATTTCTGGAAGATTTTTATACACACAGGCAGGTATCTGAGGCAGTTCTACGTAAGAATGGGCTGTGGTATAACACTGTGTCCACGCGTATACAGCCTTGAATGCGTGGTAGCCCAGCTGTAAATATATAAACTCAGTAATTAGGTCTTACAGCCTGCAATCTTAGATTAAATGACTTAGAGCTTCTTTATTTTTCCTTATGTTGGGGATCGCGGGTTAGAACGAAGGTACCTGAAACATTACGACAGTACTAAGGAAAACATGGGATAAAACCTCGCCTGCAATAAAGATTTTATGTCACAGTGCAACTGCGGGTTTTACTTTTTTCCTAATAGACCAATACTTCGATGACACGTAATTTGAAAATGTAATATGAAACTAAGATGGCTGAAAATACAGGCTCCTAATTACCCGTATAAAATGGTCACTTGAACAGAAAATGCCACATCAAACAAGTGGGTCACAGTTGTGATTCGGGCCCTTTTCTCTCTCTCTCTCTCTCTTGTGTTCCATGCTTAGGTAATACAGTGAGTTGCCACTTTATTAGGTGGACCTCCCGTTTTCATGAAATGGACTGCTCTCCTCCAATAACGGCTTCACATGTTCCTACCACTCGATATAAAAGGAGGTGGACAGATAAGCTTGGATTTTATATGTATATAGCATCCCGGTATAGTATACATACGCAATTTACAGACATTATATACAAAATATTGGTATCCCAAAAGTCAGTGCGTATTTTGGTGAAACAGTGTGATTTTCTAATAAATTTCATTACGACGAGTATATTTATTCTTTTTTACATAAAACATAAGCATTTGTAATGTGTTAGAGATGTTATTATAATTTTTATTAAATTTTTAATGTTTTCGTTTCAGACCCATAATTCATGATGAATGTTCAAGAGCGAATTTTTGTTGTAACATCCCGCATCAAAGGAATGAAGTTTTGTGAAATTAGGGAAAGATTTTCAAGGAGATTTCATAGCGTGGTCCATTATGCTATTATTTTGGATTTGATCGACAAGTTCTGCACACACTGCTGCTCCACGTGGAGACTTCTTCATGCAGGTCATGCAACAGTTGGATGTGGCAGGGCTTTTTCATCAGTTTCGAACGCAAAAATCTGTGAACTGATGTCGTGGGTATGCTCAGTCTTCGAAATCCCCCCCCCCAACTGATAATTTTGGGTCCTCTTCGAACATTTCTCGAATTGATTCAATGCTTTCACGTGCTGTCCTTGGGCGTCCACAGCTCTCCTCGTCACGCACAGACCCAGTTCTTTTAAACTTATTCACCAGTGCACGAATCGCATTGGCTGTAGGACTGGAACTATGAAATCTCCTTAAATCTTTCCCTAATTTCACAAAACTTCATTCCTTTGATGCGGGATGTTACAACAAACATTCGCTCTTGAACATTCATCATGAATTATGGGTCTCAAAAGAAAACGTTAAAAAATTAATAAAAATTATAATAACATCTCTAACACATTACAAATGCTTATGTTTTATGTAAAAAAAGAATAACTATACTTGTCGTAATGAAATTTATTTGAAAATCACACTGTTTCACCAAAGTACGCAGTGACTTTTGGGACACCCTGTATGTATACAGCGCAATATTGTCTAAGTTGCTGATACGCCTAAAACCATACAACAGCCA
This sequence comes from Mastigoproctus giganteus, assembly GCF_048544385.1. NCBI lineage: Eukaryota > Metazoa > Arthropoda > Arachnida > Uropygi > Thelyphonidae > Mastigoproctus > Mastigoproctus giganteus. Next base: position 156,167,386 of record NC_143575.1, read on the forward strand.
TATAAACCGAAATACATTGTACTAATCTCGTTGTATGTGTCAGCGATTTGGTCATTCCAGCTACATATCAAAACAAATTTATAGGTCTCGGATACTGGCTCTTCAGGTGGATGACAAGGGTAACATGCATGCTCCTCACCATCTATAGAGCAGTACTCGCTGTGAACTTGGACATCATCAAAGAACATCTAATATACTTGCACAGCCCCACACAGGGTGAATTGATGGTCGTAGTCTTGAGATCATCATCTTTCTAGTCCATGAATAGCTGGAAGAAATCAAACCAATCCTCGTCTGCCACTCCTCTAGGTTCTCAACTGCCTGACTAAAATACCGAACATGATCCCTAAGAACACAATAGAGTTCTTCAGTGTACTGGGCACAGAGATACAGGAAAAGTCTGTGACGAGAAATTATCTGATTTTAAGAGAAACATGTCCAGTGATCAATTTCTGACAAGTGGTTGCCAGAAATTGGGGGCTCCCCACTCTTTCCTGTGAAGAAATTTCTGTGTCAGGAAGGAGGTCGTTCTGGAATACTGGAAAATACACATCTAATGGGAAGTCAACAAGGGCATTGATTTTAGAATATTTATTATCAGCAAGTATATTTATATTTGAATAAAGAACAGTTTCTTCCCTACCACACTAGACATCCTTAAATTTATTATTTTTTATTCACGTTTTTAAACCTTTAACACTGTTAACAGTACATTGGCTATTATAGGCCATGCGTGACAATAATGAAGCTTTATTTATTTATTTACTTCTTAGGTTATTTGTACATACTGTACAGTTTACATTTCTGTGTTATTTTTACATTTTTATGTATTCGTCTACTCATAACGCTGCTTGAAGTATTATCTATCTCTGTATACATATATACCTCGTGTAGGATAGTTTAAGCATTGAAATGTCATATTTCGCTGTGCACCTTCTACCCAGATGGCCGTATAGAAGTGAAACTACTCGTGAATTCTGGTAATAAAAGGATATTACATATGTACGTAATATTGCATAAATCCATGAACCCAGGTGTCAACAATGCACACTGTTGTCTGCTATAAATGGTATGGCTATAAAATCGTGTTGCACATTGAGTTCCCTGATAAAAGTCGCACAAAATATGGCTGCCACTTGTTATCTAGAAATTGTTTTCGACCTGGAGCATCCCTTCATGGTTGTAGCGTATCCAACTGCGAATGGGTTCTTCGAATAGAACAATTCTCCAATGTCGCAAGGCCGAAATTATACAGAACCAGTTCCAGGAACATGAGAACGAATTCAGCCTGCTGCGGTGGCCTTCCCAGTTACAAGATCTCAATCCAATTGCGCACCTGTAGGATGAGGTGGAACGAACTCTTAGGAGTAGAGATCCGCAGCCATCCAATTTGTAATAACTGTGGGAAACATTTTGAGTCATCACGGACCAACATCCCTTTGGCGTATTTTCGTCACCTCGTTGAGTCCATACCACGAATCCGAGCTGTTCTGATTATTAAATGTGAACCCACTGGCTATTAGTTAGATGTACCTAATAAAGCAGCCAGTAAATGTATTATAAACTAAATAATCTGAACCATCGCCGATTAAAAATAACAACTTTAAAAATATCCCCGCCATTAAGGCATTAATTTTTAAAATTTATTATTATTTTCATTATTTTTATTTTGAATACGCTCGAGAATTCCAGCATCTCATATCTGGAAAGTTCAACTATAAGGAAAAATAAATATAATAACGCTGGGGCTCATTGGCTTCCATGTCAAAGAAACAAACATCCATTTATTAGGTGAGTGCAGTGGTCTGTTTCTCTATATTCTGACTTTATTTGGTTCTTGGACGAGATCATGCAGAGCTGTAAGTCTGCTAAGTTGCTTCCTGAGAAACGATGTCTCCAGCGATCCTTATTTTCTGATAGCTCGCAGATATGAATACGACATAATCTGTAGATGCTGGGGCTTTCAAACACAGACAGGAGAACACGGAATAAATGAAAGTCCGTTAGGTTCGAGCGGATCAGCAGTGCAGTTCATCTTATGAGGCAACAGACTCTTCCCTTCCATTTCCTGTTATACACCAAGCTACAATAGTGGAAAGAATGTCCACTCTGGTCACGTACTGACACTTCCTTCTTCCCGCCCACCCTTGAAATTGGCTAGCCACAGATCCCCCTGCCTTAATCGTGAAGGGAGGGGGGGGGGATAAAGAGAGTTATCAATCAACTTCTTGGGGGATCTGGAAATCCAATCAATACTCCCTGTTCTTCATCCTGCTGCTGTATGTTATCAAACTCCAGTTGTTCGAAGAAGAAGAAAAAAGTTATTAAGGAGGACTTTCTACACGCTCTAAAATATGTACTTATACATCCCCGATATTCTGAATGCGGTCCACGCGTCCTCAAAACTTTTCCATTTTTTGGTATATTTTGTGTTCGCTGATTCAAGTCGTTGAATAATTTTGCCACAGAGTATAGCTCAACAAGCACCGTTATGTACGGAACAGTGAGGGGTGCTAAAAAGGCGCGTGACCGTACTGTTAACTGGGATTGTACTAAAGTGGATTTTTCGCCCTTAAAGAACGTCGCGATTCTTTCCTGTGTGGCGAGTCTTAAGCTGCTTTAAGTTAATGCCATCAGTGCACATTGTGTGCAAATGTACTCGGATGAAAAAATCTGGCAGTGATGCAATGTTAATACGAATGGAGCAATTTCGGAATACTCAGAAATCCAACCACCTCTTTTTTTATTGAAGACCAGTCCTTTCATTGACATTAAAATTAAGAAAACAAATCTGGTGGATAGGTTGCTGATATGACAGAAGATCGGTGCGCAGAACTTGGATAGATTGAATTGAAAAGGTTGGTTGGAGGAGAGAGGGGGGAAGCGAAGAGAAACATTGTCGAGTTTTCAATCTCCTTTCTCTTAATATTCCTATAAACTGATCCGACACCTGTAAAAAATCAAGAATCAAAAGAAATTTAAATGTTTCCAGTTTAAAGCGTCATGGACTCTACCTGTGTTCGATAAAATATAACTTACTGCTCAACTAATAGCAAACGAGGCTAAAAGATAGGGAAAAAAATGATCCAAGACAGTCAAAAGACGCTTCGTTGACATTCAACTATCGTATGCACGTAACAACGTCATTTTACTGTCAGGCCTGCGTAAGTGCTGAATAGGGAAATCAACAGTGGAGCAGCCTGCAGCGAAAGGTTGGCTTGTTTTCTTAATATGTAAATCCGTGTTGCTCTTTATCCCTTTCAAAAAAGATGCAAAAATGCGGGTCTGCTTATCAATATTCTGTTCTACTGGAGGAGTATGTTTTCCCACTCTCACCCCGTAACGATAACTCTCCCTTCCCATCTAGGCTTAGTCATTTTCCAACTCGGAATCATAAACAGAGTTGTGCCAAGGGAAGCGGAGTAATGCTAAGTCCAAAGGGCTCAATATATTGACCAGCGGGGGAATGAAAGGGGAAGGAACTAATGACATTCAACAAAGCGACCTTCCTGTCTACAGTGGAGCATTCACCTCTACTCTCTTTCATCCGTCGGACTCTGCATCAGTCGTATCGTCAAGCAGATAAACAGTCCCTGCTCTTATTTACAGACAACAGGAGCGATCTCCCCCCTCGGACAGAAAAAGGGGTGCGAAGTCGACAGCGATCTAATTGACTACGTCAGGAAGTGTGGGGAGGAAGTTCCAACACTGGAAGTGCCCACAGGGACCTACCACAACTGAACGATGGAAAGAATTCATTCCATTTCAGTGCAGTAAGTGAACAACTGCTTACTCAGAATGCCGGATGACGTTAATCATCAAACAGATCATGCGACACAAGGGATAATAAAAGCATTGGACGGCATCGATGGAATCCAACAAAAAGTGTCATTTAAAGGAACAGTGCGACATTCGGCCAGATTAATATGAAGATGGAAATTAATGAACTCGATTCTGCGACTATGATGTGGGGACACGCGATTTCGCCATGATTAAAGTTTGGGTAGCTTCCCTAATAGAAGATAGGCAGGTTTTTTTTTTTTTTTTTTTTACCTTTCAAAAGCATTCAGAAATCATTTGAGATGAAGTAATCGGTCTAATACTGAGTAAAGAAGGCACGATACCAATATTAAGATGATCATTAAGGACAGAGGAAATGTCTCCGCCGAGAACAATCCTTTGGAATGCAAATACGCATCCGAAATTTAAGCTCGTAATGACGAGAAAGAGTGAAAAACGAAGCAGTAGAGAAAACTTCAGGCAGTTGTTATTTGATTTTTCTCCAATACAACTGAGACTAACGAGCATCAGTATATTGTGTCTGAAAATTTTGTGTACAATTCGAATTTACGAGGATAGGAAAACAATGCAGCCCTCGTCACCAGAGATTTACTAACTCAACCACGGTATGAATAAAGTCCAAAAATCTGGTCTAATCTGGTCCTGTTGACCGGATTCGAACCTTATGCACACGGTGTGGAAGGCAATGTGCTACGAGTCAGAATCATTCTTACTGGAATTACTGGCAACGTGTAATTATGAAAATCGTTGAAAAGTGGATCGGTGCGCGCATCAAAAGATCTAATACAGTAGTAAATATTTGTATTGACGATTTATTGTAAACTCTACTGACTTGGTTGTCGTGCCGGAGTATAAACAGAAAATTTAGTGTCATTCCCACAATTGAAAAGATGAAATGCGGGGCTCCAAGGCCACCTCAAGAAACATCTGTCATCATTGGCAACAAAAATAATGGTACGAACAAAAAGTGGAAGATGTTCGACAAGATCAAAGTAGGTCGTTCCGAAAGTTGAAAAACTGTGAAACTGCCACGATATGTACTTAGTTTATGAATTCAAAACAAGTGGGGTGGAATAAAACCTGAAAAAAATCTGGATTGTACGATATTCAACTTTTCTGATGAAAATTATAGATTCCAGTCCACAATTGCAATAGTTGCGATCTCAGATTCATAATTTTTTGAAGACAAAAGAAAAGGAAACAGCGAAGGTCTATTTCCTAATAAGCTTAAGAAATAATTACCTTTTAAGGAGACTAAAAATTTCCTTTTTAGAAAATCCAGTCAACGGTTAATAGTTTTGGCGTAATTTTTAAATGATTTATTTCTCTTTAACTTCATTATATGAACACAAGTACAATTAACATTTGTACATGCATTCATACAACAGATACAGAGTTCAGTAATATTGTGCAGGCATGTCCTATTAAAGAAATCAATTTTAAATTGGGGGATAAGAATTCGTTTATTCTAGGGATTTTTGCTCTTGTAAATTGCCTTACTTTGATAGAGAAATTAATTCTTTAAAAATAAAGAGAACTCCTGGATATCTCTTCCAGTTTTTACGCGCAGCAGGTTGTAACTTTTGCAAAGCATGTGATAATCGCGTCTATGAAAGGCAATACTATTTTTGAAACTTAAATATTTTATAAATCTATAAAAATGTAAACTAACGTCAAGACATTTACTTGCCTCGTGATCACAATCAACCGCCTCTATCTTCAAACGAATTGCTCCTAGTTTGAATGTGTCATTGAATAAATTAATCCAATGGTATCTTTTGACCTCTCATTATTTCACTTAAAGCTATTATTCTAAGTTTATTGATATAAATTGCTGTCATGATCTAATTCATAAACGCATTAGCTAATTTTGGACCTGTAATCCGTAGCAAATATAACGTGGCCAACCTACCACGACCACAGATCAATTAAATCTCGTATACTCTATTTTTTCTGTTTAATGGCCCGAATTTTCTTTTATAAAACGATTGCCCATTCTATTTATTGGTTTAAAACCAACATCAAGCTTTGATTTTCCCCCTCTCCTTTTTATTACCCCATACCCCCAATATTTCTTATATAAAGGATGTTGATATTAACAGTACTCGTATATCCTTTCTGCTCTCATTGCCGTTGGCTACCATTTTGTTATTTCACGTGCAGCTCTGTTAATTAATCTCTTGAAGTAGCCAATTTGGATAGTTTAAGCAAAATCTTTTCAGTTAATTTTCTACACGTACTGTTTTTATCTTTATGCCTGATGATTCTTCCATTTTCATTTTAGCACTGTCTGTTTTAGGAATTGAACCGATTCAAATATTTTTTCCTGTCATCGGAACATCGGTGTTAGCAAGTCTATTCAGTGATTTAGCCAGGTGCCCCTGTGATGGTAGCATGCCTTCAGGACTCTTGTACTTCACTGAGCAGCTTACGTGCATGTCTTCGTGGAACCTAAATTTATGAAAACGAATTTTAAAATTGACAGCCTAATACGTATCTATTTATAACTCCTGCCTAAAGTGTCTTCCATTTCTTGGCAGTTTATAGGTCCCTGTTTAACTTCCGGTAGTATTTCGATAATCATCTGTTAGCTCTCCTATCAATAGCCAAATAATCTTCCGTCCACTGCATTATTTTGTTACTTATCAGATGATTGATTCTCTTCATCTGCTACTTACGTGCACCCCTTCTGGAACACTTTCGTGGGCAATGTTGTCATCAAGATTTCTAACAGGGCAATGCTGCCTGCAAATTGTGTTAGCTTTCCCATCTGAATTTTCAACTACGGTTACTCGTCTCAACTTTAATCTATTTATTGTGTAATTAAAACTGGCTGTAGGATGTTTTCAGTGGGAGGATTAGTTACGGGGATCATTATGGACAGCTAACTGATGTTAATCTAACCTGCCTTGCACGGGATCATCATGCGATGGGAGCAGGAAATGAAGGAACAAGTAAGTTTCTGTCTGAGCATTAGATAAACGAGATTAATGATCTTAGGATGACCAAGGAAAATGTGACCGTGAGAAAGGAGGAGAATACTTTCTTAGGGTTATAAATGGATTATGATAAATAAATAAGTGTAGCAAATAGAGTGAACGACTGCGAAGGCCGGAGGATAAAGACGGATATAGCAACAGGGAATAAAGTGAAACAGTTGTAACGTTTTTATTATCCGATTATCAAGTTGTGTTCCGCAGTAGTTGAAAGTACAGTAATACGATTTCAAAACGGTTTACTTTCCTGCTTACTGAACGGGAGCAATATGGCCTTAGTTGCTAATGCTCCTAAAAACCAAATAACAAACAGCTTACTGAACACACCATAATATGACGCGCGACATCGAAACTGCCATTAAAAATAAAATTTGATGCGTCCTATAAGAAGGCCCATTTTTCTGCAATCTTTACTAGACAGTACTTTTACTTAAGGTACGCCGATGGCGTAGAGAGGTTTATCTCAAACAAAAAAGCAACAGTGTTTTTAATATTGAATTAGAACTAAGTGACATTTTAGAATTCCTAAAACGAGTCTTTGCATGGAACCTGCAGTACTTTAACTAACGTCGTATTGCTTGTCCAATATTTTTAATTAAAATTTTTAAAATTAGAATTAAGTTTCTCGCGTTTTCGTAGTGCATAAGTTGCAAGTAAAAATACTCACGTGCAGAAAATTGTAGTTCAGTGTTTAAGTTAGTTCAATGTTTCCAGAAACATAGAGGGGTAGGTGTCTCCCCCCCCTCAATCTATTCATTCCGACACCCCTTGGTCTTTTTGTATTTCTTCAGTAAACTTACATTTATTTTCCCAAAATACACCTGAAAGTTTGCATCGTGCATTAAGAATTCGGCTTCGAGGGTCAGTATGGGTTTTGGGGAAAACAGGCTCGTTGGGCTGGAAATTGCAGTTTTGTCGGATTAGGCGATTTGCATAAATTATTTTATACAGTTTTGTCCAGGTCAATTCGGCAGGTGATATTTTAGATATACAGTTCCGTCCGGATTAGGGAAATCCCCTCGAAAAACAGGTATTGTGGTTGTTGGGTTTTAGGAACATCGGCAACTAAGCCCATGTTGCTTCGTGATTATTGCCTATAAATTGCGCGTAGTCTGAGGTAACCATCTAAACTGTTTAGTTGAAATAATATTATTGAAATTTTGCGTCAGAAACAGTAGTGGACAGACACTAATAATATTGTTATTTTATATTATGATAAGATTAAGTAATACTAGTAGTGTTTTTGTTTTGTATTTCCACACTGATTTGTCTGTTTTTCTGTATGAAAACCCAATTTCCACGCAACCTATTAATTCGGCCACGGTGAGAGAAGGGAAAAACAAACAAACAGAAAACATAGTCCTATTTTTGACGGGAATCGAATCCTTTTTCAAGCCGGTACTAAGTGTTATAGGCTATAATACATTTCATATACAGGATGTTTCAAAAATGATGGTCAATAATTTAAAGGTGAAAAGTACAAACCAAAATAAGCAAAAAAAAGTCCCAGTGAGCACCTGGCCGCAAATGAACCGTTTTGGAGATAATGCACATTTTCTCTTAAGATCCGCCATTGATTATGGGAGCACTAGTTTAGCAGAAAGCTGTGAATCCTTTGCTAAGGGTGGTTTTATTAAACATAAGATAATACATTTTTAATTTTTGGTTTCAGCACCACAGGATTTTACAGGTTACATGTTAGAGAATGTTACAAAAGGTATTCAAAATGCTGTCCTTGCATCCGTACGCAGCTTTGTAGTTATTTCTGCATTGAGTTGCGAATCCTCTCAGGCATTCCTGGGTCATTTCTGATTTGCTGAAAGGCTCCTTCAACTTGTTAATATCAGACGGGTACAAAGGTTAATATCAGAAGGGTACAAAGTTTAAATGATCCCAGATACAAAAATCCATATGATTGAAATCTGGTGATCTGGGAGGCCACATTACAGGCCCACCTCTACCTATACACCGTTAACCATACCTTCTAGTTAGATCATCATCATCATCAGCCATTTTCAATCCACTGCAGGATGAAGGCCTCTCCAGCAACTTTCCAGTTCCTTCTGTTTTGAGCACTGGCCATCCATTTACTACTCAAAAACTCATGAATTTCATCTATCCATCTCCGCCTTTGTCTTCCAGGTTTTCTTCTAGCTCCTCTTGGGTACCATTCTGTTATTTTCTTAGTCCATCTGTCATCATGTCTTCGAGCTATGTGTCCTGCCCAAGACCATTTTAGTTCTTTAGTTTTGATAAGAATGTCCTTTACTTGAGTTTGCTGCCTAATCCATGTGTTTCTCTTCTTATCTAACAGTCTGATTTCCAATATAATTCGTTCCATTCTTCGCTGTGTAGTTCTTAGCTTCTCTTCCATTCTTTTGGTGAGTGCCCAAGTTTCACTTCCATAAGTCATGGTGGGGAGTATACATTGATTCATTATTTTACGTTTCAGACAAACTGGGATATTGCTCTTCAGTATGTGACTATATTTCCTAGTTAGATACCGAGTCACAACTCGAGCAAAATGTGCCGGTGCACCATCATGCATAAACCACATGTTCTGGCGTTGCTGAAGTGGAACATTATCAGCATCAAGGAGGTCTGGAAGAACATTCTGCAGGAACTGAAGGTATAGCTCTCCTGTTTGGCAGAAAGTGTGGTCTAATTAGACTGTCTCCTAGTAGTCCTGCCCAGACATTCAACGAGAAACGTCGCTGATGTCGTGACTCATGAATTGCATAAGGATTTTCGTCGGACCAAACGTGACAGTTATGAAAATTTAAAGTACCATCACGAGTAAACTCAGCTTCGTCAGTGAACAAAATGTTGTTTAAAAATTGGGGGTTGAGGACACACTGTTGTTGCATCCACTGGCAGAAGTTCACTCTGGGAGGGTAGTCTGTATTGCTGAGACCTTGTACACGGTGGATATGGTAAGGGTACAGTAATTGGAGTTGTAAAACGCCACACACTGCTATGACTCAGCACACGCTTTTGCAGAGCAATCCTCTTTGTTGAAATTTCTGGATTTTGTTCTGTTCTTTCTAACATCCTTTCCTCAACATCAAGTGTTATGCTTCAGGGCATGCCTGCTCGTACTCCATGTGGAAAGCGCCCATGTTCTCTAAGACGTTGATGTACCTGATGAATGAGCGCCTGTTGGGCTGCCTTTTGCGGGGAAACGCTTCTTGGTATAAACGTGCAGCCTCGAGTGCACTGCCGTTGGCTTTACCATACATACATGAAGTGCATGTCCGCATACTCGTTGCTGTAACCTCTTTCCATGTTGACTACTTCGAAAAGTACTAATATGCCTGCTACGTCTCAAAGCAATTGAGAGAGGGGAAAAGGAGAGAATGAGCATAACCTAACCTAAACAAACAAGTCAGTGGTGGATCCCAACTCGGTACAGTTCACCTTGTCAGTGATGAATTCCAACTAGAAATGTGCAATATCTCGAAAGCGATTCACTTAAGGACCCATGTTTACTAGGCTTTTTTGCATATTGTAGTCTGTACAATTCAAATTATTGACCATCACTTTTGAAACACCCTATATAGAGTATATATAATTCTAAAATACCAGAAAAGTATAATCATGATTACTGCCAATGTAGTAATAAAATCTTCCCTACAATACAAACAAATACTGCATATGCGTAGGTTACAGGAATGCATTCATTACAGCGATTCAAATTACAAAAATATATATATTTCAAAATATTTGCAAGTACCTATTTCTCTGATTATAAAATTTATTTAAAAGAATCTCCATTATGATTTTCTTTTCAACTTTCCTTCTCGAATGTTAGTAGAATTAAATTGGCCATTCGTTGATGACAGATTGACAGTCTGTGGACAATTTATTCTGATTAAAACAGATTGTGGATTTGCATGCAGCAGCACCGCGGCCTCCCGAGTGATTTATAATGTTTAGTTCCACAGAAGTTTAGAAATATTTACAAAGAGAAATGAGAACAGTTAGCTGTTCTCTACATCATATTACTAATCCATCTTTTTACAATTAGTATTGTAGTATAGTGAAACGCAAGGCACGCACGCGCGTCCGTCTCTGCACCCCGGGCGATATTGTGGTCCGTCGGGCTTAGGGGTGGCACAGATTTTTTTCCGTCCCCTTAAGCAGGACGCCGGAGGAGGGGGATTAAGATCAGAACTGTTAATAAGCATTTTCAAATATGAAAATTATGTTATATAACTTTTTCAAAATATTAATAATGTTATTACAAGTGTGTGTCATTCGAATGTTGATTAAAAAACAAAAAAAACTTAGCTTTTGTTACGCTTAGCGTATTTTAACCTATTACAGTCATCCAATCGTGCAGTGAACATGTATGATGTAGTACAATAAATGATAGGCGTTGGCCATCTTATTTTTTAATTGGTTTATATATTTATTACTATTCTAAGCAAATTAGGCGCGTTAAGTATTACTTGTACACGCCACTTGTGCAGATTAAGCGTTACTGAAATGGAATTCTTACTGTAATTTAAAAATGTATTCAAAACAGCCTTTATATTAAGCTATATGATCATTATCATATCACTCACGCAGTAAAAATAACTTTTATAGTCCTAATGAATCAATGTCCAAGATATACGCAATATGCCAATCACATCATTCGCCTGCATTGATTTTTGCTCCTTATCCTTTGACTTAATTACTTTGATGTATCAGTGCCTTTCGATCTCAAAATGTTGCGATATTTGCCAAACGTTCTTAATGAATGTTTTCCTGGTTTTTAAGGGCTCCCTTTATCATCGAAAATGTTCCTCTAAACTGTCATTGAAGAAACGAACGACAAAATACCACTGCCATAATGGGCGTTTTAATATTAGTGCGCTTCCCCGTATTTCCGTGTGTGTAGTTGGAGGAACTCAACGTTCCCGTGGCATCACATTATCTTTTACTCCCTCCCGGATTTTTTTAACTGAAAATTACTACTTAAAGAAAGAAGACTCGACGTTGTTGTGTTTTCAGTAATCTTCTCAGCAGGGAGGACAAAACAGTCCTCCCGGCAAGGAGGACATTGCTGAAATATAATATGAATATATTTGAAAGAATTACTGAAGAATGAAATGGAAAACGTGGCCAAAATATGTTTTTCGCTCATCGATTCGAGATGGTAGAAAGTGATTATATTGCCACGAAGTCAACAACAGGATATGGAATGCATAAAATTGAATTGTTTACCTGGATAGACCCTGTCAGAATACAACAGCTTTTCATTGTCAAGTCATAACCTTTAAATGCAAATCGCAGCAGAATTAATTAATTTATATAATCGTGGATAGGCATTGTATCATTTGGCTTCCTTCGTTTACGTGCATTATTTCCAAAGGAAAAAGTCTACGTACAACTTGAGCCCTCCGAAGTCTTCAGCAGGCAACTTCATCCTTCGTTATCGATTAATAAGATTCATGAAATTTAACTACCGTACCAACAAAACAACTGAGTAATTAGCTGTTATTGAAGGAGGGGTGGAGGGGGAAAGAAGGATTAGCATATCTACGTCCAAACACAATTTCCCATGTGTGTCGTGTTTACCAAGTTCAAGAGATGGGGCAATACAGCGTGGTAAAACTTAATTTCCATCTGTTAAGATGCACAATGGCACGCCCTAATGACACGTCTACCGTGGTTTGGAGCTAAGAATGTTTACATTAAAATTAGGGATGCTGTTGCTGTCGCAGAGAATCAGTAGGAGATGATAATATGGATCTGGCATCCGATGATGGTTCTATTTTTGTGATATCTGCTGATCGCACGTGTCAGATAATGCGTGAAAATATTGTTCTTTTGACCCGACTAAAACTGCGGTGCACAAGAAGCGAGACCCAGCAGGAAGCCAAGAGCCATTCACCACATCCATCTACTCAAGTGCAAATCAATATCTACAAACACAAGGAGGGGTAGGAGATCGGAGATAGATTTAATTAGCGTCTCTAATAACCTCCCCAGGCTCTCTATTCTTCATACGGAAGCTGCCGCATGGATTAGAAGGGTCGGATGTCGCTCTCAGTGGGGTAGACGCTAAGTTGCCATGATTAAGGGAATATCCCAGTACCCCAGGAAGACTGAAAGGATGAATAGAGTGAAGAAAGGCGATCGTAAATTCTCGCTCCCTAATCAGAAGTTATGCGGAAGCCCCCACCCCCCCTCCCGCAGTTAAGATTTTAGGTTTATAGATTTAGGATTTCTAGACAATTTGATTTCGTTTGGGTGGGGAAGAGAAAACGAAAAAAACAAAACAAAAACAAAACTGAATAAAATGTGTGTAATCGGGCAAAAACCTTCCCCTGCCTGTTGATGAATAAATGACATGATTAATGCAATCCTTTTCGAGTTTTTTTGTTTTGTTTTTATCGCTTCGCTCGCGGAAAGGTAGCCCGAACAATATGAATCCCCAAAAATTACAGGCCAAAAATAGTACATTCGGATTGAAGTCAAATCATTCTGCATCATTCAGATCTGTGAGGGTTTATTACAAGGAATATTTCCAATTATCATCGAATTCCAAATTTGGCTTTTATGATAATTGGAATGATTTGACTGATGTAATGGCTGACTGACGTAATTTTTTTGGCCTTCTTCCATCAGTTATTGGCAGCTTTAGAGACCGTCACAATAGTTGTGATCGCATAGTACGATCTGTGGGGAATCCTTGATAAGGGCAGCCATTGGAGGAAAATTGAGGAAATTTCCCGAAGGTCGGAGGGCCCAAGCTGAGTGGAAAAATGGCCCGTTGAAAACAAAATCTAACAATAAACCTTTGGTGTGGAGGAGGGGGTAAACATGGATTTGTAGCTGGATCCATACATCTACACGAGGAGCCATAAATTCCTCGTAACCTCGAAACTTCCATTCAGTACGAAGGTTCGTTTGAAGCGTACGTGTTAGTTGTGTTGATGAAACACTGCATGAAGCCTTGCGTTGCAGCAAGGTGCTATCGTCCTCCAAGTTTTCACTAATGGTTGGCGGGCATAGTTGTTTATGTTAGTATAAAGTAGCTCAAGCCAATGATTTTTATTACTTCTGCGAAAATGTGTGTTCTCAAGGTCGGTTTATCTGTTTATTAGAGTGACAAATTGAAATTTTCCTGTTGTAGAACTCTGTCTCCAGTTGAGACCGGCTGAACATTTGAATCAGAAAGTATGGAAATAATGATTGATAGTTTACCGCTTACCCAACGTAAAAATTTTCAAAAGCAGTTTTTCTAAAAACCATAAACCTCTCGATACTAAAGTAAATAGATAGTTAGAAATATAAGAAATCGAATACTTCATAAACAGGAAGCTAAAAGCGCCTACCAGACCGAAAATTTTGGAAGGACCATGTTGGTACATTCAGTAATTAAAAAGGCCCCTGTTGGATTTCAAAATAACATGAAAGGCGACTCAGGGGGGGAAAAAAGCAAGTCACCCTAGGTCATCAAATGTCATCGGCACATTTCTTCACGTTGCCAGCAGGGGGTTATGTTGCAGACTTTCCTCACTCTTTGTTCTAAACTTCCAGACCATGTCAAGGCCGGATTATACACTTTCTGCTCTGCTAGCAATGCAATGGTGGCGGAGGTCTGCCATTAACGCGAGTATGGTTCGGGGTCATAGAAGATTTGGTGTGTTGAAATTAAGGAATGCCGGGAAACAGAAACAGTATTACTGATTAGCGATAATATGCGTATGGCCCAAAGGAAGATTGAATTTTTTAAGAATCATACCTGTGTTTAGAAAGGTGCACGAAAATCGAAGTATATAAAAATTATAAGTAAATAAGCCGCCGCTAATAAATAAATAGAAATTATTCAAAACCTGAATTACAGATAATTTAAGTGTCGAGAAACAAGTCACGCTATGAATTATTCATTTTACCGAATAACCCTACCTTCTGCCACGAAGAATTTTTCATATCTTTGTCTATAAAAATTCTACGAGTTTTGTTGTCATAGTGGAACGGGGGAGGGGGGGGAGATTGACTAGCCCGGGCGGCTAGGTGACGATTGTTAAAGGCCCTAAAAACAGAATCGCTGTTCCGAGGTCTGTTGAGACCCTGGAATAACCGCTACACAGCAGTTTGGTAAATCCGGCGTTGACTATGACTAGCGGATGTGCATTATCTAAGAAGAATAGCCCACGGGAAAAAAAAAAAAAACAACATGGTAACAATTGACAGCCAATTCACACCGAAAAGATACTACACATGACCCACACACTTCTAAATCTCTGGCTCTGACAGGGTGCTGTCACCGATACATAGAACATTCGTGGAGATGGGAGAAATCCCAGGAGCCGTTAGACCCTCAACATACCTCATACCGAAAAGATACTCTATTGAGGCGGTACCAAATGCCTTCACTAGCAGGTTCATTGGCCGTCTAATTTTTGTCCCACCCATTAATCTCGGGCGTTAAGGGAAGAGAACATTCAGCAAAAGCTGGATCCATTGTGCAACTCCCAAAAGCGTGTCTGTATGTCGTGCGTGTATTGTGTGATGGCTTTGCCTGTTGCTGTATTCAAAATCTCGTTTTCGGGAAAGCGCGGAGGAAATTCCACTCGTGATCGAGTTAAATAAAATAAATTTTCTGTTTGTACTCGAGGACGACCATTAAAGTCAGAGAAGTTTACAAGATGGAAATGCAAGTACAACACCGTATTTAGTGGTCACGTGGACTCACATATGAGATCAACTCAAATGCATTACTGTACTCCCTCGTAACTCACGTGCGACTTGGGACGAGGGTCTCACTTTTCAGAACCATTTCTCGACCATGAAAACGAAGACTTTCTCGGCGATGTGGGCAATTCGACAAGAGCTGACGGGGTTACTGCAGGTCGATGTAGTCTGTGGATACGTCCAGCGGTGCCTACAACCTATCGCACTGTATGCATCACCAATCTGGTCTTCTGCCCCGACGTCGTATATAAATAGATTCCTCGCAGTCGAGTACTGGGTAATGTGATGGATGAACAGGGTCACGGGCAATGCTTTCACCATCTCCAGGGCTGTTTTATATACTGTACCAACTTAAATATCACTCCCTGGAGAGTTCACATTGCATCCAGGAATATTGTTCTTCTTTCTCAGATGCTTACCGGTGTGATTGACGCCCCCAGTCTTCGAGGACTTATCTCTACTCCACGTGCTGGACGCAGTAATGACAGTCCCTACCTACCGTTGCATTCTATACTGTACAACCTGTGCTGTCTGTGAAATACTCCGAAAGCAAGCAGTACAGAGTGAAGAGCATCTCAGAAGTGCACAGCTTGCTTCAACTATAATCTTGACAATGAGTGAATTTCTAAACAATATTGTAAATATACGCACTTGTGTAATTATTGTAAATAATTGTATTCGTGCATTTTTGTACATTCTTCTTATATTGTAAATAATTGTAATTTTTGCTTTTGTACACCCTTCTAGCCGGTCGGCTGTGTATAAGGGGTGAAAGCAAACACTTGCCATTTTTAATAAACGGATTTAATAATAATAATAATAATAATAATAATAATAATATCTTTCAACTTCGACTGGAGACGAGAATTGAACCTAAGGTCATTTTCACTCAACGCTATCCACTTCGCTACTGTAGAGGACGAGTAATAGCTGTACATTGTAAGTGTCTCCGATTTATTAACAGTGCACTCTGTGTAGGATGGGCTTTCTCTACACGGGTGCCCCTCTGTCCTTTTAACTTCTGTTTTCCTAGTGGAAGTCTTATCATCCACCTTCTTTGCCTTCACCTGTACTCCCAATCTTACGCTATTTTCCCCGCGCTCCTTTCAAATAAAAACTTCTTTTATATATACACTGGTGTGCAAAACTTAAGAACCAACACTATTTCTAAAGGTTACAACCACAAAATCTTTACTTAAAGTACTCTTTACTGATCAGAATAGATTCAGTCTCAGCAACGATTCTGGACGTCGGCTAATCTGGCGAGAGGTTGACGCATGGTATCATCCCGCAAATATCACTGAAAGGGATCGATATGGTGGTCGATGCTTTCTCGTCTGGGGAGGCATTATCTTAGATGGACGTACACAACTCTGGATACTGAAAGGCGGTACTGTAATCGGTGCACGCTACTGTACTTAGGTAATCCTTCTCCATGTGCGTCTGTTCCGAGGTGCCATTGGCCCCGAATTCGTGATTGTGGATGATAACGCCACACCCCATCGCACTGCAGCTGTTGATATGCTTTTGGAAAGTGAGGACGTTGTTCGTATGGATTGGCCTGCCCGTTCCATCGATCTAAATCCCATCGAACACATATGGGATGCTCTGGGGAGCGTCCCATATGTGGGTGTGGACGTGCCTAGCGGCACGTCCACACCCACCAGAAAATGTTCACCAGCTGAAGATGGTGCTGACAGAGGAATGGACGATGTTACCGCAAGACCTCATCTGTATCATGGCAGCCAGTGCTATGTTGCCATTTTTGAATAAAGTCCCACTGTACCGTTTTGTTTCCGTATGCTTTTCCCATATGCAGGCCACTCCTATGAGAAGCAATAGGAAACCTGACTGGTCCTTAAGTTTTGCACACCAATATATATATATATAGGGGCATAGGCGGATTCAGGGTAGGGTAACTGGAGCACGTTCCCCCCCCCCCCCGTCGTTTTTCGGGGAAATATACCAATCGTTTAAATTCCCTTTTTTGTGCACAAACAAGGCACAAAATGGTGCGCCCCTATTACGAATGGTGCCCGTTCTGACATTTTTTCTGGTTCCGCCAGCGTATAGGGGCACTTTCTGGTAAACTCAGGCGAAGCCAGTGTTCGTTCAGCCAGAGAACTAATCCCTACTGCCAGGCCCTGCTCCCCATGCCTGGTTCAGTAACTAGGGGTTGGTGGTGTTCCACGTTCCCCTCGGCTAAGAGGCAGGATAAACAACATAACCCTACACTATGCTACAGAAACCACATTGTTTGGTCTCTACAGGATACTGTATTCAACACAAGAGAACTGAATGCGGAGTTGTGGGGTAACCACCGCTGCCATTTTGACCATAAACACTGTGTACGAGTATTATGTACAATGTCTACAATTTATGTTTCATGCAGGCCACAGTCTTTAGTTAGTACCATTCCATGGTTGCTGGAATGAAAATTCGCCCAATTTTCATCACCCGGCATTAATGACATTTGTCTCATGTACGGTGGCATGTCATAAAAAGAGGCGAGATGTCATGTTGCACACTGTAACGAACTGAAGGTATTTTAGTGAAATGAAATGAGAGAGACAGAGAGAGAGACTCTCTCGATGCATGCAATAAAATTGCGGTTAGCTTATCCCTCTAAGCCTACACTGCAAGGCGCCGCGCAAACAACTACCAGAGATATTGGTCGAGCTGCAACCCTAGGCAGTAATAAAGAAGATCATTGCATAGCCTGTCTCTGATTATTCTCTTTCCCTTTGCCTTAATATCCAACCGAGCGTGACAGATGTTGAGTTGAATATTTATGTGTACGCCACAAAAGCTGATAAAGGTGCAGATCACACATGATCGCTCCTCCGATAGACCAGCGAAAGGAATCTTACCCTTCTTTGCGACCTTTGACATTTATTTTTGAAGAAAAACTGACTTCCAAGTTAAACTGCGAGAGCTTACGAAATACTAAAGTAAAACGAAGACCAAGCAGGTTGGAGGAAAATGCGTTCAATGAAGAAAACAGGAAAACGTGCGTGACAATAATAAACATAAATAAATCGCTTTGCAACTTAACATTCAACAGTAATTTTCTAATCAATTTCTTTTTACTCAGAGGAGCTGTACTTGGAATAAAGAAAACAAAGGGACAAAGACGAAAATATCGGTGAAATTTGATAAAATTACGACACCCAATGTCGAAAATGTTTTCGATACTCGGGGAAGATAAGAATCGAAAATAAACCCGTAATAAGAGAGAACACAAAGCAGTCCAGCTGTATTTTACTTAAACAGGCAGATTCTGACTTTTGATAGCGTGATTCGCATCCTCATCCATCAAAATGCTTCCTCGATGGATTTCGTAAATCGCCGCTATTTGCAAATCGATGTTGAGGGTCTGAAGCAACACTTTTCAAATATCCACAATGACGTGGTTGTGTTGATTCCTCACGAAATTCGGTGGTAACTTTGAAATTGGTATTTCCGTGTTATAATAAATCTCAAAATATCTAGAGAAATAATTTTCTAAGTATATATGCTCGTGTATTTTTGTGCGACTGCGCATATTGCAGTAATCAAAACCTCGTCATCTTCAACTGTGGTCGAGTTAGTCGGTCTCGAACAAAGAATGCATTCATTCCTCAAAGCAGGCAAGCAGACCATAGGATATACGGTATAATGACGCCTCGTGGTCTTAGGTGCGTTCTTTATTCTATAATAATTTCTATAAAGTTTCGACTCGTCTTCTGTTCTGTCCGAATTGACTCTCCTTTGATACAAACAGCCACGTGCACTCGATAATTCTTTTGTGTATTATTAAGCTACTACCAAGCTCAACCGGGATGACTTTTGTTCCGAAGATCAAGTTCAGAAGGATGAGATATTTCGCACCTGTTTAGAGCCCCATAAATTTGGCCCATGGCCTTCGCGTTTCTGGTTTCAGCCCTGATCGAAACACCACAATAACTGAAAGTAGTGCGAAGGACGTCATTATTTAATCCCAGAAGCGTGTTATTACCCATTAGGTAGGGACATCGTCTTTTTGGCCAACTTGCAGCAGAAAAATAGCCTTCAATGATTTAGCCTTGCCGGCGGGTGCGACGTCAGATGATATTTTCGAGCAATATCGAGTTATTCTCGGGCTGACTGATGAGTATAGCTCGATACTACACTAAGAAATCGTTGACAGCGTATGTCTGCGCACGAGAAGGAGCAGCATATGTTTTATCGTTGCACAAGCCTTGGATGGAAGTAAAATGGGGGGGGGGGGGGTAAGAATACAGACATTCAACATTGTGAGCATCTTCACGAAGGGTGGTGGTTCGATACATTCTGCAGAAGCTTTTTAAACGGTGTCACTTGTTTTGCGTAAGTCTAATTTTAAAACTTTCTAACTGTAACGCTTCCTAGTGGAGGAAAAAACTCTCCAGCATCAAAATTTTATCTTATTGTGCAACATGCACAAGAAATTCACCGTGTTGAGGAGATCTATGCAGACGCAAGAGTTTTATTTCACAAAATATTCTTACGAAAATACCAGAACTGGTGATACAATGGAAAAACAAGAGAAAGAACAGAGTTTGCGTACATAATTAAAGTTCAAATAATGCATTGTTTGGAGTAAGTTCTGGGCAATGAATTGTCCAATATTGTCGATCCGTGACTGTACCCCATTTCTACTTAAAGTTCTGTAATTCATTCTCCTTTTTTCTGCTATTTCTTTCGGAAGCGGATTCCTCTTAATCCTACCATCTCTTTTAGATTTTGGATATTGCAGCCGTGGATAGTTAATTGTGGGGGGGGGGGAGATGTAAATGTTATTTATTTTACCCTCTTTGTTATTTTTGTATTATATTTATTTTCCCCCTAATTCTCCCCCTTCCACATTAACACCTGACTTATTAATCTCTCAGAAGATTCTAGATTTCGGGGGGGGGGGGGGTTTCCAGTGGTTATATTCCTCACCCGGACTCTAGGCTCTGTGTTCAAAATGACTGACACAACTCATATGCATTATATACAATTTGTTTATTAAGATTATTTACATGAAATAAATTGGTGAATAATTAAGTACATATAACAGTTGATAATATTATCTTCACCGTACAAATATAAAATGTTTGGCTAGGTTAAGCTATACTCTTTTACATTGTCCTTCACTACATCACATGGATAATAATACTTCCATAATTTACTTAATACAAATATTCTCTAAGTAAATCACCTTATATTCTAATAGGTCAGACTTATCTTCCACTCTTCCTTTATACAAGGCTATTCCTCTGTTAGCAATATTTATGATAAATCTCTCTTATTTTTATCTTAATACATTCGCATTCATCCGTTAAATCAATATTCATCTCATTGCCTAAGTTTATGCTAACAACTTTACTTCTGACTTGTCATTCTACCACATTTTAGACATCATATATATTTATATAACATTCTCTATATAATCTCCCTTAATTACTCCCCTCCAAAACTGTTATCTTACTTTCCGTTAATCAGGGTATTTTACTACCTCTATGAGACCCCTTCCCTTATCATAATTACTCATTTTTATGTACATGTCTCTTATTATATATAAATCTGTTACAATTTGCTCTTTCTGTATTTGTTATCCTCTCTCTAGAGTTTTTTTTAAATACATGGGAATACTAATCAGACACTTACTGCTAATAATGGACATGATCCCTCCGCTGGGGCTTTCAGTTCTTTATTGGGGCTGCTGTTCTCGTCTGAATAGGGCATCATCTACATCTTCTAGGAATTTATCATATGGTCCTTGATACTGCTACTCGGTTTCGGTCTGCAACTTTACCTTCACGGCTCTCTTTATCTGCACACTGGCCAATGTCACTGCCTTCTGATGACGGACTAGGCTTTATTTCTCCTTAGACTTCACTTATTTGCCCAAGGCTCTATTTCTCCTTTTGGCGCACTTCTCCGCATACTGCTCTACTGTCGCTTCCATCACTAGCCTTATAAAACAACTACTTAACCGTTCACTCCTATTCTTAAAACTTATCTAACCTTTCACAACTGACTACTCCATCTTAAAACTTTGCCAAACTTTCTTAACTCTAACAGACAGACCTAAACTTTATCAGAACCTACTCTTCAGGAACCACCTCTTTAGGGACCATCCTCATAACAAACACTGGAACAACCTCTCGGGAACCTTCGCTCTCAGGAAACTTTCGGGAACACACCTTATCAGGAAAACTTTCGGGAACCCCTATTCTTCGCCTCACATCCCCTTTTGTATCTCCACTACCTCTCATTTCTAACCAATCATTCGCTACTTCGCCCCTCTCATCTCCTATTTCATTCGCTCATTTCATTCCTATTGTCCTTTGTTGCCTGAACTTCCGACATCCAGAATTTTCGCGATCCTTCTAGAAGGATGGCCGGAAGTTCCGGGTCTCATTGTGACCTCACATGCCCTTAATCCCCCATGAAATTTTTAAGTACTTACTCCCATTTTTGAATATCCTCCACTATCGTGTGCTGTCTCTTTCCCCAAAAGGGTTTTGTAGCGGTCTATTGTTTGATTAAGGGTGGGGTTCTGCCTTCGCTCAGAATACTTTCACTATGAATTTTTTCCAGATCA
Organism: Mastigoproctus giganteus; assembly: GCF_048544385.1. Lineage (NCBI taxonomy): Eukaryota > Metazoa > Arthropoda > Arachnida > Uropygi > Thelyphonidae > Mastigoproctus > Mastigoproctus giganteus. Next base: position 156,189,466 of record NC_143575.1, read on the forward strand.
GTGAATGCATTGTTCCGCGGGTTCGAAACCGTTCCCACCCGTTGCTATTTCAATCAAAGACTTACTTAAAGATTTTTTTTGGCCGAACAAGAGATATAATTAAGGCTGGGAGTGTCTGAACTACAATTTTCAGTCTATTGTTTTCTAAAAACTCGGTATTTTTGCTGAAGGCTGACTGTTTAAAAATACAAATAATTTCCAATACTTAACAAAGCCACTATTAATAATATTTGTAAGGATGGTTCCTTACATAATCCAATGAATTCAGTAGTTTCCGCGTGCACTAACCATAAGTCCTTTTTGGAAGGTAGATATATCACTAACTTTTTGCAGTCTCGATGCCGAATTTCGGTTGTTTAACGAATTTCAGTTGTTTTAACCATGTCAACAAGGTTGACATGGTTAAACAACCGAAAAAAATCAAATCCAAGTAGCAATGCAAGTCATATAACAAATTGTATATTCTGAGTTGTTGGAACGACATGCACCGCCATATCCTTTATGCAATATATGGAAAAACTTTATATATTTTCTTCCCCTCCGCATTCTTAGTTTAATTTACCACGTGAATTTTAAAAAATTGTAATGAATTTCTTTTTGGAGACCGATTATTAATAAATAAACACATGGCCGATTGTTCCGTTTCTAAATATTGAAATCGAGTGAACGACATCGGAAAGGTCTACCCATCTATGCCAGTGTTCATCACCCTCCTTTTGTGAGTAACGCAACACTTTGGAACGGGTAAGAAGTTGGCGGAACATCAAATTTTGTGTTCCGTGTTGGTGGATCGCCAAATCTGTGTTGTACATAAACTTTATTTGTTCATCCACTTTCGATGCAAAAAAACCTTTGTCTCTTCGTGATCAGAAAAAAAAAAATAATAAATAAATAATAATAATTCAGCTCACTTATATCACAAGGATTTGTTTTGAGTATGGATATGTATCGAGTACATTTTATTTTAAATTGCATCAAAACATCCGACATTTCGCGGGACACCAGTGTCCCACTGTTTGCCGATGTCTGGTCGTGCCAACTGTGTTAGGACTTATAATAACGTTTGCTTATATTTTGGCATTTGTTGGAACCACAACCTTGTTGCAGAGTCTGCCATGGTTCATGTGTTTTCTGACTGTACCAGTATATCTATCCTAGATTAGGTTGTTTAATAATTTGATTGTTTGTCTTGGAAAACTTTTCAGCTTTTGCAAAGTTTGCTAAGAAAGTGTCTAAGAGGAACATTTAGTTGCAGATACAACGGAAGATCACAATAATGGAGACCCGCCTTTATGAGGAAAGGCAGTAACTTAGCTGAGGGACAAGTATGTGTTCTCCAGTTATGGCTTAAGTCAAGAATATATGAAATATGGAAGCCATAGTAAGAGATGTATGAAGTTTACTTTAGTTTACTTTTAAACTTTGCATGCTAAACTTTGATAAAGGTTAATGAAAGTGATAGATTTAATGTATGTATTTGGGAGCCTTGAAAATCAAGACTCCCAACTCGGACTGGTGCTCTCAGGCCGATTTGCATATTGTGCTGCTGGCTGGTTAAAAAAAAAAAAAAAAACACACCGGGAATACTTCACTGGAAAAAAATCATATTTCCTCCACCTAAAATCGGCTAAGTTAACCCCGATTGCGAAAACTATAGAAATTCCTCCAGTTCGTGTACAGGAATCGAATTCAGATCTCTCAAAATGAGAGATCGAATACCACATCCACCACAGAGAAATGCAACTGATCATTCCATTACTACATGAGTATAAGTCGACTTCTGTTTCTGGCCTTGAAATTTCTTGCTTAATCATGTCGTCATCATCAGCGAACTGCCAAGGGCAGGTTCAAGCACGCGCACGCACACACACTTCAACATCCACTTCTTCATATCTCCTATCCTTAGCACCATCCACCCTCTCAGTTCATCAAACACGGTATTCCTCGATCTCTTTGGGCCTCATCCTTCATCAATCCTTGCAATACACGTCCAATCTAATTTCTTTTTCGCCTTCTGATTATTTCAGTTAAAGATCTGCACCTAAAATCTGCTAAATTGTCGTCTTTCAGTTAAAGATTTTTATCTCACCCACATTTCTCAAAACCCCTCTGTTTCTTACTCTATCGAACCATCTTATCTTTTCCATTCTGCTCCATATCCACATCTCAAAACTTTCGGATCTTTTAATAACTTCCATTCTCGGCGTCCATGCTTCTGCTCCATAAAGTACCACACTCCATACCAGACATCATACCCACGAGGTCCTTAAACCAATTCCTAATCTCCCACACGATAAGATCTTCTGTTTGTACTCAGAGACGACTACACGGTCAGAGGAGTTCGCGAGATCGAAAGAATACAAGAAACAGCACTGTATTTAGCAGTCACGGGCTTGAACCCCGGTCATTCAAAGCACGCGCACTTAAGTATCATCACGCCTGACCATTCGGCTACGGTGGCTCCCAACAAGGTTTTGACTCTGGTGGCAAATATGATTCTCGATCATGTGATGAGTATGATCGAGAATCATAATCGAAATAATCGGTTATTTTCGATTATGTATTTAGGCACCTGCCGAGTAATTCCTTGCCCAGAAGATTGTATAGCATAATGTCCATCTGTCAATTCCTCATTTCTTTCTACGTTTAGTTTTATTGCTTTCTGAAGTTAAATTCAACGCCACAGAGTAGAAAGAGTCGTGAGTAAAAGGGAAGTAGATGCGAAGCACCCGGGCTTCAACAGAAGGGAGCTCCAAAACATTTGCTTATTTGGTGACTGTATAAATTACTGAAACAAACTGAACATTACTAAACGCAAATTCGCTGCTGGAACATTACGACAACGGTTCAAGGAGGTTTCCTCTCTACCCCCCCCGTATATGATGAAAGGCCTTTTTAGATTTCTTTATGTATTTAATTTTTCTTCTACCGAGCGAGCATGGAGTCTAACTTTGTTGCCGACAAGGTAATCTTGTGCCAAAAATTCCACAATCACATGACATCTTGATTTGTACACGTGACATGATCAGTAGGAACCAGTAAGTCGATGTAGGAAATGTTTTAATACAGCCCTGAAATGAGTTATGCAAAAATATCTTGAGCTGAGAACCTACGCTAACCCCCCCTCTCCCTCCACACCTTTTCCCCATAAGCTCTATAATTCCCGCGTGCTGCGAAGTTAAAGGTAAAAAGGGTAAACTACAGCCGTTATCAAACCACTGCAAGATGGAAGCCTCCTCAACAATTCATGTTGAGATAAATGGACCATAATCTGCCACGCCGGTCCAGTGCGGGTTGGCAGATCGACCGTATTTAGCAGTCAGAGGCTTGAACTCCGTCTACTCAAAGAGCGTGTGCTATTGGACCCCCGTTCCTGACCACTCGGCTACGGAGGCTATTAAATATCGATTTCGGAGGCAAAATAAAGGAACAAACCCTGGCCTTTTCCACATGATCTAAGTAGAAGCACGCTTACCACAGAGCTACCGTCGAGGATCCGGAATATTTGAGAAATTACCTACAACATTCTGGAACCTTAGCATAGCTCAGCAAATTGTGAAATTAGCATATACTGATCGTGCATTCATCATCATCATCATCATCATCATCATCATCAGCCATTTTCAATCCACTGCAGGATGAAGGCCTCTCCAGCAACTTCCCAGTTCCTTCTGTTTTGAGTACTGGACATCCATTTACTACCCACAAACTCATGAATTTCATCTATCCATCTCCGCCTTTGTCTTCCAGGTTTTCTTCTAGCTCCTCTTGGGTACCATTCTGTTATTTTCTTAGTCCATCTGTCATCATGTCTTCGAGCTATGTGTCCTGCCCAAGACCATTTTAGTTCTTTAGTTTTGATAAGAATGTCCTTTACTTGAGTTTGTTGCCTAATCCATGTGTTTCTCTTCTTATCTAACAGTCTTATTCCCAATATGATTCGTTCCATTCTTCGCTGTGTAGTTCTCAGCTTCTCTTCCATTCTTTTGGTGAGTGCCCAAGTTTCACTTCCATAAGTCATGATGGGGAGTATACATTGGTCCATTATTTTACGTTTCAGACAAACTGGGATATTGCTCTTCAGTATGTGACTATATTTCCTGAATGCTATCCATCCAAAATTTATTCTCCTCTTGACTTCCAGCCATTTATCATTATTACAGCTAATAACTTGTCCCAGATAAGTATATGACTCCACCTTTTCAATTACTGCTCCTTCAATCATTATTTCCCTTTCTGTGGCATACTTGTTCATCATTACTTTTGTTTTAGCCATATTCATCTTTAGTCCAAAATCCTTACTAGCTGTGCATAACTGATTAAGATTTTCCTCTAATTCTTTGGGATCATGGCTTATGACCACAATGTCATCTGCAAATCGTAAATGGTTTAGGTACTCTCCATTCACATTGACTCCTTTCTGCGACCAGTCTAATCTTCTGAAAGCTTCCTCAAGGGCAGCAGTAAACAGCTTCGGAGATATTGTGTTTCCTTGTCGAACTCCTTTCTCAATTTTAAATTTCCTACTGTCTTTGTCTAGTCTAATAAAGGAGGTAGCACTCTCGTATATTTTCTTCAAAATCATAATACATGGGGTATCTATGCCTTGTCTTTCCTGTGCCTGAAACATTGCCTTATGCTGTATGGAGTCAAATGCCTTTTCATAATCCACAAATGCCAGGCATAATGGTGTTTTATATTCATTTGCTTTCTCCATTAGCTGTGATATTACATGAAGGTGATCCATAGTTGAGAATCCTGTCCTAAAGCCAGCTTGCTCTTTCGGTTGATTCTCATCCAGTATTCTTTCTAATCTGTTAGTAATGACCCTTGTGAACAACTTGTAGATGTGGGATAACAAGCTAATTGGTCTATAATTTCCAATTTCTGATTTATCTCCTTTCTTATGCAGCAAAACTATGATTGCATTATTCCACTGCTTAGGCGTCACACCTTTTCTAATGCACTTTGTGAAGAGCCTTGCCAGTTTTTGTGTTATGTCTCTTCCTCCCAATTTTAACAACTCTACAGTAACTTCATCTTCCCCCGGGGCTTTCTGATTCTTCATTTTCTTCAATGCATGCTCTACCTCATCAGGAAGAATATTGGGTATGTCGTATGTGTTGCTACTTTGCAATCCATCTTCCCCACTGCTGGCATCATTCCCCTGCTCCTTGTATAATTCTCTATAGTAGTCTTCTGCTATTTGAATTATGCCTTCTCTGCTGTTTATAAGTACACCATCACTATTCTTCAGTTTCAGTATCATTTGTCTTTCTGTATTACTGCTCATGGCTGCTGATTTAAATCCTTTGTTTTCCCTTAATGCTTGTTCTACTTTTCTTGTGTTAAATCTTCTTATGTCCTCTCTGAGTCTCTTTCTAATGGCTTTGCATAACTCAGTATACTCAATTTTCTCCCTGTCAGTGTTTTTCTTGCTCTTCATTTGTCGTCTTTGGTTCATCATGACAAGTGTTTCTTGACTAATTTTTTCTTCTTTGGATTTCTGTTTCCCTATAGGTTTCTTGGGCTTTATCACTTTCAGAAAGTTGTAATATTCCTCGTCGATATCTTGGTCCTGAGAAGTCTGCAGAAGCTCAAACTTGTTCTTAAGTTCCAGTACATACTGCTTTTTCTCCTCCTCTGTTATTTCAAAGACCTTTGTATTATTTACTCGAGTCAGTTTTTTCCTTTCCTTTCCTACATCTATATCAAGTGTACATCTTACCATTCTGTGATCACTTCCAACATTTACCTTATTCAGGACGGTAACATCATTCACAATATATCTTCTGTTAGTGAGGATGAAGTCGATTTCATTAGTAGTTAATCCATTTGGACTCTTCCATGTCCACTTTCTGTTCACCCTTTTCTTGAAAAAAGTGTTCATTACTGACAGTCCTTGAGATTCTGCAAATTCCACAAGTCTTTCACCTCTTTCATTTCTTTCACCAATTCCAAAATTTCCTATAGTTCCCCTTTCTGTGCTGTTTTGTCTTTTTCCAACCTTAGCATTGAAGTCTCCCATAATAATAGTGTAGTGGGTTTTCTGCTCATCTAGAAGACTCTCAATTTCAGTGTACATTTCTTCAACCTCTTCATCATTATGGCTCGATGTTGGTGCATAAATCATTATAATCTTTAGCTTGTATCTCTTAGAAATCTTGAGTATTAGTCTTGACACTCTTGGTGATGTACTTTTGAATTCCAAAATGTTGTTTTTAAAATCTTTATGGACCAGAAACCCAACTCCACCTTCACTCCTTTCACTGTTTCCATTGGTGTACAGCAGATTTCCACTTGATAAACTTATAAGTGATTCATTTCTTCTTCTTGTTTCAGCCAAACCGATGATATTCCAATTCACATTTTCTAATTCCTTTTCCAGCTCTAATATCCTGTCTTCACCGATGAGTGTTCTTACGTTATAACAGGCCAAGTTCAGTTTCCGTGCATTAAGCAGTCCTATATAAGCGTAATGCTCTAGAACTACAATGTAATGTGTCAGCTAGTAACAACTTGGGCAGCCAGACTAGATTGCCTGAACAACATAAATATGCTTGATAGGACTGTTAACGTGATGCCATACTGACTATTCTTCTACAGTCCACATAAATTCACACAGGTAGTTCCAACAGTACAAGTTTGTATACTTCGGCTAGTTAAACTTCAAACAGTTAAACATTCTGTTTATTTGAGTTATGAAAACCTGCAAAACCAGAATGCTAAACGGTCTGTTCCTTTTCCGGTCATTAATATGATTTAATGAAGTAAAAAATGTTAATTTGAATAAACGTTTTGTAATAAATATTGTAAACGTTTAATTAGTAAAGAAATCATTACTGCCACATCATCTTAATCACTTTGTTATTCTGAGATAGGCATCGTCCTATCTCAGAATAACAAATTCCGGAATAAGCAGACAGGAAATTGAAATGCGATGGGCATGAGAAAAATTCCGTCTAAAATACGAAAGGGCAGAGGGGATCGAGGAAGACGTGAGTGGTTTCTGTGTTTGTCTTTGGGGATGTAGTTAGCAGGTCTCGGGCGGATGTTTTGTTTCTTTCCCTCACTTCCTGAAACATCGGTTCCTCCCCCGTGTACATATAAAACACCCAAAGATTAATGCAGATTGTATACAGACACCTCATGGCCCCAGTTTCTTCAGCGGTTACCTTCAACAACTCAATTCTGTGTTTGTTTGAATGTGCCGAGCGAAGTTCTTAATCAGTGCTAAAAACTCTTTCTGTGGTCGCGTGTCGAAGTGAGTGAGTCAAGCTGTGTGTACAAAATGAGCGGTTCTTCTCCACGATAGCACTTCGGTCTGTGAATCATAAAGATCAAGAATGCTATAAAAATAAGAAGCAGCTGTGTCCGCATTCATCTTATTGAAGAGATTTTATTTTCTACGGATGGCCATGTATGTATATGAAATAATTTTGTCTGGCGAAAAGATTCTAGAACTCTCGTATCTCTTCCAATTAAGTGTATAGCAAGTTCGCCTGTCACTGATTTGGAAAAATCTGTTAAGAATATCTCCAGCCTCCCTACGGAGAGTGGACGAATTCTTAACAGCCTCTTCAACCAGACTGCAGTTAGCCAATCTCAGGAAGAGATTCTCCCCTCCCCTTTTCCTCACAACTTGCAGAAACTGGTTCGTGAGAACACCCTGGAGCAGATAATGAGGCATGTATGTGAACCGGCGCACTGAGGCAAAAGAAGAGAAAAAGACCCACAGTTTTCAGTCTCCATCTTCCTAAATCCAAACCAAGCGTGGACCTCAAAGCATAATTATTTGCATATACCAATACAAACAGCATCAATTATTTACATACGAAAACAAGTGCATATCATACAGTGTACTGATATGTAACGTTCAGAAATTTAATTAGCGCAAGCTTTAACAGTTGAAATAATAGGAGAAAGTAGGCGCACTATAGCCCCAGCAGCTTATGCGCCATTAAACCTCCATAACACACACACACACACACACGCACATAGGAGAAAGAAAATCTTATCACCTTTTCAGCAGTTGGATTTCTTGCGCTCTTTCTGAGGTTAACGGATTTCACATCTGCATCAACTGGAAGGTTTCCTGTAGTTTTTTCGATCTGTATGATTTTATTTCACAGGACTTGTCCAGGTCAAGTGCTAGTCTGTTGACAAGTTCGATTGTGTTTCTCGAAAACATTCTTCTTATACAGCTGAGTGGGTCAGCCTGCTATGCTGGTTGTCCTGACACTAGTCTGTTTTGGGGACATCTGTGGATACTTTTTTTGCAAGTGTATGAATGTTGTGAGCTGCAATCTAGATTTGAGTAAAACATGGTATTCTGTTTCCCAGTCCATAAGAAGGGAAGGGGAAGATTAGGGGGTGTACAGAATCTGGGTCCGAAATTCTTCAAGGGTCGAGACCTCTTTGCGCCGCGGCTCGCGATTGCTGTCGACCTCTTTGCTGTTTCCCAGATATTAAAGAGCCATTACTCTAAACCAAAGAATTTGTTGAAGTGGGTTTTGGGAGTTGAGTACAAGGTGATGTAGACATATGATGTCATGGTATAAAGACATTATACATATCTACTTTGTATGTATCTGCCTATATGCGTTGTACATAACTAATCGCTCCAAATGGGTAAAAACCATGTGAGTGGGCCACATTTTTATCAATGTGGTATCACAGACATACTCCAGCAGCGATTAAACAAAAGTTTTTGGTCCAGAGTGGAGTGGACACGGTGAGGACGTGGTTGTGTGAGTTGCCTCCAAGGGCCTTTCTCCCTTTTAGAATTACTTAAAATTGAAAGTTTTATACCACGTCAAGAACAATTATTATTACAGTGGAAGATTTTCTGGTAAGAAAAAGAATCATCATACTTGG